>NC_136476.1:25709596-26288603 GCF_902686455.1 Sciurus vulgaris
GTTTGAATAGTTATATAAGGAGAACAGATACATGTAAAATGTAATTATCTATCTTACCAACTCTAAGTACTGTATGTGGAAATCTTTTAAAAAGAGAGAGACTGGGTGTGGTGGTACACAGCTGCTATCCCAGAGATTCAGGAGGCTGAGGTAGGAGGACCGTATGTTTGAGGCCAGCCTCAGCAACTTAGTGAGACCCTGACTAAAAAAAAAAAAAAAAAAAAGACTAGGCACGTAGCTCAGTGGTAAAGTACTCCTGGGTTCAATCCCCATAAAAAACAAGCAAGCAAATAGAAACCAGCCAAATAGCATTCATATTTTCCCCAAGGTTGGCCTCTCACAGTGTTGTTTTTTTTTTTTGGAGGGGGGGCTCTTTGCCAGAATTGATCAACTCCCCCTTCTTTTGGTACTAGAAACTGAACCCACAGGTACTTTACCACTAACCTACATCCCCAGTCCATTTTATTTTTTTATTTGAGACAGGATCTCACTAAGTTACTAAGGTTGGCCTCAAATTGTGATCCTCATGCATTAGCCTCCCAAATTGCTCAGATTACAGATATGCAACACCATACCCACAGAATTGACCAACTTTAACTCTTGCCTCATTCCATGTTTATTCTGTCTGCCCTTCATGTCTGTTATATTTAAATAAAAATTCTATCTTACTGTTTTCCCTTTTAAATTGCCTATACTTTCTATAAGCAGGAAAGGTGGCAGTTTTTAATAACATAAGTTATATGTTCTCTATAATTCTTCCACTGAATCAGACACTTTTCCTTTGTGTCACTGAAAGGGCTACTTATAAAAAACTTATGACCCAACAACAAGAAATACCAATTAAAATAAAAGACAGGGGCTGGGGTTGTAGTTCAGTGGTAGAGTGCTTGCCTAGCATGTGTGAGGCACTGGGTTCAATTCCCAGCACCACATATAAATAAATGAATAAAATAAAGGTCTATTAACACCTAAAAAATATTTTAAAATAAAAAAATAAAATAAAATAAGACCTACAAGCATTTTCACCCAGCATTCCCATTAAGGCACTTAGTTTATTAAGAATTATAAGGTTCTCAGATGCAGGTCATTCATATGAAAATCAACAAAATAATAATGGCATCTGATACTTATTGAGCATAAACTGCCAGGTATTATATGAAGGCTTGAAGAGGATCACTCCCCTGAGGTCACATGGATTTAAATTAAAGGATTACTAATCCAGTCTCTACCACCAGATTCCGCACTTTAACCCACTGAACATGACTTCTGCCCTTCTGCAAATAGATCATGGTACTAAATTTAACTGTTTAACAAATGTCCAGATCCTTAAAATCTTCCTGGGGATTCAGACACTTAAACCCTGGAACTGATTGATTTTATTGTTGCCTTCTCAGCAAAATAAAGTTAGCAAAATGGCTAGGACTTCACAGTGTTTTATCTCTCAATATTGTTTTCATCAATACATCTTTATCCTGAATGAAAAATATTGTCACCCTCTACCACATACACAGGAGATAAATTCATAAGTAATGTGTCACACTGCCACAGTACATAAAGGAAAGATAGCTTTGTGAGTTGTTAGTTTCATGAGTATATATAATCCAACTGCCTTAGTGAACGTTTAGGAAGTAAGTCAAAGTACAATAGCCAACACCTGAGGAGAAAGGCAAGGACAGGCACCTATCTGTAGGAATAATCATGCAAGAAATCCCAAGTAATTACTTAGATTACTTTCCAAGTCATCTAAGGGACAGAGTGATCCAGAAGCTCAGTAGGAGGGGAGACTAATTAGCACTGCCTGGCAGGCAAAGCCAGCTGCAAATAAGATCCTGTGAAAGAGGGACAGGTCCCTGCCCCACATTATGCCATAAGGACAAAGGTCCAGTTCTCAAATGAAAACAGAGTGAAGAAATGTGTCAAATCAAGAGTATAGACTTTAGGAGCTGAAGAAATAACTCCTTTTGGAGAATGCTCGCCTAGCATGCGCAAGGACCACGATTTGAATCCCCGGCCCCTCAAGCAGGGAAAAAAAACTACAAAAAGAGTATAGACTTTAGAAGTCACAGAGAATCTTCAAGCAGAAGAATGATTTTTTTCTCATTATAGAAAGATCATTCTATTAATGGTGTTGAGAGATCATGGAGGGAAGACCCTGGACACAGGGAGATACAGTCAGAGGATGTAAAACATCCCAGAGGGAGATGGATAAGAGGAGTGTTGTGAATTGAATTGTGTCCCACAAAACCCCAATGTTCAGTACCTGTGAATGTAACCTTATTTGGAAATTAAGTCTTTATTGATACAATCAAGTTAAAATGAGACTATGTGGGGTCAGGATCATCCCTGATCCAATGATTGGTATCCTTACATGAAGAGGAAAAATGACATAGGGACATGGACCCAAGAAGAATACCATGCATGTCATGATGGAAGAAAACATTGGAGTGATGCAAGGACTGCCAGCTATGACCACAAGGTGAACAACAACAAAAAATCTCCAGAGTTCCAAAACAGAACCAACCCTGCCCACATTTCAATTTTGGCCTTATAATCTTTGGAACTATGAGAAGATAAATTCCTTTTGTTTAGCCATCAGGTTGTGGTTCCTTTTTATGTCAATCTTGGCAAATTAATATAGACAGCTCTATCAACCATTTTCCAGAGAAGCTGGTCTGTGCTTAGGCCCTCTGTCTGGTCCAATCACACTCACAGGCTTTGGTGAATTCCAGCATTTTGCCAGACAAGATTTTCCTTACAGTGTTAAGATTCTAATAGCAAAAGTAATCAACCCAAATATGCCCACCTGCTAAAAACAACCTTCCTATCCACTGGCACAAGAGAGCTGGTGCTATGTTTTTGGAATGTACTAAAAAAATCTACATAGAATTTCCCCCACAGCTCCTCAGTGTAACTTGGTCAAATGTCAGAGCCAATTATTCAGCCGAAAGATCTGCCCTGGGCATTGCCCACTTTTCTCACAGCCTCACGGAGGGGAGGCAGTGGAGTCTTGCAGCCATGGTGTTCCACAACTGGCAGGGCTCAGATAATCAACTGAATGGCTGGTGTTTAACTTGCTCCGTACCTGGGGAAAAACAATCTAATGGTAGGTGATATAATTAGAAATAGATAAAATGAAATTGGTAGGAGCCAAAGGAATTATTTAGATCAGCAGTTTTCATAGTCAACATGATTCTTCCAGGACAGGAGTCTCCTTCCCGCTTTCCTTGTCCCATGAGAACATATGGGATTAGAGAGATAGGAATTGGGCTACTGTGCCAAGACCATGACTAGGGTACCTCAATTAAGCCAAATTATCTGAAAACTGCACTTTAAGGACTCCAATTCAGGAGGTCAGGGAGATGACAGGAGCTAGAATCTGAGAATTCTAAATTAAAACCAAACCCCAGATCTCCTCCCTCTGGGAACACAAAATATCACTCTTCTGCTTCCTTCAGTAAAAATCTCCTGCTTTTTCCTCATGAGGAGGTACTCAAATGTGCCATTTTGATTTTGCCTGTAAACTGCCAGAAGTTTCCACTTCACTACAGTCTTATTTTCTGCTTCTTTAATAGTACCTCTGGCTGTGTGTGCAAATTCCCATTGAGATGAAAGATCCTTTCTCCTGGGGGAATCTATCTACCTATCTTAATCCTTCCCAGAGGGGACCTCCGTTACAGACCCAAAACAAAAACTATCTTTCAAATCAGTGGAAATACGCCACATGTCCCTGAAAGGAGGGTACTATTATAGCCCCACAAGACCAGAATCTCAAGACTAGTAAAGAGGCTAAATTGAATGAGAGTCCTGCAGGGGACAGAGCAGACTAACCCTCCTTCCTCACTTGACAGCACAGGAACCAAAATGGCACCTGCCACGTAGAAGAGGGCAGAAAGCCCAGGTGTGAGGAAGCTCACAAATGTTTATGAAGCTTGTGAGAGTGGTGGGATAGGGCAAAGATGGGGTAGGACCAACAAGCCTGGCTTCTCATACTTAACTTTTTCTATTATGACTTCTTTCAGAGATTAAAAGTTTTTTAATTTCCCCCCCTAAAAAAGCTCAGGCTATCGCAGGTGAATTAACAGGAAGCCAAGAAAGGGGAACCCAAGATGTAAATCAGCATCCCTTACAACAGCCACTGAAGTCTTATGCACTTGAATAAAACACCTGAGCCCAGCACGGTGGTGCACACCTGTAATTCCAGCTACTTGGGAGACTGAGGCAGGAGGATCACAAGTTCAAGACCAGTCTGCACAATTTAGTGAGGCCCTGTCTCAAAATTAAAAATATATATGTAAAAGGGGCTAAGGATGTAGCTCAGTGGTGGAGTAACTCTGGGGTCAATCCTCAGTACCAAGCCCTCCCCCTCTCCAAAAAAAAGCAATAAAAAAAAAAAAAAAAAAAAAAAAACCACCCAAAACAAAAAGCCTGAAAAATTTAAAAGCCAATAAGCATAAATGAAAAAGAATTAATTAATTAGGATAAGATCTAGAATATAGTCAAAGCTAAAACATAGAATTTTCTAATCCCATAAAGATATAAAGATAAAACTCTAGTCCCTATAGCATCAATCAAACTTTTCAAGCATGGGTAGACACTCCCAGCTATCCAGATTGGAACTAATGTGCCCTTCATTTCCCCCAATGTAACCTCATCACAGCCTGATCTTTATGTCCAGTTTTAACTCAGTTGAGAAAAGAGTGTGAATAGAATGAGCTGTCCCCTGTACACCAAGCTAACAGACTCTTGGGCCAACAGGAGTAGGGCAATTACTTGGTCATGCTTCCTAAAGCGTGAACAGTGTGAGAAGCCTTCCCCATTCATTTACCCACTCTTTATCATGTCCCAACTCCCCATCTTCCCCATCTAGAAGCCAGGATAGTCTGACTTGATGAACACAGTGAAGCTGCTCCTTACCATTATCAAAATCTAAGACCTCAAGCTCCTCCACCTACACATAAAAAAAAGAATCTTCCAACCACCAGCCTAGTGAGTGTCTGAATTATTTCAAATATCTGTTCCCCGGTTGCCATTGCTCAAACCCACTCATGAAATCTCACTTTGGTCAAATCTGTAGAAGAGTCAAATGATTTATTTAGGAACCCAGAGTCAGTTATAATCATAAGTGATGTCCAAACAGCAATGATGAGGGCAGGGAGTGGAGTCCACAAACAGATCTCTACTTGCTGAACTTATCTGAAATTCAACTTAGCAAAATACAGTCTCTAAGTTGGAGTTCTGGAGCATGATTAAGTCAAAATAAAATTCCAAATCCTGAGCACACAATGCCCACCACTGTCACTTCTTTTTCCCAGTGGGGGAAAAAACTCTCTAGAGAAAACAGTGTGGGATCCTTAATCCCAAAGTGGCAGCCTTTTTCCCCTACCTATTAAGAGAAGCATTATAAAGAGGCGATTGTGCCATCCAAAGCCTGGGCTGCACAGCCTAAGGAATCTGTGTGTACAAAGGAAAGACTGGATTTCCCCCCAGAGTCAACATCAAGCATGCACATTCCTTACACTTCCTTCCAACTTGACAAAACAGCTCACTCCTGTGCACAGGCTGATTCCTATAACAATCTTCTTTTGAATGTGACTGCGCTGAAACTAACCAAGGGGAAATGAGAAAGAATAAGAAAGGGAGCATCCACCAAGAACTTCTTGGAAGGGAGATGAATAGAGCAGAGGAAAGGGACCAGGGAGAGAGAGGATGGGAAGGAAAGGAGAAATACTGGGAAATGATATTGACCAAATTATTATTATTGTTACATTATGTGCACATACAAATATGAACAACAGATCCACCAGTAGGTACAACCAAGTTGTACCAATTAAAAAAAAAAAAACCACAGGGGGAAAAATTATAAAATAGAACTGCTTGAAGACAAGCTGTCATTTTCCAAATGCTTGCTGACAGCCCTGCAGGGCAGTCAGACACTGTGTACTTCCAACCAGGGAGGAGTCAAGCAATCCTTCAGGCACCTAAGCAGTAAATTCTTTTCTTGTGGAACAAGCACCTGCTCGTGACCTTATTTATTCCTCTGCCTCAGAGCATTGCATAATGCTCTGGTCCTGATGTACCAGGAACAGAGTTCAGTGACCTCTCAGCATTGCTTCCTAAGAAGTCACAGGTGACAACTTGCACTGCTCCTGCTTCTCAGAATTCAGAATGAAGACTTCCTTCTTCCTTACATAATTCCACAAGTCTTTCTAGAAGCAACTTCCTTGAAACTTCTGCCTAAAATGTCAAGATACACTACACTAAATAAATGCTTTCCAATAGAAATAAATCAATTTAGCTGTAAAATACCCAATACATTGCTAGAGGTAGATTTTAATTTCCCATATATAAGAATTTACACAAGAACTGTACAAATGCCATTGAAATGGATAGGCAGACTAAGTCAAGATACGTGCGAAATCGAAACATACATACACACTGTTCCCCATCCTTACCCCATTACTGAAAACACAACCTTACTATATATTCTTTGCCTTAATTATATGGAAAAATGTAGCCATTCTTTGCTTTTGCTTCTATAACAATCTAAAAATGCTATGCCTAACATTTTACAGTGTATAAATTATGCTATCATTTGTAATTTTAAAAGAATAAATATATACACATGCTATATTGAACAGAACATCTCTAAAAGATGATTCGCCAAAAAAATAAGATTAGAAATGGGAGGGAGTTGTACTTTTCCCCGTGTATCTTTTTGTGCTTTTGAGTTTTGGACAATGTATCTATATTATTTATTCAAAAATTAAGCCAGGTGTGATAGTACACACCTGTAATCCAGAGACTTTGGAAGCTGAGGCAGGAAGATTGCAAGTTTGAGGCCAGACTCAGCAAACAAGTGAGGCTCTAAGCAACTTAGCGAGACCCTGTCTCAAAATAAAAACAAAAGAGCTGAGGATGTAGCATGGTGGTTAAGTACCCCTGGGTTCGATCCCTGGTACTAAAATAAATAAATAATGTTATGCCTAGAATGAAATACCACCTGGGAAATACACAGTGGGGGAGCCCTGTCACTCCCCGACTCTGCTGTTTCCTGGGCAGCCCAGCCAGCCGTGCCTTGCACAGAGCAGCCACTAGCCAGCATCACAACCTGCCTCCCTCCTTCTCCTCACCCTCCATGCCCTTGGCAAGATCCTAGGAAAAGGTCTCCAAGGAAATCATCAGGACTGAAAACCAACACACTCATATTTGAATTTGCCCAGACAATGTCACCAGTTTGAGAAAGGCCTTTCTCTGCCAGAAGCTAAAGAGGAAAGCTGGGACCAGAATGTGAGGACAGAGACCGCCTTGGCAGATTTTTCTTGCCAACATGCAGATCCTTGGCATCAAAGCTGCGCCGGAAACCATGGGGGCTGGTCCGGGTATCAATCAGGATAAAAAGACTAGAATGATAGCACACATTTAAGATTTTCTGATTTTTTCCTGAGTGGAAGACAGAATTTGGGCACAAATTCCAACCTAATGCTTAGCCTTTCCTTCATGTCACCCAGGCATTAACAATACTTTTTAGTTCCCCCATAACTACCTGGCTCAAGTCCACTTCCACAGCCATATATCCTATTGTCAAGTTTCCACTGTGAACAGGAGAGTTTGACAACCAAATTCTGTTCAGTCACAGATTTTGTTCATTCCAAGAAGTCAAACCAAACCATATGCTCTGCACAGTGTGGAATGCAGACTTTAAATTGAAAACTGGAGCCTGGAAGAGAGGCAGCATGTGTGAGGATGTGGCCAGGGCAGCAGCACCATGTGGACCTGATCTGGGCTCTGACTCCTATCTTCTTTCTTGCTCAGCCAATTAATGAACCATATGAAACCACGGGCAGTAACGCACACCTGTAACCCCAGCAGCTTGGGAGGCTGAGGCAGGAGGATCAGGAGATCAAAGCCAGCCTCAGCAACTTGGTGAGGCCCTAAGTAACTTAGCAAGACCCTGTCTCAAAATAAAATATAAAAAAGGGCTTGGGGATGTGGCTCAGAGGTTAAGTGTCCCAGTGTTCAATCCCTAATAGCAAAAAAAAAAAAAAATTTTATTGTAAACAAATGGGGTATAACTTGTTTCTCTGGTTGTACATGAAGTAGAGGCATACCATTTGTGTAATCATACATTTACATAGGGTAATGTTGTTTGATTCATTTTTTTTTTCCTTCCCCCCATCTCTCCCACCCCCCTCTATAGAGTCCCTCCTTCCTCCATTCTTGCCTCCCTCCCACCCTCCATTATGTGTCATCATCCACTTATCAGCGAGATCATTCGTCCTTTGGTTTTTTGAGATTGGCTTATCTCAGCATGATATTCTCCAATTTCATCCATTTGCCTGCAAATGCCATAATTTTATTATTCTTTATAGCTGAATAATATTCTGTTGTGTATATATCCCACAGTTTCTTTATCCATTCATCAATTGAAGGGCATCTAGGTTGTTTCCACAATCTGGCTATTGTGAATTGAGCAGCTATGAACATTGATGTGGCTATATCTCTGTAGTATGCTGATTTTAAGTCCTTTGGGTATAGACTGAGGAGTGGGATAGCTGGGTCAAATGGTGGTTCCATTCCAAGTTTTGTAAGGAATCTCCACACTGCTTTCCAGAGTGGGTGCACTAATTTGCAACCCCACCAGCAATGTATGAGTGTGCTTTTCCCCCACATCCTCGCCAACACCTATTGTTGCTTGTATTCTTGATTCTTGGGGTGAAATGGAATCTTAGGGTAGTTTTGATTTGCATTTCTCTTATTTCTAGAGATGTTGAACATTTTTTCATATATCCGTTGATTGCTTGTAGATCTTCTTCTGTGAAGTGTCTGTTCATTTCCTTAGCCCATTTGTTGATTGGGCAAAAAAATTTTTTAAATAAAATAAATAATAAACTATATAACTCATGACTCTCAGACTAGAGCCTTCCTCAGGACACTTCCACAACCCCAAAGCAGCTGAAATACATCTTGTCTGTGTTTCTAATGGCTCTTTGGTCCCTTGTCTGCACAAAGTAAGCAATCATGCAGCTTATCCTGCTCACCCAAAAGCCACAGCTTCAAAATCCTTCCAGTTATAGGATCACAAGAGCAGCGTCCTCAGTGAACAAGTTAGGAACATCATGTCTGTCATTTTATTCCTCTGAATCATAACTCCTTTCTGTGGGAGGCTCCTTTATAGACTCTCTTCCCTTAATCTATGATTTTTTGTTTTGTTTTGTTTGCAGTACTGGGGATTGAACCCAGGGCCTCACACATCCTACGCAAGTGCTCTACCTCTGAACTATACCCCCAGCCCTGAAGGCAGGGGAGATAGAGCACTTGCTTTCCTAATATGCATAAGACCCTGGGTCCAATCCCCAGTACTGGGGCTCAAAAAAAAAAAGGAAAGGAAGAAACATACAGAGAAATATTGCAATTAATATTTATCTGGCACATCAGATGACCTATGTAATCAGACCAAATGGTTGTTCAGAACAAGAATTGGTGGAGTATTTGTTTTTCCTCTTTTTTGCCCTATGGGCACACTGCTATGGCCTACAGAGCAATAACAAGAAAGGAAGAGTATGTTCCAAGAGCCTTACTCAAACAACTTGCACTGCTTGAAGGAACAATAATTTTTATAGATCACAAGAATAGTCCTATGGGGAAATCAGTAGTTCAATCCAGAATCTCATCAAGTAAATTTTATTCTCTCTGTGAACAGAAGCATAGTGGGTTGCTAGGCACATAGTAAGTGCTCAGAAAACATAGGCAAATCAATGTGTTACAATGAAAATTCACCTAAAGTCTCACATAGAGATTTCATATTTGCAATAATTCACCCACCACAAAATCCATACGCCAAATCAATACACACACATTGTTCTCACACTTGGTTCAACTACATCCTTAAAGCAAAGGCTTCAGAGGAACATTTATAAATGAAAAAAACCTGCTCTATTTAGAAAGTTTTTCAAAAAATACAGTACTTACAATAATTTCAGATTTCCAGAGTTTTTTACTTTCTCATTGTTTAATCAATTAGTATGTTGAACAAGCATTGAGAATCCTTACAAAAGTTCTCAGATAGCAATTTTTGTTTAAAAAAAAAAAAAAAAATTCTGGGGTTGGCCAGGCATGCCATGCCTGTAAGACCCTGGTTTTTTTTTGTTTGTTTGGTTGGGTTTTTTTTGTAAGCCACATCTCCGACCCTTTTTCATTTTTTAAATTTTGAGACAGGGTTTCACTAGATTGCTTACAGCCTTGGTAAGTTGCTGAGGCTGGCTTCAAACCTGTCATCCTGCCTCTGCCTCCTGAGCTGCTGGGATTACTGGTGTGCACTACCACGCCTGGCTAAAAAGACCCTGTTTCAAAACAAAGAGGATTGTGGATATAATTCTGTGGCAGAATTCCTAGCATGTGCAATGCCCTGGGTTTGATCCCAAGTTCTACAAAAATAAATGAAATAAAATTCTCTGCCAAATAGGCAAAATAAACCTAAACTGCCAAAATGAGATCAAAGTTACTCATTCATTATATAATTATATAACTGAGACTGATTAAAGTAAGTTAGGGTGGAAAGAGGACTAAAGAAATAAGACCCCAAACTGTTTGTAACCTTGTCATCAAGTACCTGCCCCAAAGCTCCTGAATCATTCACAATAAGCAGCTCAGGCCCTAAGTTCACATTTCGTGAGTTGGTCATTGACCCTCAAGGGATAGATGGGTTTGCCTCACCTTTCTCCAAACCAGCTGACCTGAACTGATTAGCGAACCTTGAAGTCCTTGGCAATGCCAATCCTCAAGTTCAGCTGAACCCAGTCACCACGTTCCTCTCTTCCTGCTCCAAAATCACTAAATGATTTCAGGGAGAAGAGACCCTGACAAGTCTTACAAATCCATGCCATTCAATCTCAGCAGGTCCTCCATGCAGGCTGACGTTCATACCACCCAGATATGCACAATAGCTTTTCTGAAACTCTACTGTTCCCTAGTGCTCAGTCTCAACCCTTCTTGCCCCTCTGCAGCGAGATCATCAGGCAGACTCTCAACTCCTCCCTCCTCAGAGGGTCCGTGTGTTTTCTTGTGGACTTTCTTCCCTCTTGTATCTTAGAAAAGTCCAGAATACAGCACTAGATCCACAATTCCCTGCTGAAAATTTGTCTTCCTGACCCTGATGTCTTGATCTCAGGTTGCACTGCCTCCATCCTCCACATGCTCTATTTGCCAACATCTCAGCTTTGACTTTCTTCCCTACACTCCATCCCTGGGTAATATCACTCATTTCCATGAAATTATTCAAAAGACTCACTAAGTCTGCAATGTCATCTCCTTTCTCTTGAGCTCTTACTTTTGGACTCTTGTCCCAACTTTTCAAATGCTCCAGGAGCACCTCAAATCTAATTCTACTTAAGAAAAATTTGATCTCTCCTCTCTCTAGGACCCTGTTTCCTCCCAGTTAATGACATCACCATCACCACAAAACACCCAGTCTAGAAATTGACCGTCTTACTTTCTGCCCTTCTGGATCAACCACCACGTTTGTGCTAGAACCATACTTCCCACAGACTGTCCCTAGCCATCGACGTAGTCCAAAAGGAGAACAAATGCAGACTCATTCCTGCAAGACATGAGACTTCTCAGGTGGGTTGTTTTAGCTCAAGAACTCCCTCTTGGTCTGAATGAACCTTTCTTAGATTTGTGCAGCAGTGGAAGACTCTTTCTGCCTAATTTTCCTTCCACAAGGTTCAGACCTGCATTAGTTAAGTACTCCTGCCTTCTCCTGCTACCAACACCAATAAATGTCTTATGTATCTAACTTTGTCTTTGATGTCTGCTTCCTGTGGGAAAGAATTAGTGAGCATTTAATACATCACATCAAAACTTGCCAATAATCTCTCAACTGGTTCTCTGCCTCCAATTTGCAAAACTGCACTGCGCAAAATGCTAGGCTGAATCTAGTGATGGCTTCTGATTGTACATGAAGTAGAGGCATACCATTTGTGTAATCATACATTTACATAGGGTAATGTAATAACTTCTAAAGTTTCCCCATTGCTTAGGTGGGGGAATCCTTTACAGCTCTGCGCACTACAGACAGGGTCCCATACCTTGTTTTCCACATTCCTCTGCAACTTAACAGTCTACTCACATGGTCTATTAACCATCCCTAAAATATCCACATCCTCCCATATTTCCATTCCTGTGCTAATGCCTTAGCCTCGGTCAGAATATTGATCCCATCTGCAGAACCATTTACATTACCTATCTCCCTATCAGATACAACCTATAGTTCAGGACCATATTTTTATTGTCACCTACCTTCTCACTCTTACACAGTCAGAATCTAAAACAGTACTTCCATAGAAGTCTCTTAATAAATGCGGAATAGAAACAGAGGAAGCTGTAGAACCAAATTTGGTAATAGAAACTCAATAACCTGCTGGTAAAGGTGATGGGAAACTCCATGCAAAAACCATACAGCTGAGTAGTCTATGGCATTTCATGTATGGGCAAATGGTCCTGTGTACTTTACTAATCCCAAGGATAACACCACATTTACAATGCAATGTAATTGATTTCATTTTGATAGCAAGGAACATTTTTAGAATTACATAAAATTCATTATAATTTAAGATATGGAGCATGTACAAATTTCAATGGATGTAATAATTTTAAAAGTATGCTTGCAGAGGATTCTTAAGGTGGTAAAACCATTCTGTATGATGTTATAATGATGGACATAGGTCCTTTACACAGTTATCCAAACTTAGAATATACATCAAGACTGAACCCCAATGTAAACTGTGGGTTTTGGGTGATGATAATGATTAGTGTAGGACCATCAATTGTAACAAATGTATCAATCTGATGGGAGACATTGATAATGAAGGAGGCTGTGCTTATTGGGGTCAGAGGTATATGAGGAATCTCTATGTTCTGCTCAATTTTGCCATGAACCCAAAGCTGCTGTAAATGATAGTTTATGAGAAAATTCAAATTTGTTTATACTCCTCACTTCAAAAGGCAAAAACTAATTCTCCTTCCTTTGACTGCACGTAGACTTGGTGACTGACTAACGAATGGGATATGGCATAAGAGAAGCTATGGTACTTCCAAAGCTGGGTCATAAAAAGGATAGCTTCTGCCTGGTTTGCTTTCTCCAATCACTGGCTCTGGGGAATCCAGCTACCATATTGTGAGGACACCCAAGCAGCCTGCGGATGGACCCATCTAAGGAACTAAGGGTATTCACTTTAGAGACCAGCATCAACTTGCCAGCAATGTGAGTCACCTTGGACTGGATCCTCTAGTTCAGCTGAGTGTCCACCAACATGTGACTGCAGTCTCCCTTGAGACTCCAACCCCCACTCTAAGCCACAGCCCATAAGCCAGGTTGCTCTTGAATTACTGGTCCAGAAACTGGGGATAATTAAATATTTATTATTGTTGTACGACATCAATTTTTTTTTTTTTTTCAAACCCAGGGGCATGCCACCACTGAACTACATCCCAGCCCTTTTTATTTTTTATCTTGAGACAGGGTCTCACCAAGTTGCCCAGGCTGGCTTTGAAATTGGGCTCCTCCTGCCTCAGCCCCACAAGTAGCTGGGATTATAAGCATGCAGCCTCAAACCCAGCTAAGTTATCAAATTTGGCAGTAATTTCTTATGTAGCAAAGGATAGCCTATACAATGGCTTTTCCAAAAGAGTCAATTTATAAAAAGTAAGGCCAGGTATGGTGGCACATGCCTGTAATCCCAGCAGCTTTCAGGGCTGACAGGAAGATCACAAGTTCAAGACCAGCCTCAGCAACTCAGCAATAAATAAAAAACAAAAAAGGCTGGGGATGTAGGTCAGGGGTATAGTGTCCCTGGGTTAAATTCCTAGTAAGGAAATGATATCATTTCTGTAAACTATAATTTTGGAATATAAACTGTCTTTAATGATACTGAATGAATTCCATAATCCTTTAACAAGTTTTAGAGGAAAATGTTTACATTTTAAGTTTTTTGTCTGACAAGCATGACCTGTTTGGCCCCTCATCACTGTATGCCAGCATGCTTCTACCCTTGATATACCAAACAATTAGAAAACCCAAAATATTTTAATACCAAAAATTATATTTATAAAGACTGGTATTTCTAATTTGGTGTTCTAATTTTATTTTATTTCATTTTTTTAAACTTCAAGGAAATGAATTTATTCTTTTTTAAAAATTTTTTTTACTTGTCAATGGATCTTTATTTTATTTATTTATTTATAATATGGTGTTCTAATTTTAAGAGAAAGGGAGGAATGATTATGATTTAGGATTCATCGCTTTTAAAGTAAATGTTTTCACCCCTCCACTGCTATCAGAATATACTTCCACATTTACCTGTCCACAAATGATTAACACCATTATTCTTAGATTCCAGCAAAGATGATAGTGCAGAAATACTCAAGTACTTCCCAATTATGCCTGGCATGTTGCATTTTTCCATTTCTTTTTTCTCAAAGAAGTTACTGCCTTTGAGGTTGTTCCTTCTTGTATAACACATTTACACACAAAAAGTCAATACAAAAATATCATCTTTGCTTCTAACAAAATATATATTTCAACTACTACTCAAATTCAGAAATCCCTATTTTCCCACCCAATTTTACTCCATTTCTGAATAATGACTTTTTTAAAATATTATTTTTAGTTATAGATGGACACAATACCTTTATTTATTTTCATGTGGTGCTGAGAATCAAAACCAGTGCCTCACATGTGCTAGGCAAACACTCCACTACTGAGCTACAACCCCAGTCCCAGTCTTTTTTAATTCAAGGTTCTCATGGCATCTGGAATTTCTTTATTTATTGATTACCAGAGATTGCACTGAAGGAATCTCTACCACTGAGTTACATCTTCTGCCCTTCTCTTTTTCATTTTGAGACAGGGTCTCACTAAGATACTTGCTAAATTGCTGAGGCTGGCCTCAAATTTGTGATCCTCCTACCTCAGCCCCCTGAGTCACTGGAATTACAGGTGACCCTGGAGCATTTTAACATCCTCACTTAATTCATATTAAGAAGGCAAGATAAAAGCACCTTGAAGATAGTGACCATATTTATTCATAAGCATATCCTCATAGTGGCTTGCTATAGTAGAGAGTCAAACATTTAACAATTAAGCACCCAGGTGTGATGTATGGGCCTGTAATCCCAGCAACTTGGGAGGCTGAGGCAAGAAAATGGCAAGTTTGAGGTCAGCCCGGGTAATTTAGTGAGATCTTGTCTCAAAATAAAAAAATTAAGTTGGTGTGGTAGCCCACACCTGTAATCCCAGGGACTCAGAAGGCTACAGCAAGAGGATCAAAAATTCAAGTTCAGAACCAGTCTCAGATGGAACTGGAGAGTATCATGCTATGTGAAATAAGCCAACCCCCAAAAAGCCAAAGGCCAAATGTTTTCTCTGATAAGCAGAGGCTGATCCACAGTGGGGGAGTGGGGGTAGATAGGAAAGAATGAAGGAACTTTGGAATGTACAGAGGAAAGTGAGGGGAGAGGGAGGGTTGGTGGGGAGGAGGAGGACTGTAGATTGTGAGACAGACATTATTACCCTACATACACGTATGAAAAGAATTTTTTTTTAATTTATCACTGTCAAAAAAGTTAATGAAAATATTAAAAAAAAAAAAAATCAATGCAAAATAAAAAGCCAGCCTCAGCAATTTAGCAAGGCCCTAAGCAATTTAGTCAGAACTTGTCTCAAATTAAAAAAATAAAAAATAAAAATAAATTTAAAAAGATGGGGGGCTGGGAATGTGGCTCAGTGGTTAAGTGCCCTTGGGTTCAATCCCTAAAACAAATAAATACATAAAATAATTTTTTTTTCCAATGGCTAGAATGTAGTAGCTTAGTGGTAGAGTGCCCCTGAATTCAGGGCCCAATACAAAAAAAAAAAAAAATTTAGTCAACAGGTTGATTGTTCAAGGTATTAGTCAGATCAGCAGGTATATGCCTAATAATATAATGACAAACTGGGTGTGGAAGTGCATGCTGTAATCCCAGCAATTTGGGTGGCTGAGACCGGAAGATCATAAGTTTAAGGCTAGCCTGGGCCACTTAGTGAGACTCTCTCAAAATTTAAATAAAAATAGAAAGGACTGGAGATGTAACTTGGTGGTAGAACAACCCTGGGTTCAAGCCCCAGTACCTACCCCCCCCCAAAAAAAAAAGAATTAATGACAAAAGCATAATGATAAGATAAATTCTGTTGTGAGGGACTAATATGGGCAAGAGCCTGCCCCTATTTCAAAACGGAACTCTCACCCACAATCTATACAGTAAACTAATAATCTACCAAAAAAAAAAAAAAAAAAAAAAAAAAAACCCCAGGAAGACAACATACTGTAAATTAGCTTTGCAGAAAGCCAGATTGCTATCCCTAGTGACAATCCCGGAACTGAACAAAAACATCCATAACAATTGTTTTAAAGTAACTGGCAGCTTCTCCACTTTTTCCCCACTTCCTAACCAATCACTTTGGATGCTCCACTTCTAGTTTACCCTCCTTCAGTTTCCAGGGCCAACAGGTTTCCCTTTCACAGCTCTAAGGCTTGTCTTTTGACCAAAACTCATGTCCAACCCAACTGGGGTGAAGAAGTCACCACCTGCAGCTGCATTACACAATGCCCCTTCCTTCTGATCACTGCCCTCATTAACCATTTATTAAAAAAAAAAAAAAAAAATCACTCTAAAGTGATTAGAACATTCAGTTCTCACAAATCTATCAGATGTCTCATTCCAACAGCTCAGCTCCTCAGCTCTAGTTCAATAATTTGAACATTAGAGAATTTAGTTTCTACCAAAGTATGCCCATTAAAAGCAATGTAATTGTGTAAACTTTAATCCCTGCAGATTTTGTAAAGTTAGTTCAGTCTAGTTCAATCTGGCTATTTTAAGATGACTTCACTGAAAACACCACACAGCAAGGCATACTGTGGCTAAAAGTGACTGGCTTGGTTAATCAAGTATTTTTTAATTTTGTATTAATTAGCCAGGTACCATGGTACACACCTGTAATCCCAGCAATTTGAGAGGCTGAGGCAGTAGGACTGCAAGTTCAGCGTCAACCTTAGCAACTTAGTGAGACTCTGCCTCAAAATACAGAGAACTGGAGATATAGATCTAGTTCTGAACCAAAAGAAAAAAGTTAATTTGTATCAATTGCAAAATGAATACATAGTATGACAGAATATGCAAAATAATGAAAAGGCTAAAATCACAAATAATGACAACAGAGAAACCAATGTTCCCATTGAAATATATTCTTCTTTTTTTTTTCTTTCTTTTTTGGTTGGGGGGTGGTGATGTCTATGGATAAGAGAGGGAAAATTATCTGATTAGGATTAAACTGATAAGGTTTTGATCTGAGTGGCTTTGCTTGTTTCTCTTTATAATGACTAAGAGGCTAATTGATAAAGCATTTTCTCATGTGTCTTAGGGGAGGCCCATCCCTCCTGGCTGATGGAACCACTTATACTTCCCCAATATTGGCAGGCTGCTCTGCCCTGTAAGTGCTGGTCCTTCTACCCGTAGCAGTATCCCTAGAATTTTCCAGCAGAGCATCAGAGCTCCTTCACTACTTAGCCTCAGTACTACAGTTCAACCACCCAGGTGGTTCTTGTGGGTGCCCTCACAACCGAGTCCTTAACATGCTGATTGATTTCCACTGGTGCTGACATATATGGCATAGTGATTCCTCTAGGAGTTTGTGCATTTCTGTTATCTAGGTACTTCAGAAGAGTCAGGGCAGGAGTTTTCTACTTTGCATACGGAGTAGTGGCTGCAGTGTGGGCAGTGGAGCTGTGTTTGTATTTTGCCTCCACCAAAAGATCACAGGCTGTGACCTTGGGCAAGTTACATATTCTCTGTATACCATGATTTCTACCTTTCTAAAAGTTAGATAATATCCGGGCATTGTGGCACATGCCTATAGTCCCAGCTACTTGGGAGGTTGAGGTGGGAGAATCAGTTCAGTCCATGAGTCAGAGACCAGACTGGGCAACATACATAGTAAGACCCTATCTCAAAAAACAAACAAAAGAGAAATAGAGAAGAGAGCAGAAATAGATAATAACCCTATATACCTTATAGGGTTATAATAAGGATCAAATAATAATTCATGAGGGGCTGCAGATGTAGCTCAGTGGTAGAGCACTTGCCTAGCATTTGTGAGGCACTGGGTTTTACCCTCAGCATCACATGCTAATAAATAAATAAAGGTATTGTGTCCATCTACAACTAAAAAATTTTTTAAATAATAATAAACATGAAAACGCACTTTATTTTCTGTGGGAGAGGGGAAGCTAGGGATTGAACCCAAGAGTACCTTACCACTGAGCTACATCCCCAGCCCTTTTAAATTTTATTTTGAGATAAGTTCTCACCAAGTTGCCTGGAACTTGGAATCCTCCTGCCTCAGCCTCCCAACTCACTGAGTTGCTGGGATTAAAGGCAAACACCACCATGACCAGCTGAGAAGCGCTGTAAAGCAGCGTAGGGCACATGATAAACACTACATAAATGTTTGAGATTATTCAGTTATGCATAAGAACTAGCTTAACTACCTCCACACTGCTCAAAATTTTCACAATCTTTTTAGTCAGCAATGAGGGCATTTAAGACTCCTATAAGTTGCTCTTACTATAGCTATCGTTGTACATGGCAAATACTTGGTCCAAAATTCCTCTCTGACTAAGAATGCACACTCACATGAAATCAAGTTTGGACAACGCTGTTCCACTATTAAATGGAAATGTTGCCTATAGAGGCTACCTGGACCAATTTACTCCCACTGCTAGGAAAACATTCATTAGCCATGACATGAGCACACCTCAGAGTAAAACATTCATGTCTTGCAAACGTACCCTCCCCCAGCCTCTGGAGAGCCTGTCCACTTCAGGGCAAGGGGGACTCCTGACCATGCAGTATTTTCTGAGTCACCTCAGACTAACCAGATGGAACCAAACCAAAATGTCACAGAAGTTTCCAGGTTTAAAGTTTACACTCAAGTTGCAAAGTACTCATGAGACTGCTTCAAAAAGGGAGAAGAAACAGGAATCACCTGATGGTCAAATTACTCAGCAGAACCAAGTAGCTGAACTAAGAAAGAATAGACAATTTTGATGTATTTCCCAGGTTCTCATGCTCTTAAAAGAACATCTTATTTTAGATTACATTGTTTAAAAAAAAAAAAAGTAACAAATATTCTGACTTTGAAAGTCTCAGGAAGGCATTCATTTTTTCAAATGCTCACCTAAGACTCAAAATATACAACCCTTCACTTTTCACACAATGAATCTGAATTATGATTTTCTGAAATTGAAATAGATAAGGCTTCCAGCTATCTCTAGGTATCAATCAGTTTAACTCAACAAAAGGTGAAGATTTTCTTTTATGAGCAAGCTCCCTGCCAGCAGATTGGAAAGCAACAAGGGCAACTCTCCTCAGCACAGCTTGAGGAACAGAATTTGCCAGTGGTGTGGGGAGAGATATCTCAGGTCATCTGCTGTAAAACAAAACAAAGCTTGCACTCAATTTTTTTTCTATCACAGAAACAAAACAGTTACTCTCTTCATTTTACTCCAAGAAGTAAAAGAGCCAAGTACCTCCTTGATTGAAAATGAGATGACCAGGTGAGATCCCCACTCCCAAACCCATTTTTTTAAAAGACCTCTTCAGCGCTGCCTGAGCCCTTGACTTGTAGATTCTTCCCTCACTTCAAGAAAGTCAAATATCCTCATAAATACCTCTGAAGGGCAATCTTTAGACCATTAAAATCATCTCAAATATAAAATTCTATGAAAGTCTGAGTAAACTGAGTTTTCATAAACAAGCATGAATCTGGTGTATTTTTCTAGAAAAAAATCGTTGGAACCTGAAAAGTCCTGCTGCCTTTCAGTAGCACAAAATCTGGATATCAGATAAACTACTTGAAGCTACTGTGATATACAGAACTTTGGGCTGGGGCGGGGAGGCAGCGATGTCTGGGTCTGCTCCCATGTCTGTCTCTTCCCTACTTGGCGTGATTTCAGCCAGTTCCCTTTTCCTTTCTGACTCTATCCTGATTTGCAAAGAGGAGATGACAATTCTCAGCACAAACGAAGGGAGAACCCTGCACGTGGGGGTGCCTGGGAAGTGGGGAGTCTCCCACAAGCCTAGCTGGGCCCTAGGATAACGACTTAGAAAGCGTCTCTGTCTCCCGGAACCAACCATCCCACTCTCTACGGGCCTCCAAGGTAACAGTCACTGTTTTATTTTAGTCAACATATTTCCAATTTTGAGCAATCCTATCCCGAGAGCTGAACCTTCCGAGATTACAGAAGGCAAATAGGCCTGAGCAAGCCGAACTCAAGAGAGATTCCAAGGCCACTTACAAATAGGGTCTTCCATTTTCAAGGGTCTTTTCAAGCGGATGCTGGCAGGGACCGTCTTCTCGATCAGTTCATCAATGCTCTAAAATTAAAAGGCAAGTATCAATGCTCTAAAATTAAAAGGCAAGTAGGTGAATACTAAAGGCAGAGTAAGCTGCCCCTGAGTTAAGAGGCACCTCTGTGTTTTGACTCTACAAAGGCTTGTGAGAGCCTCATTTAAATCGCCTAATTAGGTGTTCTTTCTAAAAAGAAAAACTTTGTGCAAACCAGAAATCACTTGGAGAAAAGAAAATCATGAAGCGGGGTGGTGAATCGGGGTTGGATTTTAGGCTGCAACTAGGAAATAACGGGATAAACCTTCTCTAATCCGGGGGTCTTTCTGCTTGCTCTTCTTACAAAGTTACAGCTTATCTGCCTGGCTGCTTAGCTTAGGGGCAGTTTTTAAATGCACGGTTTTGAGACAAGAAGAGCGGGTCGGGCGGAAAGTAAGCTGTGGAAGGAGCCGTGATCAAATGCGTGAGCTCAGGCCGGGGACCCACGCGAAGGGCAGCAGAGTTTAGAGCTGGAGCCCAGAGGCTGGGCTGGCAGAATCCGCGCAGGGCGGAGCGGAGGCCCAAGGGCCAGGTGGAGGTCCTTACCGCCAGCCCCAGGGCCTGTAGCATCTCTCTCTGGTCTTTGTCCCCGGGGCCGATATGTCTCCGAGCAAAGTCGTCGTGTCTGGGCAGGAGGCGCTCGAGAAGGCGCGAGGCCCCAGTCGCGCCGCTGTTCCCACCGCCGCTACTGCTGTCTCGGCCCCGCGGCGCCCAACTCGGTCCCGCGCCCCCAGCCAGGCGGCGGCCGCCCCCGACTCCATGTCCCAGGCGCAGCCCCCATGCCCTGGCACACGACTGCATGGACTCAGTCGCCTTCTCCCCCCCAACCCGCGAGGCTCAGCGAAACTCTGGGCTCCTCCTTTGGCCTCAGTCCCTGGGTGGCAGCTGCGTCCGGCCTTGAGCCCCTTCCAGTCGGATTGCGGCGGGACAGACGATAAATGCCTGGGAACAATGAATGAGGGCAGCAGTCAACCCCAACACTGGCCCAAAGTTGTTAGTGCACGCGAAGCACCTGCTCCGCACACTTTAAGCGTCGCCCGGGAGGCGGGCGGGGGATGGGGCCAGGAAGCCCTTGGCCAATGAGAGTGGACGAAGGGGCGGGGGCGGGGCTGTTTCCGCCCCCTCCCCTCTTCCTACCCTCTTCTCAGCCCCTCGGTGGAGTACTGCAGCTCCTGGTCCGGAGTCTGCCATCCCGGGTGGAGCCTCCTTTTCCATCACTGGCTGATGCCGGATTCGGGATGCGCCGTGTGCCCGCTGCCAGAGTGTCAGGGTAGACAGCCCTAAGAGTCCCGGAGAAGTTTCTGCGGCACTACTCTGAAATGGAAGATGATTCTCACAGCAAGGGCAAACTCAAAGACTTCGTTAGGGGCTGAGGATATAGCTCAGTGGTAGAGCTCTAGCTTTGCATGAATGAGGTACTGGGTTTAATCCCTTGCACTACAAACATAAACGAAAAGTTAGTATCCATTCCTTAAATTTAGGGTATCTGTTCCTGACATGTCTCATGGGAACCTTATGAGCAAATGAGATCTTTTATATTTGTGGGATTATGAAGATTACTCAGGCTTTCTGAGCATTTGTCGTCTCATCTCGCCGAACAAAATAGTATTTTAAAAATGCAATGGGGCTGGGGATATGGCTCAGTTGGTAGAGTGTTTGCCTTGAATGCACAAGGTCCTGGGTTCAATCCCAACACAAAAAAAAAAAAAAAAAAAAGAAAGAAAAGAAAAGAAAGAAAGGCTAGCTGGGCGCTATTGTGCAGCCTGTAATCCCAGCAACCCAGGAGATTGAGGCAGGAGGATCACAAGTTCAAAACGACCCTCAGCAATTTAACAAAATTCTGTCTCAAAATAAAATATAAAAAGGGACTATGGATGTGGCTCAGTGGTTCAGTGCACCTGGGTTCAATCCCCAGTACCCCCCCCCAAAAGTCAAGGGTCATATGTTTTCTCTCATATGTGAAACCTAAAGAGGAAAAAGGAAAAGAAAGGTTTGTGTGCTGGGTGAGGGGAACTCATGAAAGTAAATGTGATCAGTAGAACAGAGGAAAAGGACTAGGGGGAGGGAAGAGGAGAGGGACACAAGAAATATTGAAGAATGATATTAACCAAATTATATTGTTATTTGTATACATGTATGACAAATCCCACCATTATGTACAACCATAATATACCAATAAAAAAAAAGTATGGAAAAAATTTAAAGAAACAAAAACAAAAAAGAAAAACAAGATCCTTGAAAAAGGATCTTATCCAACCAGCGTGGTGGTGCACATCTGTAATCCTAGCTACCTGATCCAGTAATCCTCCTGCCTCAATCACAAGAGGTACTGGGGTGGCTGGGGTAGCTGGGCACAATGGTGCATGCTTGTAATTCCAGTGGCTCCAGAGGCTGAGGCAGGAGGATCACAAGTTCAAAGTCAGCCTCAGCAATTTAGCAAAACCCTTAAGCAACTTAATAAAACCCTGTCTCAGGATGTGGCTCAGTGGTTAAATACCCCTGGGTTCAGTCCCTGATACCAAAAAAAAAAAAAAAAAAGACTGTGATTACCAGTATGTACCATTGCACCTGCTTAAAGGAAGTTCTCTAGACAGAAAGAAAAATGATAAAAGAAGGATTGAAAAATGATAAAAGAAGGATTGATTTGTAACATGAGAGCAGAAAAACAAATACTGGAAAGAGCAAAAAATACAGATAAGTAGCCAGGCATGGTGGCACACACCTATAATTTCAGAGGCTCAGGAGGCTGAGGCAGGAAGATCACGAGTTCAAAACCAGTCTCAGCAATTTAGTGAGGCACTAAGCAACTCAGTGAGACTGTCTTTAAATAAAATACAAAAAAGGGCTGGGGAGGGGCTGGGGTTTTAACTCAGTGGTAGAGTGCTTGCCTAGCATGTGTGAGGCACTGGGTTCAATTCTCAGCACTGCATGTAAATAAATAAAGGTACGTTGACAACTTAAAAAGTATTTTAAAAAGGGGGGAGGGGCTGGGGATGTGGCTCAGTAGTTCAGTACCCCCGAGTTCAATCCCTAGTACCAAAAAATATATAGATATATAGATAAATAGTGATTTTCCTCCTCCTGAGTTTTCTACATTGTTTCATGGCCGAAGCAAAAAAATGGTAAGACTATCTATCATTGGGGGAAGAGAGGGAGAGAGGAAAAGAGAGACAGGGAGAGAAAAAGAACACTTCCATGATATCTTTTAATCTTTGATTCTTTGATCATGACATAAATAAACATGTGATTCCCTACAAATACATTATCGTTTCTGGTAAAATCTGGTAGTTACCAGATCTGTTAAGATCAGCTTACCAGAGCAGAAGCTGCTGGAGCCATAAACTGATAAGATTGTGCACATGATGATTTGATGAATTGCTGGGCTAGATTGAGGGAAAGAAACCCCTGGGACTGAAGGCCTGGAGGAGTTCTCATGGGCTTTACTTCAAAGAACCCTGCTGAATTTCCATGGTGAAGATTCAAGGAATATCCCCTCGTGGTATTGACTGGGAAGATGAGGAATAACCATTGTGAAATACGTCCAGAGCTTTCTTCATAACAAAGGCCTACTCTCCAAGAAAAAGTACCTTACCAGAACTTCATCCCACCTGGGTAACTGAATTCTCCTCACTGTGTTCCTCCCCAGCCTTCTCATTTGACATAATGGAAAAATAACCATAATCAACAGGGTAAGTGCCGAAAGGAAATCAATTGCAGGTAGGGAATGAGTAAGGCAGAGGTGAAAAACGTGGTATCACTGGAGAAATATGGGAAATTCACAGCCCAAGATACAAGCCTGTGAAAACACTAATATTGCAGGGTGTGGGGGTGCACACCTGTAGTCCTAGCAGCTCTGGAAGCTGAGGCAGGAGGATTGAAAGTTTAAAGCCAGTCTCAGTAACTGAGTGAGGCCCTAAGGAACTTAGCAAAACCCTGTCTCTAAATAAAAAATAAAAATAAAAATAAAAACTGGGGATATGACTAAATTGTTAAGCACCCCTGGGTTCAAGCCCTGGTACCAAAAAAAAAGCAAAAAACAAAAATCACACACACGCGTGCATACACACACACACAGACACACACACACACACAAATATTTCATCAGAACATTATAAAACATTCCTTCTCCCCCATAACTTACCACAAGTCCAACAATGGTCCAATAATTACAGCGAATGGGGATATAAGACACAGACTTTTTCTGAGAAAGAAAATTTAGGGAAACGCCAAAACAACAAGGGAGACAAAAAATACAAGGTCACTAGAGGACTATGAAGCTTTTGGCATTGTTAGTGACAACAAACTAAACACAGTTAACTCCTAGCCTAATTAATATAAATCCTCACACTAAATCTTACCTCATTTCTTTTTACCCAATACATTATATTAGACTAAAAAAAAAAAAAAAAAAAAAAAACATACAAGGCTTATAAGAAGTCCAAAAGAAAGAAAAAACACAGTTTGACGAGACAAAGCAATGATTAGAACAACTTAGATGTGATACAGATGTTAGAATTACCAGGTAAGAAATGTAAAGTAACCCCAGGTGTGGTGGTACACACCTCTAATCCCAATGGCTGGTGGGCTGAGGCAGGAGGATCAAAGCCAGCCTCAGCAACGGAGAGGTTCTAAGCAAGTCAATGAGACCCTGTCTCTAAATGAAAACACAAATTAGGGCTGGGGATGTGCACCAGTAGTCAAGTGTCCCTGAGTTCAATCCCTGATTCGAAAGAAAGAAAGAAAGAAAGAAAGAGAGAGAGAGAGAGAGAGAGAGAGAGAGAGAGAGAGAGAGAGAGAGAGAAAGAAAGAAAGAAAGAAAGAAGAGAGAGAGAAAGAAAAGATTAATGGAAAAAGTAGGCACAGGCAAGAATAGATGATCATTGTGAGCAAAGATAAGGAGATTTTAATAAATAATAAAGAATAAATGCTAGAATGCAACTGCTTTATAAATGCTCATGAGTAGAATTGATGTGACTGAGAAAATAATCAGTGAACTTGAAGATAGGTTGATAGGAGCTTTCCACACAAAAATACAAAGAATGAAAAAGACCAGAACATCCAAGCACTCCAAACAGCAGAAAACAAAAACATTAAAAAAAAACCTTAAAAGATGCCAGACTGGGCCGGGGGCAGTGGCCAATACCTGTAATTCCAGTGGCTAGGGAGGCTGAAGCAAGAGGATTGAGAGTTCAAAGCCAGCCTCAGTAAAAGCCAGGTGCTAAGCAACTCAGTGAAACCCTGTCTCTAAATAAAATACAAAATAGGACCAGGCATGTGGCTCAGGGGTCAAATGCCCCTGAGTTCAATCCCCAGTAACCACTGCCCCCTACAAAAAAATAAAAATAAAAAAAATATGCCAGGCTAGGAAGGAGAATAAAAAAATAACAGCAAGCAACTTACAGAGATCAAGGATAGAATGACAGCAGACTTCTTATAAGAAAGAATTCAGGCTGGGGATATAGCTCAGTTGGTACGGAAGCACTTGGCCCTGGGTTCAATCCCCAGCACTGAGGCGGTGGGGGGGGGGGGGGGGGGGGGGTTTGGAAAGAATGCCAGCAGGAAAACAGAATAAAATATTTAAAGTATTTAAAAGCCTAAACCAGGTGTGGTAGTACACACCTGTAATTCCAGTTACTTGGGAGATTGAAGCCAGCCTGGGCAATTTAGTGAGACCCTGACTAAAAATAAAAATTAAAAATGTCTGGGGATGTAGCTCAGTGGTAAAAAATACCCCTGGATTCAATTCCCAGTACTGGGGGAAGGGAGAGGAAAAAAAAAAAAAAAAAACTAGAATTCTATCCAATGAAATTATTTTTCAAAAGAGGAGAAAGACTTCCTCAGACAAAAATTATTTCAAAATAAATCATAGATGTAAATGTTAAATGCAAAGCTATAAGACATCTAGGATAAAACCAGTGTGACATTGGGTTTGGTGATGAGTTGGTAGATATAACACCAAATCATAATTCACAAAATAGGGGCTGGCGATTTGGCTCAGTGGTAGAGTGCTTGCCTATTTATCATGCATAAGGCCCTGGGTTTAATTTCAATCACCAAAAAAGTTGACCATAATTCACAAAATAAAGAAAAATATATTGTAATCCCAGCAGTTTGGGATGCTGAGGTAGAAAGATTTCAAATTCAAACCCAGCCTCAGCAACTTCTCGAGGCCCTAAATAACTTAGCCAGATTCTGTATCTAAAATATTTTTTTAAAAAGGCTGGGAATGTGGCTCAGTGGTAAAGCACCTCTGGATTCTATCCCCAGTACCTTCCCTCCACCAAAAAAAAAAAAAAAAAAAAAAAGAATGAAAAGAAAACACAGCCAGGAATGGTGGCTCATGCCTGAAATCCCAGCAACTAGGGAGGCTGAGGCAGAAGGATCACAAGTTCAAGACCAGTCTCAGCAATTTAGAGATCCTGCCTAAAAATAAAATTTAAAAAGGGCTGGGGATGTAGCTCAGTAGTAAAGTGCCCCTGAGTTCAATTCTCTACCAAAAGGAAAAAAAAAAAAAAGAAAGAAAAAAAAAGAAAAGAAAAGCAGAACAACTCAAATTTTTAAAAAATGGATTTTGGTAAAATAGATATACAGAAGTTAAATAAGCATATGAGAAGATGTTCAACATCATTTGTCATTAGACAAATACAAAATAAAACAATGAGATACCAGTGCACACATATTAGAATGGCTAAAACCCTAAAAACTGGAAATACCAATTGTTGGCAAAGAATAACAGGAACTCATGTTCACTGTTGAGAATTAAAAAATGATAATGGTATGTGGGGGAAAAATAATAATTGTGTTTCAGAAGATACTTTGGCAGTCTCTTATAAAGTTAAACACAGTCTTATCACTTGACTCAGCAACCATGGTCCTAGATATTTATTCATCTAATAATACAATGTATATCCATGCAAAACTCATCAAATGTTTATAGTAGATTTATTCATAGGCATCAAAAGCCAAATACAATGAAGCTCTCCAGTAAACGAATGGGTAAACTAACTCTGGCACACCCACACGATAGAATACAGGGATAAAAAGGAATAAAATATTGAGCCTTGTAGAGAGATCTTAAATGCATATTACTAAATGAAAGAATCCAGTATGAAAAGGTTATATACCATATGATTCCAGGTACATGACATTCTGGAAAGGGCAAAACTAAAAGATAGTAAGGGCTGGTGTTGTGGCTCAGTGGTAGAGCATTTGCCTAGCACATGTGAGGCACTGGGTTCAATTCTCAGCACCATAGATAAATAAATGAATAAAATGAAGGTCTACTAACATCTAAACATTAAAAAAAAACAAAAACTAAAACTAAAAGATAGTAAACAGATCAGTAGTTGCAGTGGGGAGATGGAAGAGGAAAGGGAGGGTAAAATACAAGAAGCATGGAGGACTTTTTTTAGAGTAGTGAAACTATTCTGTGTGATACCGCAATGGTAGACACATAACACTATGTGTGGATCAAAACCTGTAACACAAAGAGTATTCTTTAATGTATACATATTTACCCCTTATTTTTATTGGAAACAGTATCTCACTGTGTTAACCAGATTGGTCTGGAATTCGTGGGCTCAAGCAATTCTCCTGTCTCAGCCTCCCAATTAGCTGGGACTGTAGGACCACACCACTACACCTAATGTGCACAAATTTAAATGAAGACTTGGTTTAAGTTCATCTCACAGTGCAGACAGACAGTGGGCCTTTGAATTTATCTTTTATTTGTTTATTTGGTACTGGGAATTGAACCCAGGGGCACTTTACCACTGAACTACACCCTCAGCCCTTTTTATTTATTTATTTATTTTTGAGACAGGGCCTTGCTAAATTGCTGAGGCTGACCTTGAACTTGCGATCCTCCTGTCTTCAGTCTCCCAAATTGCTGGGATTATAGGTGCGGCCTGGCTCCAGGTGAAAGTTGGAATTGCTGTTCCCCAAAATAGGAAACCAGAAACAATAATAATGCGTTGTTGGGGAATAACCTATGTTTATTTGTGCCATGAACAAAGAATTAAAAGGTTCAAAGGTATCATGGAAGTGTTCTTTTTCTCTCCCTGTCCCTCTTTTCCTCTCTCCCTCTCCCCCAATTCACAGTAGATAGACAGTCTTGCCATTTTTTGCTTCAGCTATGAAACATAATGTAGAAAACTCAGGAGTAGCAAAGTGTCCTATATTTATCTATAGTTTTTCTCTTTCCAATATTCATTGTTCCTGTCTGCTGTTACAAATCCTTATTTAATTATTTTTCTTTTTGTCTAGAGAACTTCCTTTAAGCAGGTGCAATGGCACATACTAGTAATCCCACCACTCTTGAGAATAGCAAGTTTGAGGCCAGACTCAGCAACTTAATGAAATTCTAAGCAACTTAGCAAGACCCTGTCTCAAAATTTAAACTTTTTAAAAAGCAGGGGGAGAGAGGGGAAGCTTGAGATATAACTCAGTGGTAAAATGCCCCTGGGGGTTTTATCCCCAATGCAGAGAAAGAGAGAGAAAGAGAGAGAGAGAGAGAGAGAGAGAGAGAGAGAGAGAGAGAGAGAGAGAGAGAGAGAGAGAGAGAGAGAGAGAGAGAGAGAGAAGCAGAGGGAGGGAGAGATAGAAAGTTCCTTTTGACCTTTTTTTTTAAAGTCAGTAACTAATTCTCTTAGCTCCACCCCCACCCCACCACCTGCCCCAAGAATGACTTATTTTCCTCCATTCCCACAGGATGTTATTATAATGAGAAGTAGGATTCTGGGTTGACAGTTTTTTCTTTCAGTATTTGAATAATGTTGTGCTACTTCCTTCTGGCCTGTGTGATCTCTGATGAGAACTCTGTTGTCACTCAAATGATTCACCCACAATGGATAAGATGTCATTTCTCTTGTACTTCTTTCAGAATTTTCTTCAGTCTCTACGACTCAGAAGTTTGACTATGATTTGTGTTGGCATAGATTTCACTGGGCTTATTGGGTTTAGCTTTCACTCCATTTCTTAAATATGCAGGATTCCCATCACACACACACATTTGTGATATTTTCAGACATTATTTCTTTGAGTACTTTTTTCCCCATCTGTTCTCTTTGTTCTTTAGGTTAGGCAATTGGTATTGCTCTGCCTTCAAGTTCATTGATTCTTTCCTCTATCTTTTCCATTCACTGTTGATTATTTTTTCCAGGAATTGTCAAAATTTTAGTGTTTAATAATTAATAGCACAACTGATCAAGTTCCAAGATGTGAAGATAACATGTTTGAGAAACTGGGGAAGGAGGGAGAATCACTCTAACAACTCTCTCTATATTATGTGATAAGAATGCACTATAATATAAAAACCTGTCTATACACAGTTGCAAAAAATTCAGTCTTCTCTTGGCTTGGAAAAAATGTGTCACAGATTTCAGTGTAACTGGCAACCTTCAACTCCTTTAGTTGAAGGGTTTTTCCACCCCAGCCTGGGTCATGAGGTCTGTTTTTCTCCAGATCATCAATGAGGCTATTTATATCATCAATTCTTCCAATGATCTGGTTGGACATGGCCTGAAATTTATCTTGCATCTGTTGCAGAAGTGTCTTCACTGCCCAGATGAGGTCCTGGACAGCCTTGGGGTCAGTCTCCACCATCTACCAATTCCCAGCTTAGCAAAAACATCTCAGATGGTCACCCATACTTTGGTTTAGGTTTGTCCAAGCAGACGCTCCCAGACACCCAGATCCTCTTTTGTGTAGTCGCTTCCTTGAGTTTAGCTCTAAGTGATGTGTAAATATGGTATCTGGAGTATTCCTAGGAAACACGTAAGTTCAATTAAGAATTTTCTTTCGAACCAGAATATAACTGAAGATAGTTGTAAGCTACTCAGTGGATGAAAAGATACTTTGAAAGGTGTTCTAGATGGGTAGAGTGAGCATCATAAATGGTTGTGAAACAAGTATGGAAACAACCAAGGATGCCCATGATAGACAGGTTTATTTCACACTGGAAACCATGGCCCTATATTCAAGCTTGAAAATTCATTAAGCCAGGCTCAGTGTTGCATGCCATAATGCCAATGACTGGGGAGACTGAGTGAGGTAGGAGGATCTCACGTTCAAAGCCACCGTCAGCTACTTACTGAGACTCTAAGCAATTTAGCAAAACCATGTCTCAAAATTAGAAATAAAAAGGGCTGGGATGTTGCTCAGTGGTTAAGCGCACCTGGATTCAATCCCTGGTACCAAAAAAGCAGCTTATCATGTGGTCAAAACAAGATTATTTAGCTAATGTGAAAGCCAGAATAAAGTCCTCCAAAAGATGTCCTTGTCCTGTGACTAAGTTATCTTGCATAACATAAGGGAATTTTCATGTAAGGTTAAGTTAAGGCCCTTGAGATTGAGAATTATCCTGTATTAGCTGGTTAGGTCTAATGTAATGATATAAGACTTCAAACCCGTTGGTGGCCAGAGGGAGATGTGATTACAGAAGAGGGTTACAACATTGCTGGCTTGGGAGTAGGTGAATGGTACTGCGAGAGTGACCACTATAGAAGGTGGAAAAGCAAGGAAATGAATTCTTCCTTAGATCTTCCAGAGAGGAGCACAGCCCTGTAGAATCTCCTCGATTTGAGCCTGAGGTCACTGTGAGTCTTTGGATCTAGAGAACTGGAAGATAAAACATGTGTGTGCTTTTAAGCCATCAAGTTTGTAGTGACAACAGAAAACCAATGCAATTTAATACTGTGACCACACAGGAATGTTAAAAGCTCTTCTAAGTGAATTTTGAAGTAGCAATTCTCAACCTGTCCTAACAAGAACCCATAGCCCCTCACTAGCTCCTGGAAACAAAGGCCAAAAGAATTGCTGTACATGTTAGAGACTTAGTCAGAAAGCTGCTTCTTTACCATTTCTTTGTGATGACTTGTGTGATTTCTTGTTTTTCACCAAAAGTGTACACATTAAATCCATAGGACTTGGAAGAACTCCAGATTACAGTTAATGAAAGAGAAGCTCAATCTTTAAAGATACTGCTCCTCCCTTTCAGATGTCCTCCTTGAACCCAAGTACATATTTAGATACCACAAGTGTCTAGAATATTCTTTACTGCTTTGGATGTACTGTTTTATGGTTTATTAAACTGTTTTAACTGTGCCCTGTAAAAAAAAAAAAAAAATTAAAGAAAGAAGGAGCATAAAGAGGTTAGGCAAGGTGGTACCCACCTGTAATCTCAACTATTTGGGAGATTGAGGCAAGAGGATCACAAATTCAAAGCCAGCCTGCACAATTTAGCAAGACCCTACATTGAAATAAAATAAAATTTAAAAAGAATGGGAGCTGGGCGCCATGGTGCACCCCTGTAATCTCAGCAGCTTGGGAGGCTCAGGCAGGAGAATTGCAAGTTCAAAGCCAGCCTTAGCAAAAAGCAAGGTGCTAAGCAACTCAGTGAGACCCTGTCTTTAAATAAAATGCACAATAGGGCTGGGGGTGTGGCTCAGTGGTTCAGTGGCCCTGAGTTCAATCCCCGGGGCTGAGTTCAATCCCCGGTACCCAAAAAAAAGGAATGGGGATATGTATCGAAGTGTACAGAGAACTTGCCTGGCATATGTGAGGCCCTAGGTTCAATACCCAGTAACACACACACATACACACCCCAAGTGTGAAGTATCGAATAGAAGTAAAAATTCATTATTTGTGACTTGTAAAAATGAAAACAATCGGCCAGGTGTAGTGGCACATACCTGTAATCCCAAAGACTCAGGAGGCTAAGGCAGGAGACAGCAAATTCAAGATCAACCTTAGCTATTTAGCAAGACCCTGTCTCAAAAAAAAAAAAAAAAAAAACCAACATAATGAGGATAGGACTTTATTATATTTTTTTTAAGGATCTTAAACAACTTATTTTATTTTATTTTTTAATTTTACAGATTGCATTTTGATTCATTGTACACAAATGGGGTACAACATTTTATTTCTAGGGTTGTACACAATGTAGATTCACACCATTCATCTAATCATATATATACATAGGGTAATACTGTCTGTTTCATTCTACTATCTTTCTATCTCCCACCTCCTCCCACCCCATTTTCCTCTACACGATCCAAAGTGCCTTCATTCTTCTCTTCCCCCCACCATCCCCCCTCATTATATATCATCATTCACTTATCAGAGAAAACATTCGGCCTTTGGTTTTTTGGGCTTGGCCTATTTCACTTAGCATGATATTTTCCAACTTCATCCATTTACCAGCAAATGCCATAATTTTATTCTTCTTTATGACTAATATTCCATTGTGTATATATCCCACAATTTCTTTATCTATTTATCAATTGAAGGGCATCTCAGTTGGTTCCACAATCTAGCTATTATGAATTGAGCTGTTATGAACATTGATGTGGCTGTATCACTGTAGTATACTGATTTTAAGTCCTTTCGATATAGACTGAGGAGTGGTATAGCTGGGTCAAATGGTGGTTCCATTCCAAGTTTTCTAAGGAATCTCCATACTGCTTTCCAGAGTGGCTGCACCAATTTGCAACTCCACCAGCAATGTACAAGTGTACCTTTTTCCCCACATCCACACCAACACTTATTATTGCTTGTGTTCTTGATAATCGCCATTCTAATTAGAGTTAGATGAAATCTTAGGGTGGTTTTAATTTGCATTTATCTAATTACTAGGGATGATGAGCACTTTTTCATATATTTGTTTATCACCTATAAATCTTCTGTGAAATGTCTGCCCATTTCCTTAGCCCATTTATTGATTGGGTTCTTTGTATTTTGGCTGTAACATTTTTTAAGTTCTTTATAAACTTTGGAGATTAATGCTCTGTCTGAAGTGTGTGTGGAGAAGATTTTCTCCCACTCTGTAGGCTCTCTTTTCACATTATGATTGTTTCCTGTGCTGAGAAAAAGCTTTTTAGTTTGAATCTATCCCATTTATTGATTCTTGCACTTGTTTTTTGTGCTATGGGGTTCTTGTTAAGGAAGTCTGGTCCTAAGCCAACATGATAGAGATTCAGGCCTACTTTTTCTTCTATTTGGTGAAGGGTCTCGGGTCTAATTCTTAGATCATTGTTCCATTTTGAGTTGGGTTTTGTGCAGAGTGAGAGATGGGGTTTTTTGTTTTTTGTTTTTGTTTTGCGGTGCTGGGGATTGAACCCAGGGCCTTAGTGCTTGCGAGGCAAGCACTCTACCAACTGAGCTATCTCCCCAGCCCGAGAGATGGGGTTTTGATTTCATTTTACTGCATATGGGTTTCCAGTTTTCCCAGCATCATTTGTTGAAGATGCTATCTTTTGTCCATTGTAAGTTGTTGGCACCTTTGTCTAGTATGAGGTTACTGTACTTATATGGGTATGTCTCCATGTCTTCTGAGGACAGGACTTTTAAAACACTGAATATTACATGACATTAAGGAATTTGTGTTTGTTATCCCAACTGCTAATGGTTGTGTAGGACAATATTCTTATATCTAGGAGACATCTATGAAGTATTTAGAAAGAGCAGTTATGATGACTGCCACTCATTTTGAAGAAGTACAGAAATTTAAAAGACAGCCATATAGGGGCTGGGGAGATAGCTCAGTCAGTAGAGTGCTTGCCTTGTAAGCACAAGGCCCTGGGTTTGATCCCCAGGGCCCAAAAAAAAAAAAAAAAAAAGACAGCAATATAAAACAAACGTGGCCAATAGTATGTAGTTGTTGAATTAAGTCAATGAAAGACATATTTGTTATGTTAACTTTTTCTTTTTTTCTTTTCCTTTGTGTGGGAAAATTCCATTAAAAAAAATAAAGGGCAATGGGATATGAGCCTAAAGGAACAGCAGTCAGAGAAATGGAACCAACATTCCAAACATCAATATTTACTGGTGTTTTTCCTCCTCCCTTCAAAATTTTTTTTGTGGGGGCAGGTACTGAGGATTGTACCCTGGGGTGCCTTACCACTGAGCTATGTCTCCAAGCCCTTTTTTTTTATGTTTTATATTAAGACAAGTTCTCCCTAAATTGCCAAGGCTGGCCTTGAACTTGTGGTCCTCCTGCTTCAGCCTCCTAGATTGCTGAGATTACAGGCATGCCCCATGGCACCCAACCTCTCCCTTCAAATTCTAATGATGTTTACACCTCCAAATATTTTATGCCTGATCCATATTAAAAGTTTTCTCTGCAACCAGAACTAAATGATATCCTGATTTAGCATCTACTATCTTCTTTAAAAGGAAACTGACAGGGGTTGTATTCTTTTAAGGAGTTGTCACCCCAGAATTCCTGCCCTTTGGGATAGGCAGACCTTATTATTTAGGTTAGGTCATGAGTGACAGAAAAAAACTTCTTAAAGAAGATAGCTATTGCTGGGTGTAGTGGTGCACACCTGTAATCCCAGTGATTTGGGAGGCTGAGGCAGGAGGATCACAAATTTGAGGCTAAAACAACAACTAAGAGAGGCCCTAAGCAACTTAGTGAGAGCTTGTGGCTCAGTGGTAAAGTGCCCCCAGGTTCAATCGTCACTACGAACATAAATAAATAAATAAATAATAAAGTGGACAAGTAACGATCTCTTTCACACAGACACCAGTACTCACAGACCAGGAAACATGTTCCACAATGATAGAAGGTGACTTCTGAGGGGATGTGGGGCCATTATGCAGATGGGGTCCAAAACACACTGCCTCAAAAGATGACTGTAAAGGTATGAAATATATTACCTCAAAATATGCCTCTTTGAGGCAAGGATTATTTTGAACTGGTAGTTCTGGGAAATAGCAGACACTGGGAGACAGTGAAAATAGAGTAGAAATTCCTTTTTGTAAGAAAGATTTGCATCTATAAAGGAAATCTCCATTTGTAAGGGTGCTTCCTGGTCATATGAGGAAGAGAAGTCTTTATTTTTTATTTACTTTTGTGAAGGCCTAAGAACACTAGAAACTCTTAATGAGCAGAGAAAGCAGCAACTCGAATCTGCAGAACAAACCTTACCCTTGTTTGAGGTGCTTTTCCTGGCCACCTCCTCCATAACCCCTCTTTCTTTGTCTCAGACATTTAAGATTGAATTCAAAACCACCTCTTTTGAGTTTTTTGTGAGTTTCACATATTTTTCCTTTGGGTGACTTCTCTGTATACATGAGGTATGTAGTCACAAAGCTAGAAAGGAGGGGCAGGAACCAGAATTTAGCATCTCGATCCCAAGTCCTAAAACCTGTCACATTTCTCCTTCCCATGAGTGCTCCTAAGTTAACTGTGAGATACCAGGAATGAGGACGACTTTAATTGAATGCCATCGTTACAGCACTGAATTTAATGCTTTTGACATAACAACCTGCTTCAAAGAAAATAAGAAAATCGTTATTCTGAGTCAAATACAAGTTACCATGCCCAAGAACATGGATTCCTGTTACTCTGAGTGACGTGTTTCACCGTGGAAGAGATCACATGAATTTTTATAGCCACAGGACAAAAGTCATAAATCCACACATTTATTAGCTACGTTGGTGGAAGCATTAGGCAGGCTTAATGATACACTCTTAAGAGTTTAACCTAGCAGTCCTCAGGATGTTAGTTCAGCTACAGAGGTAGGTAGTAAATGATTATTAAAAGGGACTAAAGACAGCCCAAGATAATTTGGGATCCTAATCTACAACATCCTATCTCTCTACAATCACTTTGTCCTAGCCAAAGCAAGTTTCCAGGATCTTCAGTACTGATACAGCTTCTTCAGAGAACTTCAGTTCAGGGTGCCATGCTGTGAATCTGCAGGTTCTTTTATGAAAGATGGAATTATGACATATGTAAATTATAGCTTCCCAAGGAGGACTGGCTCCCAGGTGATGCTTTGTTTCCCCAGAGATTCAGAATTGTATACTGATTTAGATGCCAGATGGGTGCCTAAATTTTCTTTCCTGACTAAGGATGTTGTGGGAGATTGGAAAACAGAACCAGTGGCCCATGTCCAAAAAATTATCCCTTCCTGGTACAAACCAATTAGAGGCATGTTAACTAGTTTCTCCTTTAAAAGCAATTACTGCCCTGCTGAGCCTCATTAACAACTTAGTATGAATTCCTTTAAACAGACAATCGACTCAGCTCTCAACTGAAGCCCTGTAAGGATCTGGCAGGAGCCCCTGGACTCACCAAACATCAACCTTATGAATTAGATACTGTCTCCATTTATTACAATTAAAGAAGGAAGGCAGATGTAGAAAGTGAGCTGTGGCCTGTGCAGAAAAAATACATTTTAAGAGAATCAGAGTTCAAGTCTTTCTCATTGACTGGCGTAACAGTGTGGGAGCACAGGCTGATTCGAGGCCCAGAGACCACTAATTTACTTTGAAGATAAGCAATGTACATACAACCTTTGCTTCCAGATCTGGGCTGTTCTGGTATAGAGTTGTCCTCACCATCTATGGGGAACTGTTCCCAGGTCTCCCTTAGGAAACCCAAATCCACAAATGCTTTATTCCTTTATATAAAACTGTATTGAGGAGCCAGGCATGCCTGTAATCCCAGTGGCTTGAGAAGCCAATGCAGGAAGAAGGCAAGTTCAAAGTCAGCCTCAGCATCTTGGCCAGACCCTGACTATATATAAAATATACAAAAGTGCTGGGCATGTGGTTCAGTGGTTAAGTATCCCTGGGTTCAATCTCCAGCATCAAAAACAGTAATGAGGGTACAGTGGGAGAGTAGATGTTTAGCACACATGTTCTTCTGGGTCCAATCCCCAGCACCAAAACAAAACAGAACCCACAAACCTAAAAAGGTGTAGCATTTGCACATAACCTAAGTGCACTTTCATATATACTTTATTTATTTTAAAAATATTTTTATTAGTTGTTGATGAACGGTTATTTATTTGTATGCGGTGCTGAAAATCAAACCCAGTGTCTCATATATGCTAGGCAAGTGCTTTATCACTGAACCACAACCACAGCCCCTCATATATACTTTTAAAAATCTCTAGAACACTTATAATACCTAATACAATGTAAGTTCTATGTAAGCAGTTGTTATGCTATATTATTTTGAGAATAATGACAAGTCTACACATGTTCTGCCTCCCTCATGAGTGAGGAGCGCTTTACCACTGAACTATATCCCCAGCCCTTTTTATTTTTTGAGACAAAGTCTTTTAAATTATCAAGGTTGGCCTCAAACTTGTGAATTTGGGGTCTTCTTGCCTCAGCCTCCCGATTTCCTGGGATTATAGACAGTGGGTCAGCACCTCCCACCACAACTAAATTTTTTATTTATTTATTTTTTTTTTTTTTTGCGGTGCTGGGGATCAAACCCAGGGCGTTGCGCTTGCAAGGCAAGCACTTTACCAAGTGAGCTATATCCCCAGCCCACCACAACTGAATTTTTAAAATATTAAAAAAAATTTTTTTTAGTACTGGGGATTGAACACAGGGCACTTTACCGCTAAGCTACTACTTCCCCAGTTCTTTTTCTTTTTTCTTTTCTTTTCTTCTTTTTTTTTTTTTTAGTTGTAAGTGGACACAATACCTTGATTTTATTTATTTATTTTTCTGTGGTGCTGAGGATTGAACCCAGTGACTCACCTGTGCTAGGCAAGTGCTCTACCAGCAAGCTACAGCCCCAGCCACCCCAGTGATTTTTATTTTTTTATTTTGAGCTAGGGTCTCACTAAATTGCCCAGGCCGGCCTCAAACTTGCCATCTCCCTGCTTCAGCATCCCAAGTGACTGGGATCATAGATGTGCACCACTGGCCTGGCCAAATGTTCCTGGTCTGCTGGATGCAGAATGTGTGGATATTGAGGGCAATTCTATGTAACAGGATGTCAGTGCAGGGCTGGTCACTGAATCAATACCACTGCTTGGCTCTATCTGAACTGCCTCATTCAGAATGCAAATTTCATTGCATAAATAGTAAGTACTGTTCTTTCTTCCTGTTTTATCTCTTCTCTTTGAAGCTTTGTTTTAGAAATAGAACTTTTTTTAAAAATGCAGTATGCTTTTTCATGGTAAAAAAAAAAAACACGAAGACATTCATGCCCTGGCCAGGTGACCGAAACAAACTACCCTAAGCAAATGACCCATTTGCAGAGAGGGAAAGTTGGAACTCAGCTCTGACCAGATCCCCATGGCTAAGTTCCTGCTCTGCCACTTCCCAAAAGTATACATTGTCACAGATCATTTAACCTTGCTCCACCTGTTATTCGTATGTAAAATATAATCATTTTGAATTAGGAATATCTTTCATATTCCTTCCCTTCCTCCTCTGTACTACACAAGTGTTAATCTTCACAACTCCAAATATTTAAAGAGACTGCTATTTTTATTTTGCTTTCATCACAATTTCCTAACTTGGGTAAATCTACATGATGCAATTGGAACATTGCAATTGGAAATTGGTCATTTAGTGGGTCAAAATCTTGCCATAAATGCCATAAATGTCAAAATGGCAAAAGCCATCTTGTTCCCAGATCTGAGAAATGAGCCGGGTGCAGTTGTGCACACCTGTAATCCCAGGATGGACAACCTCAATACTGATTTGATATTAAGTCACTTAGGTACTGAAAAAGGTCCAAATCACAGGTGGGTCACTCAAGCCCTGACCTGAGCACCAATTCAAGGGGCTGACCCATCACCCAGGTTTCTAAAGAAGCACTTATACACCAGCCAAAACTCAACTTGTTTTACTCCCTCTGAGGAGAATTAAAAAGAACAGAAAAAAAAAAATTCTTTTTAAAAAATATTTAGGGCTGGGGAGATAGCTCAGTTGGTAGAGTGCTCGCCTCGCAAGCACAAGGCCCTGGGTTCAATCCCCAGCACTGCAAAAAAATTTTAAAAAATAAAAAATATTTATCATTGTTAAAAAAAAAATAATAAAAAAATAAATAAATAAAAGTTAAAAGATAAAATAAATAGAAATAAACAAAACCAAACAAATAAACAGACATTCCCTGAAAGAAATCAGCATAGATCCCATTAAAGAAATTCTGGGAAAGTATCGAAAAGAACTCCAAATTATTAGCTGAAGTGGGGTGTACTCTGTCTCCAGTAGGCCTTGCTGCCCACCAAGACTCTGGAATTGTCCCAGGGACTGAGGCACCAGACCAGGCCTGCAAGTACAGGGTAACTGGTCCCAGCTGAGGAGAAAAAGGCACACAAGTCCCAAGCCAGTCAGGATCTTCCTTTCAGCATGGTGGGACATGTCTGCAAATAGTCTTTTGTTGAAAGGAAGTAATCTTGAAAGCTGAGGAACGGTTGAGGGTTTTTACAATGATTCAAGGGGCGAGGACCTCTGAGAATGGTCTTGATGGCATGAATGAAATGAAAATGGCCCTGGAAGTGATTTTTCTGGGTGAATTGCTGAATCTCTTTCTCAGAATTATATAAACCAGAGCATTATTCTGGAACTTCGTTTTAAATAATAACTTTATTTTTATTTATTTTTTGTGGTGCTAGGGATTTGAACCCAGGGCCTTGTGCTTGCGAGGCAAGCACTCTATCAACTGAGCTATATCCCCAGCCCAAATAATAACTTTAAAAAGCTGTATATGGGACTGGGGAGATAGCTCAGTTGGTAGAGCGCTCACCTTACGCAAGTACAAGGCCCTGGGTTCAATTCCCAGCACCACAAAAAAAAAAAAAAAAAGCTATTTACCAAAGGATTTTTACATTTTTGTCAATTAAATAACTCCTTTTTCATATGTATTTTATGTGTCCTTTCATAATGAAAATGTTTTTCATTACATGCTTTTCCTGTCACTAAAGACTTTTTCCTTCTTCTCTTCAGTCTGACATGTGCCAGTCCATTTCCCTGTCAATACCCCAAAATGAAACTTGGAAGAAAAACTAAAGAGGGTGCATAACTCTTGGTCTTGATCCATCTGTGATTCATGGGCCCATATACCTCTGGAACCATACCATCATCCATCTCGTTTTCCTTAAAAGAGAGAATGGGTAGATGATGTTTCTGCTGGTGCCAACTTTTTTTTTTTTAATTAAGGAGTTCATAGGACATAAAATTGACCTTTTTTCCTCCTGGTGTTGGGGATGGAATCTAGGACCTTGCACACACAAAGCATGTGCTCTGTCACTGAACAATATTTTTATTTTGAGACAGCATCTTACTAAGTTGCCCAGGCTAGCCTTGAACTTTCAAGACTCCTGCCTCAGTTTCCTGAGTGGTGGGGAAAATAGGCAGGCACCATTGGCCAGGCTCCTTAATAATTTTAGAGTGAACAATTTGGGACTGGGCATATAGCTCAGTGATAAAGCACATGCTTAGCATGCATGTGAGGCCTTGGATTCAATCCCCAGCTCCAAAAATAAATATATAAATCAAGGGAACAATTCAGCAGCATCCATTGTATTCACAACACAGTGGAACCACCTCCTCTCCCTAGTTTCAAAATGTTTTCATCACCTCAAAGGGAAAATCCATACCCAGTTAGCAGTTACTTCTCCCCAACTTTGGTAATCACCCACCTGTTTTCTGTGCCCCTGGGACTCTTGCTTGATTACATCTCTCTTACCAAAATCCATGGAGACTGACAGGTATAGGCCAAGAGGTTGTCTCTCTGACCTTAAGTGACAGGTCAGGTTATAAACCATGATTACAGAACATGAACCCCCTAAGGGAAATTATTCTGTTTATTTAACAAGGAAATATAGGGATTGGGTTAAGAAATTGAGTCAGCATATATTTAAGCCCTCATACAACAGATGAATCAGCAGACTTCCTCATATCTAACTGGTCAGAACTGGATCACATGGCCTTTCCTGCATACTGGAGGGTCTATACTTTTCCAGCCTGTATATTTATAGACAGGTCAAGGAGAAGGGAGTTAGGACTCCCTTAAAGTCGAATAGAAGTATATTTGACTACATACTTATTTTTTAGCAGTGCTACAGACTAAACCCAGGGCTTCAAGCATGGTTGTATTTTTAAGTAGTAATAAGTTGCCTTAAGCAACTTAGAGAGACCCTGTCTCAAAATAAGAAATTAAAAGGGCTGGGACTACAACTTACTGGGAAAGCAGCCCTGGTTCCAACCTTTAATACTAAAAATAAATAAGACATTGACACAGAAATAAATAAGATATATAAAAATAAGCCCCATAAATAAGCAAGGGGGATTGTAGTGGGAAAGAATATAAAAACAAAAACTATTACTTGATATCAGTAAGATATAATGAAGACCCTTACTATTTACAGGCAAAGGACAAGAGGAAGAAAAGAGGATGTGTTTTGTTTTTGCAGTACTGGGAATTGCCTCATGCACATCAGGCAAGTACTCTACCACTGAGCCACATCCTCAAACCATGAGTTTTGAGTCTAGAAAAAGGAGGGATGTTGGCAGAAAAAAAAAAAAAAAAAAAAAAAAAAGTCTAGAAAAGAGGGATTTTGGATTGTAGGAAGCTGACTTTGGCTCCAAAAAGGTGAGTTTGAGGGGGAGAAATTCAAGGGGAAGGACATCAGGCCAATGCCAATGTTGGGTGGAGGTCAGAAGTCAGATCTCAGGATGAGGCCTGAGAGTCGCCTAGCTCTGGATGGGGTGAGGGGTTAGGAAACCAAGTGTATCCCAGTAGGCCCTCTTGGGTTCATCTGAACAGTTTTGACCAAACCTGAGGATCTCCTGAAGGAAACATGGAGAATTCTCTTTTTTTTTTTTTTTTTTTTGGAGGGGGGGAGGTGGGGGGTGGGTAGTAAGAATTGAACTCAGGGACACTTAACACTGAGCACATTCCCAGCCCATTTTTGTATTTTATTTAGAGATAGGGTCTCACTGAGTTTATTAGCATCTCACTAAATTGCTGAGGCTGGCTTTGAACTTGAGATTCTCCTGCCTCAGTCTCCCAAACTGCTGGGATTATAGGCATGCATGTGCCACCATGCCTGACATATGGAGAATTCTTGAGAACGAGGTGACAGGATAGCATAGAGTCCTGGAGATGAGAGAGTGAAGCCAGAATTGGGGACAGGCAGTTAGTGTAGAAATAGGGAATCAGGTCAGATGAGAAAATGGAGGCCATAAAACCATCTGCCTCTGGAAGTTGGAGACTGCTGTGGGAGAATGGAATGTCAAGGACCTGCAGAACCCATTGATAACCAAATTTACCTGCCCTTGTCAGAGACTGCAGGCAAGGAGATGCTGATTAATGCCCCCTGGGCCCTTACCTGCCTGAGTTACTTTGGCCCTCCCCTGTCCCATCCGCTTCTCACCTGCAAAACCAGGCCTAACCTGTAGGCAGGAAGGAAAGAGATAAGGGGAGAGGATGGGAGAATAAAACCCATAAAAAGGACAGGATTTGCTCATCCCACGGATTCCGCCTTTGGGTCCCCTTCTTCCACCGGGGAGAAGTCTGCTTTTACTTTTCTTTAATAAAGCTGCATTTTCCACTCTACATTTGCCTCGGCGTGCTTCTCCGGCGTTATACTTCATCACCTAGGAAGCGGGACTCGTCACCGGTAAAGAGCGGTATCAAGAGGAGAAAAATAGCAGCCACTGATTAGGATACTCTTATGGTTGGGATATGAGGTATCCTCCAAAAGCTCATATGTGAGACAGTGCAAGAACATTCAAAGGATGCCACCTATAATCCCAGTGACTCAGGAGGCTGAGACAGGAGGATGGCAAGTTTAAGGTCAGCCTTAGCAATTTAGTAAGGCCCTAAGCAATTTGGCAAGACCTGTCTCAAAAGAAAAAAGAAAAAGGGCTGGGGATGTAGCTCAGCAGTTAAGTATCTCTGGTCTAATCCCTGGTACAAAAAATAAATAAATAAAAGTGAAAAATGAAAAATAACAAAGGGTTGGGGCAGTAGCTCAGTGGTTAAGTGCTCCTGGGTTCAATCTCCAGTACCCCCACCCAAAAATTTCAGAGATGAAATGATTGGATTATGAGAGCTATACCCTAATAGTGGATGAGTCCACTGGCATGGATTACCTTTTGTGGTAATTGTGGTTAGAGAGGTAGGGTGTGGCTAGAAGAGGTAGCTCACTAGGGGCATGCCTTTGGAGTTTATAATTTGTTCCTGGTGAGCCCAGCTCTCTGCCTTCTCATTACTGTGTCCTGAGACGCTTTCTTCCTTCATACCTGTCCTCCATGATGTTTGGTCTCACATCAGGCCCAGAACTATGGCGTTGGCCAATCGAGGACTGAACCTCTGAAATTGTGAGTCAAAATAAACTTTCCTCCTCTATATTGTACTTGGCAGGTCTCTTGGTCACAGTGATGAAAAGGTGACTAAAACAGACACTGAGACCAGAGGCCCAGTGAACTCAAAGGGAAGAGAAACAGGAAAAGATACGCTGGAGGACATCCCAGGAGCAACTGCCGGGGTTAGAGCCTGTCCGTACTGGGCTAGAAAGAGTGAATTTTGAGGAAGGAATGCAGCATATTCCAGTCTTCTGCTCAAGATATTTGGTGAATAAAGATGGGAGGAAAATCCCAGGTTAGTTCAAGAGAACCATGTGGAGAAAGTTTTCAAAACAGACATTCCCTGGGCTCCATGGCAGTGGGTGAAACATTCATGTGGGTCTTTCCACATGGGTTTCCTGGCTGGTGCTGGCTCTGGTGGTGTAACCCAGCACTTCCTGGTCAGAGCTTTACATCAACAGGTATCACAGAGTCAACTCCAAAGTTCGCTTGGTGGCCAACTTGTGAAAAGAGCAAATAAACCATGGGTGTTTTCTCTCAAATCCCATTATCTCTACAAAAATGACCTCTGGAATAGCACACAGAAAATCCTCTGCATGTTGTGGAAAGTGAGTACATTTGATATAAAGACCTTGCAAGAAGATGAACAGCACATCCACGGTTGGGGAGGCTGAAGCCCTGACAGTCTTCTCAATAAATGAGAGGGAAAGGTGGAGAGGAGTCAAGGCAAAACAAACGGAGAGGAGAAATAATGTTTGCCCTCTAGCCATGGGGTTCTCCATCTGGGGCCCTGTAAACTGGCTGGCAAAAGATAGATTAGCCAGAGCGAGGCAAACAAATGCATCTTTGAAAGTATACATGGGTATGCCCAAATGAATAACCCAAAAGAAAATTTAGACTCTGGGCTTCTAAAACATCTCACACCAAAAAAAGGAAAAGATGTTGGAGCTTTGGGGCCAGGGTGAGGGAGGCAAGTGCTAGGAAAGTGACCTGGAAAGTAAGTGAACAAAGGTTGTTTAGTAAGGATTGTTACGCAGATTTAAGCTGGTGCCTCCCCAATAAATAAGAGTAGTTACAAATGGTAATGTCATTTATAAAGGTACATTTCTTTAACAAAGATAAACTTCTGCCTTAGGTTTAGAACTTTTCTTGCATCTACTGGCTCTCAAGTGTTCTCAAATGCTAAAGAGGTGTATTTGGGGGTAACATAGTCTAGCACCCTTCAACCACACAACATGAAAACCCCTAATTTTGAAAGGGTCCGACTGGTTGGTGGTGGTGAGAGGGGGCTTCCTGTGGAGTGGCCTAGAGCGCCTGGGGGATGGGAGCTCAGGGACCAGTTCACAGTTCAGATATAAAGGTAGGGCCAAGTCCTTCAGAAGGCTGGAATCTGAGATGTTCAACAGTTAGAGGTAGTCCCCTGTGGGTGAGTAGAGGCTTTTCACAACCAGTAGTGAGAACTTGCCTCTGGCAATCTTTCTTTGTTTTCTTTTCTTTTAAATTGTAGTACCAGAGGTTCTAGCAGGCCATAACCTAAAGAAAGATCCTGACACTTGAATTTGAGAACAGACTCCAACATTGCAAGGAAGCAGTGCTGAAGCCCTAGAGACACTGGGGTAACGGGAACCCCATTTGAGCTGCGGATCATCTGGGTGGCCGGATACTGAGTGCTAGGCAACTGTTAGTAAAACTGAGGTGCAAAGTAGGAGCTACATTCCAGGCAAACTCGGTCATTGGAACTGAGATAGGAATTTGGGGATATAGAAAAAAATAGATAGACTAAGTTTCAAAAGAGCTGATGAACTATAATGGAATGCAGGAAAGACCCATGCACCTTTGATATGCAAAACAAGCAACTCTTGATTAACCCAGCCCTTGTCCTTAGCCTATGTCCTTGGCCCACATCCTTGTCTGAAGGAAGTTGCATGATAGGATGATTCAAGCTCAAAAACAAAAGGACACCAAATCTTGTAACTCTGCTCTACCTCTACCTCTATCCCACCCTCTAGATACTGCACCTCTATAAATATTAATGCCCCGCCCCAAGGGGTTGTGTACCTCCCTCTAAAGATGGCCCACATTCTCCCTAGAATGTATTTTTCTCACTCAACCCCCAAAAGATGTGTCTCTTTAACCAGATGTGGTGTTATATGCCTGTAATTCCAGTGACTGAGGAGGCTGAGATAGGAGGATCACAAATTTGAGAAGAGCCTCATCAAATTAGTAAGACCCTTAGAAACTTAGTGAGACCCTGTGTCAAAATTTTAAAAAGACATCTCTATCTTGGGATAGCCTGCATTCTTCCTTGAAAGTGTATCTGCTTTCCTAAGTAAATCTGTGTTTCTGACTAGTACCTGTCAAGGACCCCACTTGTCCTGAATCAAGGTCTTCCTTTACAGGAACTCTACCAGTGACAAGACAGAACAAGGTGCAGTGATCACCCCCACTCCTCCCTTCACCTCATGCTAATCAAGAAATCTAAGCTCTTAAGTATTTTCCCTGCTGAGGGATAGACTTGTAGATAAACCTCAGAGGCTGAGGTGGTCAAGGCCAGTAGTTGGGGACCAAGTGAGAGGGCTTTGGGACCCAAACCAGGTCAAACACTGCTAGGGATACATTCAGTCAGGTGAGTCCTTGAGCTCCCTGGCTCCTGAGTCTAACCTCATCCCAGGATTTGGGTTCTTGTCCAGTACTAGAAAGGGTCCCAAGGGCAGAGGCAAGTTGGAGAACTGGGCCTGTCCAGGGAGCTCTGCCTCTTAGCTCAGAAGAGCAAAGAGCAGTAGCTAACAGGAACCAACTCAGTCTCCAAAGGATGCTTTCCCTGCCCCATGGGCTTCTCTCTGTAGAAGCAGGAGTGCTGGCCTCTGACCCCAGGAAAAGAATAACCAGGAGCTGCACTACAGAACACATTCCACCCCCACTTTTTTTTGTACTGGAGAGTGAACCCAGGGGCACTTAACCATGGAGCTACCACATCCCCAGCCCTTTTTACTTTGAGATAGGGTCTTGCTAGTTGCTTAGGGCCTAGCTAAGTTGCTGAAGCTGTCCTTGAGCTAGCGATCCTTCTGCCTCAGCCTTTGGAGCCTCTGGGATTATAGGCAAGTGCTACCATGCTTGACCATATTTTCCCTTTTTAATGAAAATTTCCACCTTAATGGATCTAGATTTCATTCGCTACCTTCAGGGTTCTGCTCCGTTAATATTTCATTGCCAATTACATCTTTAATCCCTTCCTATTAGCCATGGGCACTCCTCTATCTCTTCTGTTAATTATCCCAGCAGGAGAGAAGACTGGGACTGAGAGAAGCTTTAGATCATGAGAGGTTAGACACCAACCAACTCAGTCTCCAAAGGAATGATTTCCCTGCCCCAGGCTCTTCTCTCCGTAGAAGCAGGAGTGCTGGCCTCTGACCCCAGGACAAGAATGACCAGGAGCACTCCTGGTGAGAAGGCACTCCTCATGAGAGCAGAGATCGTGTGCTTTTAGTGGCTTCAGCAGCTTGAGGCCCGCACATACTAATCAAGAAATTTAACTGTGTGCAAAAGCACACAGAGACTAAGAAAGCAGGAGCACAGTGTTGCTGTCAATATTCTTCAGAATAGAACACTTGCTTCTTCAGAATAGGGGCTCCAAGTGGGTGCAGGCCTGTGATCCCAGCTATTTGGGAGGTTGAGGCAAGGAGGATCACAAGTTGGAGGCCAACCTTAGCAATTTAGAGATCCATCTCAAAAAAAAAAAAAAAGAATTTAAAGGACTGGCATGTGACTTAATACCTAGCAAGTGCGAGGCCCTGGGTTCAATCCGCTATACCCCAAAAAAGAAAAAGAAAAAAAATTCGACTTTTCTTTTTTGCTCCATTTCATTGAAACTGGGTTTGTCTGACTCTGAAGTCCATGCTTTACCATCCATATATGCAAGAAAATACAAAGGGGGCAATCCACATGTGCCCCCCCCACCCCTCCCCAATTCTCTAGGAATTGTCAATTAAACAAAGCTTTGCAGGGAATGACCCAAAGCAGGGACTTCATAAAGTTTACATTTGTACACATACCTCACAGCCCAGTACTTTGCATGTCTTTGCCTTCAGAGTAAAAAGGCATGTGTTTGAGTAAGTCAAAACTATTCAGCTGTAGGGGGCCAGGAACTCAATGTCCATTACCTCCCAGTGAGTTTCTGGATAAGATCAGAAGACAATAGGCAACAGGAAAACACACACAGGGGTTGATCCAGAGAAAAGTGCTGGGTCTAATGGAGAACTCTTGTAAATTATGTACTTCACAGGCATCATCAGTCTCTGGGAGACTTTGAAAAATTTCTCTTCTGTTACTCTTTAAAATGACTGCAGGGCACAGTGGCACATACATGCAATCCCAACAACTCTGGAGGCTGAGGCAGGCGGAACATAGATTTGAGGCTAGCCACAGCAACTTAGCAAGACCCTGTCTCAGGAAAAAAAAAAAAAAAAAGACTGGGGAGGATGTGGGTCAGCGGTTAGATGCCCCTGGCTTCAATTCCCAGTACCTAAAACCAAAACCAAAACCAACCAACCAACCAAACAAACAAACAAACAAAGAAATATCTGTTGAAAGCAAGAATTAAAGTAATAACAAAAGAGCTGGGGTGGTGGCAAACACCTATAATCCCAGTGACTTGGGAGGCTGAGGCAGGAGGATCACAAGTTCCAAGCCAACCTCAGCAAAAAGTGAGGTGCTCAACAACTCAGTGAGACTGTCTCTAAATAAAATACAAAATTGGACTGGGGATGTGGCTTAGTGGTTAAGTGGCCCTGAGTTCAATCCCTGGTACTGCCCCCTGTCCCTCCTCCTGCAAAAATAAGTAATAACAGAAGAGAAACAAGGAACAGTGTTTTTCTTTCTTTTTTTTTTTTTTTTTTTTTAATTTGGGGATTGAACCCAGGGCCACCTTTTCCTTTTTTTTATGTTAAGTGAGTTGCTGAGCCTAGCTCTGCTTGAGATCCTCCTGTCTCAGCCTCCCAAATTGCTGGGATTACAAGAGTGCGACTTGGCTCTGGAATGAAAGATTAAAAAAAAAAAAAAATCCACCTGAGGCTGCAGTTGTAGCTCAGTGGTAGAGTGCTTGCCTCACATATATGAGGCACTGGATTCGATCCTCAGCACCACATAAAAATAAATAAAAAGTAAAGGTAGGGGCTGGGGATATAATATAGCATAATGTAGCTCAGTTGGTAGAGTGCTGGTCTCACAAGCACGAGGCCCTGGGTTCAATCCCCAGTGCTGCAAAAAAAAAAAAAAAAAAAAAAAAAAAGTAAAGGTATTGTGTCCATCTATAACTTTTTAAAAAAAATCCACCTGCCCTTCCCCACACTGAAGATAAAATCACCTTGTTTATTTTTTCTAAGTATAATATATATGTGTATATACATATATATATTACACATACACATATAAACACAATACATATATACACAAAACGCACATATATATGGAGGGGGTTTTGGGCTGGGTTTTTATTTATTTGCTCTTTGTTTGAAAAAGTAGCTTAAAACAGTGAAGGCCTGGCACAAGGAAATACTATATGCCCTTATGCCTTTATTATTATTCCCCTCCTTTCCCAAGTGTAACCCTTTTAGTTTAGTTCCTGTCCCTCAATTGCTGTTCCAACAGAGGCAACCCAGATCATCAGAGGATTTTGTGTGCGTGTGCGTGTGCGTGTGCGTTTGCGTGTGCGTGTGTGTGTGTGTGCGCGTGTGCGCGTTTGCGCGCGCGCGCGCGTTTGGAGTGGGAGGAGGCCATTTGGAGACTGGTGGGGAAAAAACCTATTTGGGCTCATTCAGAAAATCCTGTCTGAATGCTGCCATCTAGTGTTCACTTTAAAAATCAGATGCTTTCTATAATTCAGAACTTGTCCTTGGCAAGGACCATTTTAATATTGTTTTATTATTGGATCCCAGGTTTGTGGAATTTTACTTTTAGCAATAATGTGGTGGTCACTGAAAATTTTCATGCATCAGTTGCTACATAGGCATATTCTCATTCAGGTCTTCCACAGACTTCTGAGTTGTTATTCCTATTTAAAATATGATAAAATAAATCCTATACAGTTTAATTTGCCTTCCTCTTTGAAACTACTTAAGAGAAGAATTATTAGTGTTTGTACTCTAACTAAATTGCTGATTCTGGCCTCCAATTTGCAATCCTCTTGCCTCAGCCTCCCAAGTAGCTGGGATTATGGGTGTGTGCCACCATATCTGATTATTATTAATTTTTTTTTCCAACTGAAAGCAGTTCAGTTTATTTGGAGTATAATTTGACCAGAGTTGTAAAATGGAAAGAAATGATGCTGGAGTTAAGTAAGATTGGATTATGTAGGACCCTCTGGGTCAAGTTAAGAAATCTGAATTCTTGAGATAGTTGATTTCAGCCGAGGTTCTCCTCCCTTCATGTCCTCACTAGCAGCTAGCTAGAAAGAATGACTGTGATTAACTGAGGGTGTGGGTATCACAGGTAGTACAAAATTAAATAACACGTGCTTTTGGTTATAAATTCTCTACCCATATCATTAGTTTACCCCATAGTGCCATGTTAGTGTGGTATCTGAGAAGAGCTGCCTTAGCTGCAGCTGTGAAGTAGGTCAAGATTTTCTTCAGAAACAATGTACAGAAGTCCCATTGCTATTATGGCACAATAATAACAACACATGAGGGTTGGGGTTGCAGCTCAGGGGCAGAGTGCTTGCCTGGCATGTGCAAGGCACTAGGTTCGATCCTCAGCACCACATATAAATAAATAAATAGGCACTGTGTTTATCTACCACTAAAAAAAAATTTTTTAATAACAACACATGAATTAATGGGTTAAATTAAATTTGTTCTTGCCTAGCATGAGTTCAATCCCTAGCACACACACAAAAAAATCTGTTCCACATGGATAAAGAAAATGAGGTATATTTACACAATGGAATATTATCATCAGCCATAAAAAAGAATGATCTTATGACTTTTGCCAGTACATGGATGGATCTGGAGACTATCATGCTAAGTGAAATAAGCCAATTCCAAAAAAAACTAAGGTCAAATGTTCTGTGCGATATGCGGATGCTAACACACAACAAGCAGGGGGAAGGGAAGAACAGAAGTTCAGCGGATTAGACAAAGTGGAATGAAGGGAAGAGAGGGGGGATAGGAATAGGAAAGACAGTAGAATGAATCCTTCCTATGTATATATATATGAATGCACCACAATGAATCTCCACATCATGTGTGACCACAAGAATGTGATCCTAATTAGAATGTTATAGTCCATGTATGTATAATGTCCAAGTACACTCCATTGTGATGTTTATCTAAAAAGAACAACAACAACAACAAAAAACTCTTCCAAGTTTCATTAGATTCTAAGACTAATTTCTCCATACTGATATCTGAGCAGACTTGTACAGAAATCAGTGTTACGAATTTGGTCATACACTCGTAATTTTTTTTTTTTAAACTAGAAGGAATATTATTCCCGACACGTGTCTTCCTGTGCCAAATTCATGGGATAAAATAACTACTAGGAGCTGAAAAGAAAGAGACAAAGACAGACAGGTCAACTTCAGTTTATTCTGGTTCTTTAAAAAAAAAAAAAAGAGAGCGAGAGAAAAAGAGAGAAAGAGGGAGGGAGGGGAGGAAGGAGGGAGACAGGTGTGTTAGGGACGGGCAGGGAAGTAACACAAACTCTGTGAACAGGAACCAAGACTCCAAGGCTTGGGCGTCCATCCTCTACCCTCCACCTCACTTCTCCCAGAGAGCCCCACCCACCTGATTTTCTTTTAAAGAAGACACCCAAATCAGCAGCAAAGGTACCTGGGGTAGAGACTGAGATTTTGAACACTGGGAATGAGAGGGAGAAAGTCCCAAAATTAGGAGTTGGAAGAAAAAGGAAGAAATGAGGAGAATCTAGGCTCTGGAGGGCAGAGTTGGGCAGCAAGAAGTGAGTCAGTATGAGTGGTTCTCCTCCTGACCGCTGCTGCCCACACTTCCCTGGACCCCAGGGAGCCCATGGTTTGTTCTGCAGTCCATGCCCTATTCCCAAAGGCCTCGCAGGCCTAGCTCCAAGTCCTCTAGCTCCTCCTCCAGCGCCCGCCTCAGTGCTGAGCTGACTGACTTCTCCAGCCTGGAGCTGCTGTTGCAGCTCTTACGCCTGCCAAAGCTTTTCCTTTAGGTTCCTTATCTTCTTGACTTCCTCGGTGGTGGCAGCTGAATCAGAAGCAGCTCTTGGGGCTACCTGGGAGACTTGTGAATCACTGGGGAGTTGGGCTGTCTGTCCCAGTGATACCTTATCAGGAGTCCAGCTCAAGGTCTCTGCCTCTTCTTTCTTCTGTTGCTGCCTCTCCTTTCATATTTGACTGTCTTGGAGAGGCCTAGTTTACCACCTTCAGTCTTGATGGGGTAACAGGTGCAGTGGCTTCAGGGCTGAGCCCTGGAGGCAACTCTGGTTTACTTTTGAAAAACTTCACATACTTATTTTCAGACATTGAGACCTCCTCCTGGGGCACAGAGCCTTCTTTCACCCTCCACTGCTTGCACCAGGTCCCGTCAGGTCGCTGTGTTGAGGTGATGTTCTTGCCTGCAATCCCAGGGACTCAGGAGGCTGAGGTAGGGGGCTCCTGAGTTCAAAGCCAGCTTCAGCAACTTAGGGAGACCCTAAGCAATTTAGCAAGACCCTGTAATCCCTGCAACTCAGGAGGCTGAGGTAGGGGTATCACAAATTCAAAGCCAGCATGGAAAACTTTGGGAGAGCTCGCTGGTCTTGTCAACTACCATTATTGTTAATTTTTAAATTTGTTTATTTGTATTGTTTGTTTTGCTATTTTTGGAGTTTCTTATATATTCTGGATATCAGTCCCTTGCTAGATGTATAAATTAAAAATATTTTCTCCCATTCCATAGGTTGTCTCCATGCTGTGTTGGTTGTTTTCATTGCTGTGCAGAACCTTTTTGATATAATTCCATTTGTCTAATTTTACTTTTGTTTCCCGTGTTTTGGGGGGTCTTGTCCAAAAAAGTTCTTGCCCATTCCAATGTCCTGACGCATTTCTCCTAGGTTTTTTCTAGTAGTGTCATGGTTTCATTTAAGTTAACGGTTAAGTCTTTTGTATTTTGAGTTGATTTTTGTAACTGGGGTCTAGCTTCCTTCCTTCTCTTGCTTGTGAATATCCAATTTTCTTAGCACCACCCATTGAAAAGTCTGTCCTTTCCCCAAGGATGTTCTTAGCACCTTTGTCAAAAGTCAGTTGGAGGACTGGGGTTGTGGCTCAGTGGCAGAGCGCTTGCCCAGCATGTGTGAGGCACTGGGTTCAATTCTCAGCACCACATATAAATAAATAAATAAAATAAAGGTACATTGCCAACTAAAAATTTTTTTAAAGATCAGTTGCTGCCCCAAGGGCCGTGGCAAATACCTACAATCCCAGTGGCTCAGGAGGCTGAGGCAGGAGGATGGAGATTTCAAAGCCAGCCTCCGCAATTTAGCAAGGTCCTGGGCAACTCAGTGCAAGACTCTGTCTCAAAATAAACATAAAAACAACTGGGGATGTGGCTCAGTGGTTAAGTACCCTGAAGTTCAATTCCCAATACCAAAAATTGAATAAATAAATAAAAATCAGTTGACTCTAGATGTGTGAATTTACTTCTAGGCTGTCTATTCTGTTTCACTGGTCTGTGTGTCTGTTTTTATGCCAATAGTTTACCTACAGTTTTAACATTTTTCCATGAAAAATCATTCTGTAACTTTTTAAAGTGACTGCATTGAGCTCTTTTTTACAAATTACTATATTAGATTTAATACGGACACGTGGTTTATTTCACACTCTTATTGAGACAAGATAAAGCTGAGGTAAATAACTGTACACACAGACTAATACCTATGTCCGTGTTGAGTTTCAGAGGAAGATAATAGTGAACATGGAAAAACGCTTTTATCAAGAGTCTTGAAGGGCAAGGCACAGTGGTGCATGCCTATAATCCCAGCAATTCAGAAGCTGAGGCAGAAGGATCACAAGTTTGAGGCCAGCCTCAGCAATTTAGTGAGGCTCTAAGCAACTTAATGAGACCCTGTATCAAAATAAAATTAAAAAAAAAAAAAAAAAAGGCTGGGGCTGGTGATATAGTTCATTGTTCAGTGGTAGAGTGTTTCCTAGCATGTACAAGGTCCTGGGTTCAATCCAAAAGAGAAGGAGAAGGAGAAGAAGAAAGTAATGAGTACAACAAAAAACTTCAGGAACAGAACAAATGATCAAGTACACTAAACTGCCCAAGAATTAATCCTCTTGCCCTCGGTGTTCTGACTGACATTGGCAGAGTGATTTTCTCAGAGGTGGGGGTCTTACCCTTTGTGTGCCAGGATGGCAGAGTTAGTAGGGTGCCATGCAGAAGTGGCAAACCAAATACTTCGGTGGTGGCCCCATAAAGGTCTGCAAACAGGCAGAGTCAAGGAACCCTCACTGTCGTCACATTTAGAGGTGAAAGAGACTAATGCAGACACGGCACCCCAAGAAGTCGGGGTTATGGGGTGGGGTGGACCGGCAATTGAACCTCTGCCTTGCCAAATACGGCATTGTAAACTTGGGCTGGATACTTAAACTCCTTGGTCCTCATCTCTCCATGTTTCCCATCTTTAAGATGTGATCAGTCATCACTGATGCTTCTTCCTCAGAGTTGTTAGAGGGATTAGACAAGATAAAATAACTTCTCAGCAGAGAAAAGTGGCTGGTGCAGAGCGGATGCTCAACATCGGGTAGCTACTAACAGCTACCAAAGCTTTATCTAATCAGGGTAGAGGAGGCACTGGCTTCTAGCCTCAGAGGCTTAAACTAGACAGGGCTCAGTGCAAAGGGAGGAGAAAGTCTGGGTCACACAGGGGACACTGGTGACCATGGTGAGGGTCAGACAATAGGAAGCCAGATCCCTGAAGCCAGGATGACACAGAAGACCTGAGAAGGGTAAAGCACTTAAGTGCCATGAGAGCACTACCAGGGACTGAGTCCAGAAAAGAAGTCCTCAACAGAGACTCCTCTCATTCCTCTGATTCCCTGAAGAACTCAAAAAACAGTGCAGTTTTTCCTTAACTGTTTTTTTATAGGTATTTCCCGTCCCCCTCATCTGACACTTTGTTTGCCTCTGTTAAGTTCCACTTTGATTGAATATTTATTTATGTTTATTTTTGTGATACTAGGGATTGAACCCAGCGATGCTCTACCGCTGAACAGATCACAAAGTCTTTATGTTGTTTTGAGACAGGATCTCACTAAGTTGCTGAGGCTGGCTTGGAACTTGTGATCCTCCTGCTTCAACCTGCTGAATCTCTGGGATTATAGATGTGCACCATTGAGCTGGACTTTGTTAAACTTATTTATTTATTAAACTTATTTATGAGGGGGGTACAATGGATTGAACCCAGGGCACTTAACTGCTGAGCCAGCGCTTTTTAGTTTTTATTTTGTGACAGGGTCTCACTAAATTGCTTAGGGCCTCACTAAGTTGCTGAGGCTGGCTTTGAAATTGTGATCCTTCTGCCTCAGTCTCCCAAAATCCTGGGATGATAGGTATGCGCCACCATGTCCATCTTGATTAAACTTTAAATGTTTACTTTCTGCATCCTGAATAGGAAAGCCTTACTCAAGAGAGAAAAATAAATGTTTTCCTGGCAGAAGTCAGAGGAATCTTTCAGAAAAACTTGCCAACTGTCTTTTTTTTTTTTTTTCTCCCCCTTAGTATTGAGGATCAAACCCAGAGCCTTGGGCATGCTCTACCACTGAGCTACACACCCCCACAGGCCCTAAGCAGGGGTCTTTTTCTTTCTTTTTTTTTTTTTTTTTGCGGTGCTGGGGATCAAACCCAGGACTTTGTGCTTGCAAGGCAAGCGCTTTACCGACTGAGCTCTCCCCAGCCCACAGCAGTGGTCTTAATCATCTCATCACATCAAATCTATTCCCACGCCCCAAGGATCATACCTTTCAAATGAATCTACATACTTCTTTTTTATTTTGTTCTTTCGTATTAGGGATTAAATCCAGAGGTGTTTTATTTTGAGATAGGGTCTTGCTAAGTTGCCCAGGCTGGCCTTGAACTTGCAGTCTTCTTGCCTCAGGCTCCCCAGTGGCTAGGATTTCAGGACTGCACCTCTGTGCCCAACTCTGTATTCTTCTGTAGATCATCATGGTCATACTGGCCTTGGACTTTTAGTGGACTACCATCTTCATCTCCTAACTGGAGTCTGCATTTCCACTTGGGCTCATGCCTGTCCTCCATTTGTTGGAGTGATACAGTACCATAAAAACAAAAATATGATGATGGCTCTTCCTGGCTTAAAAAATTTCTAATAATTTTCTCTACTATCAAGATGAAGTTGCAAATTTTTTTTTTTCTAAATCAACACAGTCTTTATTTTTTAGTAGGTTTAGGTTTATAGAGAGGTGAGAAGAAAGTACAGAGTTCCCATATGTTCCTTTATTTCCCCCTGTTGTTTCTGCTAACATTTAAGTTAGTGTGAGGCACATTTATTACAATTGATGAACCAATATTTATACATTAACTAAAGTCTTTCCTCTACACTACTGTTCACTCTTTATGTTGTACATTCTGTAGGTGTGTGTGGGTGGGGGGGGTTACAGGGAATTGAATCTAGGGCTGCTTTACCACTGAACCACATTCCCAGCTCTTTTTACTTTTTATTTTATGGCAGGGTCTTGCTAAGTTGCCTAGAATCTTGCTAAATTGCTGAGGTTGGCCTCAAACTTGTAATCCAATTGCCTCAGCCTCTCAAACTGCTGGGATTACAGGTGTGCACCACCATGACCAGCCATTCTATAGATTTTGACATGTGTATAGAATAATGACACATATATCTACCATTACCATAGTTTTACAATAGTTTCACTCTCCTAAAAGTTCCCTGTGCTCTGCCTATTCTTCCTTGCCTGCCCCCTCTAAACTCCTGAGGACCACAAATCCTTTTACTCTTTAGCTTTGCCTTTTCTGGAATGTTATATAGTAGAACCGCACACAATGTGACCCTTTTTAACTGCCCGCCCCCATCGCACTGGGGATTGAACTTTAACGTCACTCTACAATGGAGCCACATTCCCAATCCTTCTAATTTTTATTTTGAGACAGGGTCTGATGATGTCACGGAGGCTGGTCTGAAACAGGGATTCTCAAGTTGCTGTGATCTCAGGCAAGCACCACCATGCCCAGCTCTGGTAATTTTAATATCTCTACTGTTATCCTGACCTGGGCCAGTGGGAGGGAGGATCCCTCAGAAATAGGACTCCACATTCAGAAAACACTGGGCTTGGATTTTGTCAGGAGGGAAAATTGGGTCAGTGACTCAGAAAATCTCCTCTGAAAGCTGCCACCTGGTGTTCATTTCTGAGAATTGATTCTGACAAATCCTAAAATTTTCTATTCCAAAGACTTAAAAAAAATTGATGTTTTATTGTTTATGTTGTTATTGACTGTAAGACAATTACATTACCAAAAAGAACACAATTTTAGAAGAGAATTACGTTGTTCACTTTGTATTAATCATGAACATATAATATTGTGAAAATAGGACTTTGGCCAATATTTTTGAAAGAACTGATCCTATACTGAACAGATAATAACAATAATTTTTAAAAATTCTGCCTATCTGGGCTGGGGTTGTGGCTCAGTGGTAGGGTGCTTCCCAGCATGTATGAGGCATGGGTTTGATTCTCAGCACCACATATAAATAAATGAATAAAATAAAGGTCTATCAATGTACTGTACAAAGCTGCTCCCTCTGACCTTTCCGGTGCAGCCATTTTCCCCGCCTCCCAACCACTTGTCAATCTGTGAACATCCTAGCTAGCTATTGGTTCATCAGTCAGCTTGCAAGTATCCTTCTCCCATATCGGTCCCCTGTTAGCCGGGTGGAATTCAATTGCTTTACTGTAGCTACCCCACCATCTTTCCTCATCTTTCTCTCTTTCCTATTCACTTTCTCTATCCTCCTGGCTTTCACACTTTCTTACGTGCACCCTTTCTTTTCCTCTCATTTTCTCTCTTACCCTGCAGGGAGACACTCTGTTTGCTTAATAAACTCCCTTATGTGATTTCCCATGTCCGGCGTGGTTTCCGTGGGGTCCCTTACAATCAACACCTTTAAAAAAAATTTTTTGCGTATCTTTTTTTTTTTTGCCTATCCTTTTTGTTGGTAAATGTTATATAAAGTTTTGTTGGAGAGAAAGGCAAGGAAAGAAGAACTATTTATTATATGACTTCAATGTATTGGATTCTACAAACATGATCTAAGTAGTCTTACTTCAATTCGTTGAATTAAGTATTTTTTCTTTCTTTTTTTTTTTCTTTTCTTTCTGGTTTTTTTTTTTTTTTTTTTCCTTTGCAGTGCGGGATTCAACCCAGAGCCTCATGCTAGTAAAGCACTCTACCTCTGAGCTACAATCCCAAACCCCTTTTCAAAATTTGTTCTTTTTTATTGACAAATATAAATTATATACATTTATGGGGTAAAATGTGATGCCTTAATATACATATAAATATGGACTGATGAAACTACGCTAATTAATATATCACCTTGAATACCTGTCATTTTTTTTATGGTCAGATTCTTGTAATTTACTTTCTTTGTTATTTTGAAACATAGAATACATCATTACCCAGTCACCCTGCTGTGCAATAGATCTGAAAACCTGTTCCTACGGTGTATCTGAAACTTTGTACCCTTTGATCATTGAATCCATATTCCTTCCTTCCTGGCCCCTCCTGGTAGCCACCATTCTATAAGTTCAATTGTTTTAGATTCCATATATAAATGAGATGATGTAGATGATGTGGTATTTGGGGCCTGCTTATTTCACTTAACATGATGTCCTCCAGATTCACCTGTGTTGTTGAGATGACAAAATCCCCCCACCTTTTTAAGGCTGTATAGTATTCATGCCTCTGTGTGTGTGTGTGTGTGTGTGTGTGTGTGTAGCACATTTTTCTTTATCCATTCCTCTTTAATAAACACTCAAATTGAGAGCCGAGTACTTATTTTTTAATATATATTAGTTTTTAATTAATACATAGTAATTGTACACATTTATAGAAAATTGAGTTTTTCTAATATCATTTTGCAGATGAGCAATTGAGGCAAATTGACTGGTCTTTATGTCAGAGACCAAGTAAGTTAAAGAAGCCACATTAGCCACACTCAGCACACACATTTTCATTTACACCACGACACTTAAACTCTGAAATTCTGGGGGAAACTAGCAAACCCCCATTACTGTTTTCATCAGCTATTAAAGGGCCTAAGCAACTTAATTTAGAAAACTTGACACTAAAGAGAACCTACAAAGCACCACACTGGTCCACAGAACCATTCCCTAAAAGTAACTGTACTCTTGAGAGATGAACCAGAGCATTCAAATTCTAAGTTAATTTCTGTGGTTTTACAAGAACGAATGCATAAAATGTATGAGATGCTTTAGTTAACACATACCTCAATTGTAATACATTCCAACTGAAAATCCCATGTTTACATTACACTTACTTAAAGTTTGAACTATTCCATTTTACTTCAGGAATCCAAATTCATACATGGAATCAAGTACACTAGGTCTCCAGTTCCCAATTTTACCTTTTGCACAAACTGTATTCTTCACAACAGAGAATAAAAATCACACAACTGTTTTTTTTTTGTTTTTAGTTGCAGGGTACTGGGGTTGAACTCAGAGGCACTCGAACACTGAGCCACATCCCCAGCCCTATTTTGTATTTTACTTAGAGACAGGGTCTCACTGAGTTGCTTATCACCTCGCTTTTTGCTGAGGCTGGTTTTGAACTCTTGATCCTCCTGCCACAGCCTCCCAAGCTGCTGGGATTAAAGGAATGCACCAGAGTGCCTGGCCACACAACTAGTTTTTTTTTTTTTTTTTTCCATTTGGGAACAATATGCTATCTTTTTTTTTTTTTTTTTTTTTTTTTTTTTTTTGTGGTGCTGGGGATTGAACTCAGGGCCTTGTGCTTGCAAGACAAGCACTCTACCGACTGAGCTATCTCCCCAGCCCTTATTATTATTATTATTATTATTAAATTTATTTTTATTGTAAACAAATGGGATACATGTTGTTTCTGTTTGTACATGGAGTAACAGCATACCATTTGCGTAATCATACATTTACATAGGGTAATGAGGTTCGATTCATTCTGTTATTTTTTCCTTCCCCCCCACCCCTCCCACCCCTCTTTTCCCTCTATACAGTCCCTCCTTCCTCCATTCTTGCCCCCCTCCCACCTCCCATTATGTGTCATCATCCACTTATCAGTGAGATCATTTGTCCTTTGGTTTTTTGAGATTGGCTTATCTTACTTAGCATGATATTCTCCAATTTCATCCATTTGCCAGCAAATGCCATAATTTTATTATTCTTTATAGCTGAGTAATATTCCATTGTATATATATATATATATACCACAATTTCTTTATCCATTCATCAATTGAAGGACATCTAGGTTGGTTCCACAGTCTGGCTATTGTGAATTGAGCAGCTATGAACATTGATGTGGCTCTATCTCTGTAGTACACTGATTTTAAGTCCTTTGGGTATAGGCCAAGGAGTGGGATAGCTGGGTCAAATGGTGGTTCCATTCCAAGTTTTCTAAGGAATCTCCACACTGCTTTCCAGAGTGGCTGCACTAATTTGCATTCCCACCAGCAGTGTATGAGTGTACCTTTTTCCCCACATCCTCTCCAACACCTATTGTTGCTTGCAACAACTAGTTCTTTAAAAAAAGAAATTATAGCAAAACCTTAAATTTCCTAAGTTCATTATATAAGGGAGGAAAATTTTTTTCTCCTTATCCTCTTAGGATCATTAATTAGGACCCTGCAAATTAAACTTTCAAACCATAGATTAATAGGAAAAAAGTTTATTTATGTATGCAACATGCATATACACAAGAGTTCTCAAAAAAGAGTAATTCAAAGAGGTGGTTAGAATTTTCAGCTTGCTACCTAATAGAAGGGGTGGGGAGAAAAGACTTTTATAGGAAAGACAGGTTTCTTAAGGAAAGACAAATGTGTTTTAAGGAGAACAAATGAAATCTTCAAAAAGAAAAAAAAAGTCTGCAATAATGTTTGCTTATGTAGATGTAGTGGTTTTTTTTCAGGGTCAAAAAATTCCCCCAGGAATGGGGGGTCTGTGGTAGATTTACTCTTTTTTAAAAATATATTTTTAAATTGTCAATGGATCTTTAATTAATTTACTTATATCCGGTGCTAAGATTCAAACCCAGTGCCTCACATATGCTGTGCAAACTCTCTACCACTGAGCTACAAATCCAGCCCTAGATTTACTCTTGATCTTCCCCCTGGGAGTAGAAACCATCCCAAAGAGGAAATTTAAGGTACTCCTCATTTCTCTGAAGTTTCTACTCTTAGATAAGGAGATCTGAGAAGGCTTCTTTCTGCATCTGTTGAATCTCACTCAGATAACTTCAGCTTGAAATAACCTTTATGTCAACTCTGACATATGGATTTCTGAGTCAGTTCCCACAATTAATTATAAAATGAATCACCTTATGAAATTTGACAAGTATTTTCTACACAGTTCCCTAGTTTGGAATAAATACTTGGAGATTCATCAGAATTTATTAGTGAATTATTTCTTAGATAAAAGAGACCCTTGGTTTGATATCCATTTTTAAAAAACCTGAAGCTTCTTCTGTTAGGCAAGATTATTTTTCTGTAATCCTGACAACACATCTGTCAGGTCTGTAATAACTGTTTGATATTCGGGCAAAATGTTGTTGCAAATAACCTCAAAGTTTAACTGACTTAACACTATAAAGGTTTGCTTGTTTTTCGCATCACAGTCTAAGTGGGTTGGCAGGGGCTCTGCTTCACACATTCATTCACAAAACCAGGCTCCATCTAATGCCGAAGGGTCTCCACTACCTTCAGTGCTGCTAAGATCTTTAAATCTCAATTTTCCCAACTTTGGGAGCCTGGGTTTCAGAACAAACTTCCTACTCATTTCTCATCTGTGACTTATTTTCTTTTTTATTCAAATCAAATTTACATTTTTTTCTTTAAAATTTTTTAGTGGTGTTGGGGATTGAACCCAGAACTTTGCACTTGGCTAGGCACATATTCAACCACTGAGCTACACCTCCAGTCTTTTTTTTTGAAGCTGTGTCTCCCTAAGTTGCTGAGGCTGACCTCGAACTTCTGATCCTCCTGCATCAGCCTCTCAAGTAGCTGGGAGTACAGTTGTGTACCACAACATATTACTAGATTTCTCTTTTTATCTTAAGAAGCTAGTTTTGGCCAAGCACTGTGGCACATACCTATATTCTCAGCGGCTTGGGAGGCTGAGGCAGGAGGATCCTGAGTTTAAAGCCAGCCTCAGCAACTTAACGAGGCACTGAGCAACTCAGTGAGATCCTGTCTCTAATTAAAATATAAAAAAGGACTGAGGATGTGGCTCAGTGGTTGAGCACCCCTGGGTTTCAATCCCTGGTACCAAAATAAGCTACTTTTGTAAAGTTGATTTTAAAATAATTAATTCATAGATTTTTCTGCACCAGATACAGTCATATTGTCAAGCTATTATCTCATAATACTCCACAAATAAATTCAGGCCAAGTACTCAGAAACAAAGACTTCACATTTTATACTAATTTATGAATTGAGGTGTTTGAATTCAGATCACATTTTTTTAAGTACTAAGGATGATTACCACTGAGCTACATCTCCAACCACTTTTTTTTTCCTTTTACTTCTTCTTTTTTTTTTTTTTTTTTAATTTGTTCTAATTGGTTCCAACGCTTTTTTTTTTTTTTTTTTTTTTTTTTGAGACAGGGTCTTGCTAAGGTGCTGAGACTGGCCTTAAGTTTATGATCCTCCTGCCTGCCTCAGCCTCCTGAGTCATTAGGATTACAGGCTTGTGCCACCATGCCTGACTGAGGTCATATTCAAAAACATGTATGTATATAACTGAAACTGTATTTTAATTGATTAGCAAACAGGCAATAATTCTTAAGATCTTAAATAAGCAAATATATAATAAGTCTATGTATATTAGGGCATGTGTATATATACTATTGTATATAATGTATATTAAATAAGTATATGAGATATGTATATGTACTTTAAAAAGCAAATATATACTAAATAAGCATATATATATTAGGATATATACTTACGTTTCATATATATTAAATAAGTATATATATATCAGCATATATTTTTGCTTATTTAAAGTCTCAAGAATAATTGCCTGTTTGCTCATCAATTAAAATTTAATTTCAGCTATATACATATATTTTCAAAAGTGATCTCAGCTGTATATATATCTATATATATACATATATACTTATTTAATATATATGTATATACATGTACAGGCACATAATTGAATTTTATAGTTTTTAATTGTTTAGGTCAGGAGCTGGCAAACATTTTCTGTAAAGGGCCAAACAGAAAATATTTTCTTTTTTGTTTTTTATTTCTTTTTTTAAATTTTTTATTGGTGCTGGGGATTGAACCCAGGGCCTTGTGCATGCTAATACTCACTCTGCCACTGAACTACACTTTCAGTCAAATATAGCAAGTATTTTAAACTTTGTGGACTAGTCATTAGCATAAGTACTCAACTCTATTATACCTCAAAGACAGTGATAAACAAAACATAAACAGGTGGGCATGGCTGTGTTCCAACAACACTTTATTTACCAAAATAATCAGTAGACCATTTTCCGTATAGTTTGCTGATCTCTAGTTTAGATCATTACTGTCAATAAAACCAAATAACATTAAAAATCTTAATTACAACAACATAACTAGTAATCATGCTGAAATGAGGGCAAGAAAAATTAGAATTAGGAATTTTAAAATATTGTACAAATTACGTGCCTTAATTTTATTACGCTTCCAAACAATTCACAGTACCACAAACAAGCAATAACAACAATGACAAAAAGATTTTTACTTTTATCCTGAAGAAATCTGGAAACCATTAGAGTGTTGTTAGAAGAGTTATGTGATTGAAATTAGCTTTTGTAGGGTAAGCCCCAAATGGGTACAGTTAGACTTCCTCACAGAGGCTTCCAGTGGGCTACGTTTTCAATGTGGAGTCAAGGTCATAAATACTCCAATTCAGCATATGTACTTAAGGTCACAAACATTTGCTTGTGAGCATGCACCCACTGATGTAACTTGTTGGCAGTGTGCCTTCTTTGTCTGGCCTGCATATAAAAAAGGCCTATGGAAAAGACTTGGGGCTAAATGGAACTGGCTAGGGGCTGAAACTGAAGTTGGGGACCAATTAGGGGTTATTCTCACCTCCCAGTAAAGAACTACTATTCCAACTGGGCCTAGCATCTTCTTACAGCTGCCAGGATCCCAGATCTGTTTCCTGGGTCTGAATCTCCATTCCAACAGCTTTTAAGGCAATCTCTCTGGCTGCTGTGTTGAGATGGGGTGTGTGGGATGTGGAGGAACAGAAGCAGAGACAACTATCAGGAGGCTCCTGAAATAATAATCCAGCTGAATAAGGTGTTAGCTGTGAAGGTGGTTGAAAAAATGTCATGTTTGGAACAAATAGTGAAGGTAGAATTCACTTGACATTTTTATGCTCATGTGCTGGATTAGAGAAAAAGAAAATGGGTTTGGACCTAAACAACTAGGAGAATGGAATTGCTATCATTTATGATAAGGGAGGCAATGGCTGAGCAGACTGGGGAGGAAGATCAGTAGTTCATCATTGAAATATTATTTTCAGAGGTTTATTGGACAGCTGGGCACAATGGCACATTCCTATAAACCTAGCAACTCTAGAGGCTGAGGCAGGAGGATTGCAAGTTTGAGGCTAGCTTCAGCAACTTAAGGAAATGCTTTCTTAAAATAAAAATAAAACAGGCTGGGTGAAACTCAGTGATAGAGTCCTTCATTCAATATCCAGTACCGAAAGGGAGGAAAAGAGAGAGAGAGAGAATTAGTAAAATTGATAGGAAAAGAACATCAAGAGAAGTGAGAAGAAACCAAGAGAGTGAGTGTCCTGAAAGTCAAGTAAAGAAGGCATGCCAGAAGCAGTGTGGAGATTCCTCAGAAAAGTTGAAATGGACCCACCATTTGACCCAGCTATCCCGCTCCTCAGTCTATACCCAAAGAACTTAAAATCAGCATACTACAATGATGCAGCCACAACAATGTTCATAGCAGCTCCATTCACAATAGCTAGATTATGGAACCAATGGAGATGCCCTTCAATTGATGAGTGGATAAAGAAACTGTGAAATATATACACAATGGAATATTACTAAGTCATAAAGAAGAATAAAATTATGGCATTTGCTGGTAAATGAGTGAAGTTGGAAAATATCATGCTAAGTGAAATAGGCCAAGTCCCCAAAACCAAAGGCCAAATATTTTCTCTGGTAAGTGAATGACAATAGATAACGGGGAGTGGGGGGAGGGTGGCTGGGGGAAGAGAAGAATGAAGGTACTTTGGATGGTGTAGAGAAAAAAGGGGTGGGAGAGGGTGGGGAACAGAAAGATAGTAGAATGAAACAGTATTACCCTACGTATATATATGATTAGATGAATAGTGTGAATCTACATTTTGTACAACCATAGAAATGAAAAGTTGTACCCCATTTATGTATAATGAATCAAAATGCAGTCTATAAAAATAAAAACAAATTTAACTTTAAAAAAAATGGCATGCCAGAGAAGAAAAGGTGATCTTATTTTGAACCAATGGAGTAACAGAGGGAAAAATCTAACTGAAGTAGCTTAGAGGTAGAATGGGAGGTGAGTCATTGAGGCAGTAATTATAGACAATTTAGTCACCATTTCATTTATTACTCATTGCTCTTATTATGTAATAACTCACTGCCTTGTCTCCTAACTAGAACTGAAAGCCTGATAGCATACATTTTATTAGGATTATACCCAATTGTGTGTCAGTGTAAGGCAAATTCAAAAACTCTATGAATGTGTGAATAACATTTTTCCCTTCCTACCACAAATATCACATTTCCTTTATCCTCACTGTGTCCCTCAAAACCAAGAAAACATCTTGAACCAGAGACCACAGAGCCTTTCAAAGAAGCTGAAATTAGAGTTTTGTAGTATTTAATATATCTTGAAATAGGAACCTTAGCAATTAGACTGCCCAATCCCATACTTCAGGCCATTAAGAAAACTCACTTTACCTCCGCTGAATGTTTGGCATTTTGGCCATCTGCCTCTCTGGCAGCACGAAAGACCTAAATTTGACACTCTGAAGAGCTAACATTACACAGTGCTGAAACAAAGGTTGCAACAGCCTGACTTCGATACACCAAAGGGAGATGGATGCACCTGCACTGCTAACTTTCCCAGCTGCAGACTAAAGGGCCTGGTCCAAGTGTTCCTCAGAAACATCTCGCTGAGTCCAAGTGTTCCTCAGAAACTTCTCGCTGAAGATCCATACTTGGCCAGGGCCAGAATTTGCTCCACACAGGCGCCTCCAACACATGGAACAATAAGTGGGGGGATAGGGAAGAATGGAGTTACTTTATGTTGGGGAGAGGGGAGTGAAGGGAGGGGAAGGAAGGATAGTAGAATGAAACAGACATTATGACCTCATTTGCATGTATGACTGCATGACCAATGTGATCCTGCAATATGTATAATCAGAAAAACAAGAGATTACACTCTACTTATGTATGATCTATCAAAATGTATAAATGCATTTTACTGTCATGTACAACTAATTAGAACAAATAAAATTTTTAAAAAAAAATTTTTAAATTTACAATGTGGCTGTTGTTTAAGTGTCCCCCTTGTAAGGGGTCCACACAAGGACACCTAAGCCCCCTCAGAACCTTGCCAGTTCAGAAAGGCTGCAGAGGCCTGGGGAGATCTGGGGGAGACTCACACAGCACCGTTTCTCCAACCCAGGCCTACTCGAAGGTTGGCTGAATACTGCAAGAAGAGAGCTCGTGCCATAGTGAACAGTGGGCACATTCAAAGACACTGAAGCGAGAGGAAGTTTTAAAGGCAAAAATGATGAGAGGTGAGGAGTACATCGGGTGTTCTGGAACAATAATTCTTGGCCACAGTGGTTAACAAGAATGATGTCAGCCCAAGCCTGAAGAGATAGTTCAACCAGATGTCTTTGTAGAAGTACTTTTTTGGGGGGGTTGGGAAGGGGAGGTGTACCAGGGATTGAACCCAGGGGTGCTTAACCACTGAGCCACATCCTCAGCCCTTTGTTTAATATTTTATTTAGAAACATGGTCTCACTAAGTTGCTTTAGGGCCTCACTAATTTGCTGAGACTGGTTTTGAACTCGCAGTCCTTCTGCCTCAGCCTCCCAAGCTATTAGGATTGCAGGTGTGCACCACTGTGCCCAGCTTAGAAGTAGTTTCTGTATAAGGTTGCAGTGGCCTCTCTGCAAACCTGCAGTTCTGGCAGAGTCTTTTGTGATAGTTACTATCAGGCAATCATGCATAAGAGTTCTTCATATACCTCCTGGCTTTATTTACCTTTCTTTGGGGCAGGGTTAAGGTTGACACAAGTGACCACTTTAAGTCAGACAAGTTCACATTTCTTTCACACTTGTCCCTCGAAGGGTGGGCCCAAGTTACTGTCCTTCCCTGCATCTAGTGCTGGCAAAGGGCCAGGGACCAAGCAGCCGATAGATGTTGAGACAGACCAGTTTGACGGTTTCCTCTTGTTTACACTGAGCAAGTTGCAGATACTGACAGCGTGGTGGACCCCACCTAGATTTTGACCCTCAAGCTTACAGTTCTCTGGAGTACTGGAGTTGACAGTCCCACCCAGTAATGCATTGTTATATGCATATGTCACTAAGTGCCAGACCCAGCCCTGTCCCTACCCCTTGGGGCCCTTTTCCAAAGCCATTATATCCAGAAAGTTAATTCCCCCAGACTCTGGCCAGATTTTCCATTTTTCCTTCCTGGGATGAATACTTTTCACAGTTATATACAGCTAAAGTATTTTAGCCCCAGGATGACCTTTATCACCAAACTAGTCCTTTAGAACTTTTCCTCAGTCATGGGTCTGGACTTTTTCTATCTCTAATAGGCTAGATAGTATATGATGTCCACCTGTAAAAATGAATCATCCCTTTAGTCCTAAGATTTCTCACATTGGGGCTGGGGGTATAACTCAGAGGTAGACTGCTTACCTAGTATGCCCAAGACCCTGCGTTCAATCCCCAGTATGACATTGGGGGGGGCGGCGGAGAGAGATAGTTTATTTAGCTAGGCCTGGTAGCACACACCTGTAATCCCAGAGGCTCAGGAGACTGAGGCAGGAGCATCGTGAGCTCAAAACTAGCGTCAAGCAGACTGGGGATGTGGCTCAGTTGTTAAGCCTCCCTGGGTTCAGTCTTTGGTTCCAAAAACAAAAAAGATTACATACAGCAAGCCAACTTCACCTTTTTTGCACATTTAGGGCTCCGGCTTAGGTTGTCCTTTCCATCATAGAACCAGAGGACTAATCCTTTTCAAGGTACAGATCTTTTGGCCTTCTTTTTTCAGCCTGCTTTGTACAAATTTTCCTTTGGTGTTTAGGTTTAGCAACTTGACAACAATTTTTTTAACTGTCCTGGCAATATGCAATTCTGAACCAAACAATTCAGGTATTCATGCATAGGTTTGGCATTAGCTGCAATTGAACAGTACCTCAAAGTCTGTCCACTCTGCTCTTTATCAGAAAATGAAGATACAGGGAAAATTAAAATCAAAGTACAAGGGAAGAGATTGATTTTTTTTTTTTTTTGTACCAGGTATTGAACCCAGGGGCAGTTAACCATTGAGCCACATCCCCAGCCCTTTTTTATTTTTTACTTTTTTAGAGACAGGATCTTGCTAAATTTCTCAGGGCCTCATCAAGTTGCTGAGACTGGTTTTTTTGTATGTGTCGGGGGGAGGGTGCTGGGGATCAAACCCAGGGCTTTGTGCTTGCAAGGCAAGCACTCTACCGACTGAGCTATCTCCCCAGCCCCCTGAGACTGACTTTGAACCTGCAATCCTCCTGCCTCAGTCTCCTAAGTCACTGGGTTTGCGCCACTGTGCCTAGCTGTCTGATGTTTTTTACATCTCGTGCCCCATCATTCATTTGCACCACTTTTTTATTTTTTTGCTGTCAACAAAATATGAAACATGCAGTATCACACAGATGGTGAGTTATGCCAAGTCAATGTAACCTACCATGGTAATACCCACTCAAAATTCATTGGGAGACCACAAGAGATGCAGGGCTGTATGCTAAGAAACAAAATAGTCTGTCTCTCTTTTTTTTTTTTTTTTTTTTTTTATAGCAGGGATTGAACCCAGGAGCATTTAATCACTGAGCCACATCTCCAGACTTATTTAAAATATATTTTATTTACAGACGGGGTCTCACTGAGTAGCTTTGGGCCTCCCTAAATTGCCGAGTCTGACTTATGAACTCGAAATGCTCCTGCTGCAGTCTCCTGAGCTGCTGGGATTACAGGCATGCACCACCGTGCCCGACCTACTCTGCTTCTTAAAAAGAAGCAAAAGACCCAGGAGTGGTCTGTAATCTCAGTTTATTGGAAGTCTGAGGCAGGAGGATCGCAAGTTCGAGGTTAGTCTCAACAACTTAGGAAGACCCCCTCTCAAAATAAAAAATAAAAATGACTGGCATACATCCTGTTCAGTGTAAAGTATTCCTGGGTTCAATCCCCAGAACCAAACAAAGAAGGAGGAGGAAAAAGAGGAGGAGAAGGAAAAGAAGGAGAAGGGAAAGAACAGCAGCAGTAGCAAAAGAGAAAGTACAGAGGGTCATTTTTTTTTGTATTCAAATATTCAAAGTATTCAAGTATTCAGATACTAGAATTCAAATATTCAAGTACTCAAATACAGCTATGGAAGGCAGAATGTTAGAGTTTGTTAGTCTTCTGTAAAATTTATACTGGTATTTACAGACTAAGAAGACACTTCAGAATTGGCTAACAACTCCTTTAATGAGCACTTACTAGTCACAGAGCCTATTCTATGAGCTGGAGTTATCGTTCATACCCACCAGTCTAGGCAGGAGCAAATTCTGTGGTCATAGCATATTCAGTATAATTGTTATAGTTCCTCTGGATGCAGCTGAATGCAAACTGTCTTAAGCAAAAAGAGAATTTACTGACTCATAAATGCAAAATTATTGTCAATAGAGAATAGTTTCCTTTAAAAATCAATGATTAACTTTCATTCTATGTCTGTATTTTCCAGAGTCCAATTGACCTCAAAACATCAAAATTTGACTCTACGATTTGCTATATTATTATTACGAGCAATTTAGAAACTCATTTTTTGCAAGTAGTGTCCCTGAGGTGATTTCAAAAGGTAATTCATCTACATAATTGACTTCAAAAGGATCACAGCTACTTTGCAACTGTGGGTCATTATCAGAACTAAATGAATTAGTCCATCTGGCAAAAAATAGTTAATTTTAATTACGATTCACATTTAAAGGTAATTCTACTTCAGGGATATAATATATTCATCTGGGTCATAATTTAGTCATTTCTTAGTTGGCCTACTTTCTTAGCCAAGCCTGTGAAACAATTAGAATGTAACATCTGTTTCACATGGTGTTTTACAGCTTTGAAAGGGCTCCCACTTTTAAAAAACCACTGTACTTGATGTGCAAGGCAACTGAAGGAGGTTAACAGCACTGGTGTAGAGTCCTCATTTTTCAGATGAAGAAACTTGAGACTGGACTGTATTTTGATGAGCAATTGTGTCTTGTAAACATTATACCACTAATAAATAGTGGAGATGGGTCTCAAACACAGGCTTCCAAACATCTAGACTAGTTTGCCTAATAGTGTAGAATACTCTTTCAAAGAGCAGACCATTGTTCTGTGTGGACTTCGAACAAACTGCTTTATCTCATCATGGGACAGTTCATCTCTAATGGAAATAATAGCACCTATTTCACTGGGTAATAATTTCACTGAGGATAATAGGTGTTAATACCTGTATCATACTTAAAACAGAACTTTGCAAATAAGCCCTGTACAATTGCTTGCAATTCTACCCCATCACTTTAACTTTTAATGAGATGGAAACTTTCTATTATACTTCTTATTAGTAAAACACCCAATTAAGCACACATGTAGGGCCCATTTCAGAAATTTTATGGGTGTGGGGAGAGCAGAGAGCAAACCATATGGTTGACTTCTAATATTTCCACTATTGTTGCTTAATTATATTCCTACAATGTCCTTCCAACCAAGCACACTTGTCAAAACTGTACTAATAACACTTGCTTAGAGTTGCAAACCATGTGGATATTAAACTAGTAAAGAAGTTGTAAGCAAGAGCATTGGGACATTTTTTTTTTTTTTTTTTTTTTTTTTTTAAGGCACTGGGACTAATCAAAGGGTAACATGAAAACAACAACAAAACTAATCTAAACAATTAGTCCCAGCCTGAATCCATCAATTGGTATATGATGTCACCTAATGTTCTTAGCTCAGAAGATACTAGGTTAATCTCAAGGAGACCCAGCTGCAACACTGCAAATCATTTATTTTTATTTTGTATTTTTTTGGTACTGGGGGTTGAACCCAAAGGGGGTTCAACCTCTGAGCCACATTCCCAGTCCTTTTAATTTTTTTGATACAGGGTCTCGCAAAGTTGCTGAGGGACTCACTAAATTACTGAGGTTGTCCTTGAACTTGCCATCCCCCTGCCTCAGCCTTCCTAGCCAATGCCACCTCCCCTGGCTGCAAATTGTTTAAAAGAAGCATTTCATTGTGGAACCAACCTAGATGTCCTTCAATTGATGAATGGATAAAGAAACTGTGGCATATATATATATATATATATATATATATATATATAATGGAATATTACTCCACCATAAAGAATGATAAAATTATGGCATTTGCAGGCAAATGGATGAAATTGGAGAATATCATGCTAAGTGAGATAAGCCAATCTCAAAAAACCAAAGGACAAATGATCTCGCTGATAAGTGGATGATGACACATAATGGGGGGTGGGAGGGGTTAGTGTTAGGGTTAGGGTTAGGTTTAGGGTTAGGGTTAGGGAGGGGGGCAAGGATGGAGGAAGGAAGGACCGTATAGAGGGAAAAGAGGGGTGAGAGGAGTCGGGGGAAGGGGGAAAAATAACAGAATGAATCAAACAACATTACCCTATGTAAATTTATGATTACACAAATGGTACGCCTTTACTCCATGTACAGAGAAACAACATGTATCCCATTTGTTTACAATAAAATTAATAATAATAATAATAATAAATAAATAAAAGAAGCGTTTCCATCCTGTTGAACTCAATCACCCCTTACTGCCAGTATGAAAACTTTCTGTGCACCTTGGATGGCGGAGTTCAATGCTGAACTGAAAACAGATGAACTCATCAGGCTTTGGTAAACCGTCTAGGGCCTGGAAGCACTCACAGTTCTATTTGCAGTAAATTTAAACTGAAGAGCATCCAATTTCCATGTTCCTGAAAAACTTCAATCCCTGTTTCCCATCCAGTTCCAACTCTTGCTCCGTCTAAAGCCTCTATCCACTGGGCATGATGGTGTATGCCTATAATCCTAGCAATTTGGGAGGCTGAGGCAGGAGGACTGTAAGTTCAAGACCAGCCTGGGCAATTTAGCAGGACTCTGTCCCAATACCGAAAAAATTAAAAAATAAATAAATAAATAAATAAATAAATAAAAACAAAAACCCTCCATCTGCACCTGGTGGGAGTAGGGTTGCTCTCCACTGTACAGCACAGGTGCTACAAAATCAGGGAAGTTTCACAAACAAATGCAGCTGTTGCTGCCAAGTTTAGGATTATGGGTGACAAACTCTAGGTCTTTACATTTAGGAATGAGGGTAATGGAAATAACTTCCCAGGCTTCAAGGGGCTGAAAGCTACCAGAAGGTGGCGCTTGCTTAGGTGCAGGGCAGAGGATGGAGCTAGAGGGAGGGATGTCACTGTAACTTCCAGGCCACGGAGTTCTTGTAACTGTCAGTCCTGGGGTGGGCATAGGGACAGTTTCTAAACACTTCTCCTTCGACAATTCGACAACAAATTCTGCAAGTTCTGGAAGCTAGGGAAAGCAGCGGACATTAGGGCAGTTTTCACCTTTGTGCCCCATTCCTGTTGCTATGCTTAGTCTGATGGAGTGAGCTGCTGGTTGACCTTAAACCCTCCTGCTGTCCAAGACTATTTTGCAGTACTTTCTGGCACCACCATTGGCTGGTCAATTTGAACCATGTACATAACTATGAAAGCTAAATTCCAAGGGCCTAAATTCTTCTTTACATTCCCTTCCAGTTGGTAAAAGTACTTAGGTCCTTGAAGTCCAATAGAAAAGCTGAGCTCAAAATCAAATTTGGCATTTTTTTATTTAATTTTATTGTATTTGGTACTGGGGATTGAACCCAGAGTGCTTTACTACCTCCCCAGCCTTTTTTATTTTTAATTTTGAGACAGGGTCTCACTAAGTTGCTTAGGATCTAGGTAAGTAGTTGAGGCTGGCCTCAAACTTGAGATTCTCCTGCCTCAGCTTCCCAAGTTGCTGAGATTATAGGCATGTGTCACCATGCCCCCCCAAATTTGGAACATTTAGAGTAAATTTCATCATTCATTGATATTTTGTCAATGCACATAATTGTGTTATTGAATGATGGTGCTGTTGGTAAGATATGGCTTGGTATCCTCTATAACAAGGAACATCTGAATATGTACCACTGTTTTTTTTTTTACAACTATACGCAGTAACGTTTGATGAGAGCCATACCTTTGAACAGGTATGCAGGACAAGAAGATGATGCTAGAATGACCCTCTACCAGTCCACAAACAGCTGTGTTTCTAGTGGTCTGTGTTTTTTAGTGGTCTTCTTTTCTCGTTTGAAAAATGTGAAATGAAAAGTGGGTATCTAAGATGATTTGTTTGGGTCTGAAGATGGATTGTCTGTTTCAGGAATGTGTTTGATCTCAGAAGTGTGACCCTGTACTATTGGGAAACTCGCCAAGGGCAAACACAAGGCCTTCACCCTGCTGAAATGATAATCTGTAATCTGAAAGCTATTGACTATTTTGAGTTTTCTACACTCACGGAAATGTGCGAAGAAATCAGAGCACGTGGGACAAGTTAAAGGATCTGGTGTGATCCCTTGGGATCTGGTAGTGCATTCTAGCCTAAGTGGTAAACAGAAGAGAGGGGCAAATTTCCTTCCAAACCTAGGAGGTGTGGAATGAGTGAAGTACCTGTCAGTGAATATTTGGAGATTTAGAGAGATAGGATTAAAGCCACTGCCCCCCAATCCCTATCCCTTTTGTCCTATGCTGATCTCTGCTGCTTTAAGGAAAGAAACATCCATTCTGCTTCACTGGTCCTCCTGCTGGCCTCCTCTGCACTGCCTTGTACTCCCTGAAGAGAGGACTTGGTCTCCGGACAGCTGCTGTAACCCCCGAAGTGCTTATGTTCAACTCCTTGGTCTGTGCTTCTTTAAAAAGTGTCTGAATTCAACTGAGGCAAGTCTGGACCAAACCTATAGTAAAGAGAAAAAACCTAATGAGTGAAGGGTCTGAGCTCATTCAATGTACCATAATAAAAATGTGGAATTTAAATGATCTCTCACGTTCTTGTACTATGAATGCTTACTAAATGTTGGAGAAAATTCCTTTGATGTCTGAAGTTTCCACTGTAAAATAATGTTATTTGGTAAATGAAAAGTTTCAGTCTTGATGGACTACTGTGATATCGGATGCTTGTCAGCAGAAGTCACAAATATAGAGACTTTTTGACAAAGTCTGGGGACTATGTGGGTGGACTTGCCACACTAAAGCCCCCCAGCAAAGACCTGATGTCTCTTATGAGGAGAAGAATTAAATGTTTCTTAGGAAGTTACCATGGGCTACCAGACTTGTATCTCCTGTCAAAAACTGACTATCTTAGAGGCCTAATCATTGTGTCCCTTGGAACTTACCTGTATTGTGTTTCATTTGGTGAACAGTTCACACACCCAGGTGTAACTGATACTGCTAAGTGTATTGTGGGAACAGATGTGCTAAATATAATAATACATCTCTTAATTGTGAAGAAGGAAATTCCATAATTATAACAGTGACAGAGGAGGCACATAGAGAAAAAAAAAAAAAGACAGTGAAATGAACCCACCTGGATACTATTCAAGCAGGATAGAATGCCAGGGGAAGTACAGGATGACATCATTGTACTGAGTAATGAACTAGAAAAAAAAGAAGTGCTTAAAGAAACTATGCAGTGGGCTATACTGTCCTCTCATACAGGATAGCCCAATAGGTTCTAATGAGTGTTTTGAGTTACAAGTGTCAGTGACTGATATTTATGCATTCTGGCATCTGTAGCACTAGACATGGACATAGCATTCACCTGACACCACCCCTTGTTATACTCCATTTGAGGGGAATATGATGACTTTTTATGCAGTGCTGGTGGACACTGAGAAGTTAATTAAGCAACAACAGGTGGTCTTACATTCTGACACACCTCTTCTCAGACGGGTCAATATGAAAACACAATACTCCGGATAATGATTAGCAAGCCTGCATCATTAAATAGAAATGATATATCCAAGAAAGAAGTAAACAAGGTGTATTAATTTTCTACTTTTGCTGTAACAAATTGCCACAAACCTAATGGCTTAAAATAATATACATTTATTGTCTTACAGTTTTGAAATCCAGAAGTCCCAAATAGTTGTTTTTTTGTTGTTGTTGTTGTTGTTTTTTGCGGTGCTGGGGATCAAACCCAGGACCACTCTACTGACTGAGCTATCCTCCCAACACCCAAATAGGTTTTATTAGATGAAATTCAAGGTGCTCCCTCTAGATGCTTCAGGAAGGATCAGTTTCCTGGCTTTTTCAAGCTGATGGATGCTCTCCTCATACTTTGGATCATGATATCTTCCTCACATCATCCCAATCCTGCTTCCACCGTTCCACCATCCATCCTTCTTCCTCTTCTGTAATTGGATCTCTCTCTCTCTCTCTCTCTCTCTCTCTCTCTCTCTCTCTCTCTCTCTCTCTCTCTCTCTCTTCCCCCTTCTCCCCTTTCTTATAAAGACATTTGTGATTATATCCAGAATAATCTCTCCATCTCAAGACCCTTAACTAAATCATACCTGCAGAATCCCTTTTATCATGTAAGTAACAGTCACAGATTCCAAGGATTAAGACTCAGAAATTTTGGTTGTCTATTCAACCTAGCACACTAGGCATTAATGGAATCTCATAGGTACATAGTCACCACGTGGATATGGTTAACTCAGATGCAGGTCCATGCCTTTACCTTCAACTTCTTAGAAGCCTGAGTATATGAGTTTCCTCAGGATACCTGGATCTGGATCACTGATGCATCAGCTCAATTAAAGACCAATGGGGTTTTTATAGAAAAGAATTAACATTGCAGATCTGCTTATCCTTACAAAGACCTGCTTATAAAGTTGGTCATTGGCTCATGTCTGGGAACTGGGATTAGAGAGGGTTTCTCTTCATTCCCAGATCTGATAAGAGTGGCTCACTGTGCCTAAAATGTTAATCCAACCTGTAAATTCTATGCTGAACACTTGCTTTCCTTCTGGGAGTCTAAAGAATCCTTTTGGCTGGCTATGGAGTGATGCATGGTTTGAAGTAGCCACCTTTTGTGAGAGGTAAAAGTAACCTATGGAATTTGAAAATGAATAGATCCAACTCCAGGAATGTTGGTTTGCAAAATCTCCTGGTTGTTTTGGTCCGTGATGACTAGTGCAGCCTAATGATGCCTTTTGACTTTTTTCTCTCATTTTGGGCCCCAAAATTCCCCCAAATGGGCTTGGGTGGACCCAAAATATAAAGTTTGTATTTCTCTTTCCTCCAAGTGGAAGGAAAGAATGTCAAACCAGTTTCCAGAACTGGAGCATGCAAACCAGAGGGCAAAAAGAGGAGAAATGACTATGAGCCTTTCTTCAGTGCAGCTGCTGCCTACGGTAGCCTGCCCCACCTGCCTGCAGGAGTTATAATGTTAACACTGTATATATTAAATTTACTGCCAAATAATTAAGTAAATTTAGAGAGGACAGATTTTTTTTTAAAATAGCTTTGTGTTAAATACGAATGATCTCACTGATAAGCAGATGATGACACATAATGGGGGATGGGAGAGGGGCAAGAATGGAGGAAGGAGGGACTGTATAGAGGGAAAAGAGAAGTGGGAGGGGTGGGGAGGAAGGAAAAAATAACAGAATGAATCAAACACCATTACCCTAGGTAAATGTATGATTACGAAAATGGTGTGCTGTTACTCCATGTACAAACAGAAACAATATGTATCCCATTTGTTTACAATAAAAATAAATTTTTAAAAATAGCTTTGTGTTTTATGACTATTCATCAAAATGAATCTTAAATCTCATGGGCTTATAATTTTGTGAATACTAGAGGATCATCCCAAACAGGGGAAAGCTTAAAAAAAAAAAAAAAAAAAAGTGTCAGTGAGACTCACAAATAATTGCATTTTGCTGCTGATGGGTGGCTTGAAATTTTAGTTCTCTGAACCTTACAAACAAATCTCCACAGTTGGTGATTTTTTTTTTTTTTTCCTCCATCTTTTCCCTATTGGAACCTCTGGAAAAAAGAAAACATGACAAGGGATTCACTTTCCAGATGGAAATTCACTTTTGGAACTTCATAAAACAGATTTTAGTTGCTAATGAGCTATTATACGTCAGATGTCTGACTAATAAAGACTGATGATTTTCCAGACAGATGTTCAAATTTTTGAGTAGATCAATTTGGGCTCTAAAAGTGACAAGATTAAAAAGGGCTTAATAAAGATTTGCTTTTTAGATGGACTTGTAGCATGGCTGTCTGACCTTGTAGCATCTTGGCTTTGCTGTTATAAGGAAAAACCACTGGCTTTTTTTTTTTTTTTTTTTTGACTCCTGCTCCTAAATGCCTGGACCTGACTGTATGCTGAATATTGATACTTTCCGGTAGGAAATTTTTCAGCCTGAACATAGTTGTGTCAAACCAAATCTGACGAAGTTGCTCTACTTAAGAAAAAAGAAAAGAAAGAAAGAAGAAAAAAAGAAACTAAGACTCTGGGAGCATTGCAGATTTAGGAAACACTTCTGTGAGCTTAATTGTGCAACATCACAGATGTTCACTGGACCACCTGGGTTACAAACACATGCCCACAGAAAAGCTTATTTCTGCCGGAACCATGTGAAATTGAGTTGCTCATCGACTCCATGTTTCTGTCACAAAGACTGCTTACCTTCCTGAGGTATGAGTCCTGCAAAAGCCGCAAGGTGGTGGAAAGCACATGACAGGAAGTGTGACTCATCTCTCCACTACTGACAGATGGGATTATGGACTCTATCTCAGAGCCTGCTCACTACCATTGGCTTGTTATGTTTAGCTTTCTGTATTAGTTGCAATTTGCGCCTGTAGCCTGATACTCTGATTCTACTTCTATCACCTTTCTCTTGGTACACATGACTTAATAAAGCCATTAAATTATTAAATGTAGCTGTCCCTGGAAAAGGATTGATCTTTCCTAAATTGTTGCCTGGATTTATAGGACAAAAGGAGTGGAAAGTTGTGTATTCCTTTTCTTTCTTTTTCTTTTTGGAACCCAAAAATACTCTACTACTGAGCTATACCCCAGCTCTTTGTTTTGTTTTTTGTTTTTTGGTTTGTTTGTTTGTTTGTTTGTTTTGAGCTAGAGTCTCACTAAATTGCTAGGACTGGCCTCAAACCTCAAACTTGCAATCCCCCTCCCTCAGCCTGCCAAGTGGCTGGATTATAGACATGTGCCACTGCACCCAGTTGTAAACTCATTTCTTTTTTTTTTTTTTTTAATTGTAGGTGGACACAGTGCCTTGATTTTATTTATTTTTATGTGGTGCTGAGGATTAAACCCAGTGCCTAACACATGCTAGGCAAGCACTCTACCACTGAGTTACAACACCAACCCCAAACTCATTTCTTAAATGTTTAATAATTCTAGCCCAGCATGGTGGCATACATGGTGGTGCATGCCTGTAATCCCAGCTACTCAGGAGGCTGAAGCAGGAGAACTGCAGGTTTGAAGTAGACCTCAGCAACTTAGCATGGCTGTATGCAACCTAGTGAGACCCTGCCTCAAAATAAAAAATAAAAAGGGCTTGGGTTGTGGCTCTGTGGTTAAGCACTTCTGGGGGTTCAAACCCTTTATTTAATAAAATAAAATAAATGTTTAATAATTCTAGATTTTTTTTCTGGGAAAACTGGAAATCCATATGCAACAGAATGAAACTAAACCCCTATCTCTCACCCTGCACAAAAATCAACTCACAATGGATCAAGGACCTTGAAATCAGATCAGAGACCCTGCATCTTATAGAAGAAAAAGTAGGTCCAAATCTTCAACTTGTTGGCTTAGGATCAGACTTCCTTAACAGGACTCCCATAGCACAAGAAATAAAAGCAAGAATCAATAACTGGGATTCAAACTAAATAACTTTCTCTCAGCAAAGGAAACTATCAGCAATGCGAAGAGAGAGCCTACAGAGTGGGAGAAAATCTTTGCCACTCATACTTCAGATAGAGCACTAATTTCCAGAATATATAAAGAACTCAAAAACTCTACACGAAGAATACAAATAATCCAATCAACAAATGGGCTAAGGAAATGAACAGATGCTTCACAGAAGAAGATCTACAAGCAATCAACAAACATATGAAAAAATGTTCACCATCTTTAGTAATAAGAGAAATGCAAATCAAAACTACACTAAGATTCCATCTCACCCCAATTAGAATGGCGATTATCAAGAACACAAGCAACAATAGGTGTTGGAGAGGATGTGGGGAAAAAGGTACGCACATACATTGCTGTGGGACTGCAAATTAGTACAGCCACTCTGGAAAGCAGTGTGGAGATTCCTTAGAAAACTTGGAATGGAACCACCATTTGATCCAGCTATCCCACTCCTTGGCCTACACCCAAAGGACTTAAAATCAGCTTACTACAGAGATACAGCCACATCAATGTTCATAGCTGCTCAATTCACAATAGCCAGACTGTGGAACCAACCTAGAAGCCCTTCAATTGATGAGTGGATAAAGAAACTGTGGTATATATATACAATGGAATATTACTCAACCATAAAGAATGATAAAATTATGGCATTTGCAGGCAAATGGATGCAATTGGAGAATATCATGCTAAGTGAGATAAGCCAATCTCAAAAAGCCAAAGGACGAATGATATCGCTAATAAGTGGAGGATGACACATAATGGGGGGGAGGGAAGGGTTAGTGTTAGGGTTAGAGTTAGGGTTAGGGAGGGGGGCAAGTATGGAGGAAGGAAGTACTGTATAGAGGGTAAAGAGGGGTGGGAGGGGTGGGGGGAAGGGAAAAAATAACAGAATGAATCAAACAACATTACCCTATGTAAATTTATGATTACACAAATGGTATGCCTTTACGCCATGTACAAACAGAGAAACAACATGTATCCCATTTGTTTACAATAAAAAAAAAAATTAAAAAAAAAAAAAGAACACAAGCAACAATAGGTGTTGGAGAGGATGTGGGGAAAAAGGTACGCACATACATTGCTGTGGGGCTGCAAATTAGTGCAGCCACTCTGGAAAGCAGTGTGGAGATTCCTTAGAAAACTTGGAATGGAACCACCATTTGACCAGCTATCCCACTCCTTGGCCTACACCCAAAGGACTTAAAATCAGCTTACTACAGAGATACAGCCACATCAATGTTCATAGCTGCTCAATTCACAATAGCTAGACTATGGAACCAACCTAGATGTCCTTCAATTGATGAATGGATAAAGAAACTGTGATTATATATATATATATACACACACACACACACAATGGAATATTACTCAGCTATAAAGGATGATAAAATTATGGCATTTTTAGGCAAATGGATGAAATTGGAGAATATCATGCTAAGTGAGATAAGCCAATCTCAAAATTTCAAAAGACGAATGATCTCACTGATAAGCGGATGATGACACATAATGGGGGGTGGAAGAGGGGCAAGAATGGAGGAAGGAGGGACTGTATAGAGAGAAAAGAGGGGTGGGAGGGGTGGGGGGAAGGAAAAAAATAACAGAATGAATCAAACTTCATTACCCTATGTGAATGTATGATTATGCAAATAGTATGCTGTTACTCCATGTACAAACAGAAACAACATGTATCCCATTTGTTTACAATAAAAATAAATTTTTAAAAAATTCTAGATTTTTGTCCTGATCAATTTTGAACATGATGTGTGTTCTGCAATGGTTCTATCCCAGGCAGGTTGACTGGAGATCTGGGCGGCCTGAAGAAAATAATGTGGGGCTACAGGGAGATCCGACATGCCTTTATTCAATGAGCAGGTAATCTGTGCAACAAAAAGTCCAGGTCTGTTTTTATATTAAATCGAAGCAAAGCTAATGGTGTGCCAAGCATGCCATCACAGATTACTTAAGAGTATGCATGAACTATTGTTTCTGACCTACAGAGAACATCTTGGTCATTCTTGCTCTGACATCCAGGTGAGGGAACCTGACGGATTCTATTTCCCTTACAATGTGTCTTTCTGGTTAAACTATATAGAAACATTTTTCTGTGGAGATGCAGATGAAAAGTCTGGAAGAAAGTAGGGAATGACTGAAAAAAATGTCCAGTTGTGATTATTGAATAAGACACAACTGATTTTGTAACATTGAGGAGAAAAAACAAAACCCAGGCAACCACCCTGACCCACTGGAAGGGGTAAGGGGGGAAAGATATTAATGATCTCTGTTCTTCAGAATGGTTCCTGCAAGTCCTTCTTTATTCCTAAAGGAAAACTCCTTATACTGCCTTTTCAAGGTGATGTGAGCACTTTTAATTCAAACTGATTGCTGAACTTATGCTTACACCTGACTACACCCGGTCAGGTACACAGGGTTGGGTGACCCAGCACCTGCACTTTCCCACAGATGTTCATATTCGTGAAGTTCACAAAATGATGTCACAAATTAATAAAATTGCTTGGAACTTACTGTCATAGTCCCTGCCTCTGAAACTAAAGATTGATCTGAGGGCTGGGGATATAGCTCAGTTGGTAGAGTGCTTGCCTCGCAAGCACAAGGCCCTGGGTTCAATCCCCAGCACCACAAAAAAAGAAAAAAAAAAAAAAAAAAAAAAACTGATCTGCATTGTTTGGACTGAGAACACAGGGTAGATGGGAGGACCCACAGGAGAAGGCCACCTTGAGGATTCTGATAGGCTGTATTGCCCAATCTATGTCTCACTTGATGTCCCCAATAATTGTAAACTCTTTGTTTCCATGGGTATCACACGTGTGTTCTAGGATCATATTACATGTGTGCGTGTGTGCGTGTATGTGTGCGTATTTTCTGACTATCCTGACCCTGGAAGGCTTCAGGTCAGTTTTAATTTGCTGATCAGAGATGTGCTGGATCTGAATTGATACTTTGGGTCAGGTAAGAAAAAAGGTTAAGGCTGGGTGTGGTGACACACGCCTGTAATCCCAGCGGCTCGGATGGCTGAGGCAGGAGGGTCGCTGAGTTCAAAGCCAGCCATAGCAACAACAAGGTGCTAAGCAACTCAGTGAGACCCGGTCTCTAAATAAAATACAAAACAGGCTGGGGATGTGCCTCAATGGTTGAGTGCCCCTGAGTTCGATCCCGGCACTCACCCCCACAAAAAAGAGGTTAATATGAAAACTTAAAGGTGAAGCCACCTGGTTTTTCAGATATATCTGTATGGTTAATGGGATTGTTTTAACTAAGAACAAGACCACTATAAAGATAACTGAGATAGAAAACTGCAGCTTGCTCTCATCCTGTGGCATGGTGTCCTACTGATAATACTTTTGCTGCAAAGTTGCCTTGGCCAAAGGCCAAGGATTGGACTATGTTGAAAAGAGTCAATGTAGCAGGTCTGAACCTGCTTATCCTTAGAAAGGCCTGCTTATAAGATTGACCATTGGCTGGCATCTGGGAACTAGAATTGGGGAGGATTCCCTACCTTCCCTGGAAATGATAAGCCTGGCTCATTATGCTTAAAATGTCTGTACAATCCATATAGTTTAAGCTGAACTCTTACTTTCCTTATGGGAGTCTGGAATTTTGGTACAAAGGCAAAAGGCACCTACTTAACCAGACCCCAGTAAAAACCATGGGCACTGAACCTCGCAATGACTATGTTTGGTAGACAACATTTCACACAAGTTATGACTTGCTGATGGGGGAATTAAGCTTGTCCTATGTGACTTCACTGGAAGAGGTTTCTTGGAATTTTATGCCTGGTGTCCTGTAGACTTTATGCCACATGTCTTTTCCCTTTGCTGACTTTGTGCCCTTTCACTGACATAACTCTTAACTGTGAGTATGACTTTATGCTGAGTATTGTCAGTTCTAATGAATCATCATATTTGTGGGTGGTCTGGGGCTTTCTACATAGGAGAGTACTAGACTGCTGCAGCTATGCAGCTCCAAAGAAAACTGCTAAAGCTATGCACAGAAAAGGAAGCTCTGCTCATTGGGCAGAGTCATGTGTTGTGGTACTTGCTCTAAAAATGCATCTGAAAATGTACCTTGTTACATTTTTTTTTTCTTTTCTGGTACTGGGGATTGAACCCAGGGGCACTCTACCACCAGCTACATCTAGTCCTTTTTATTCTTATTTTGAGACAGGGTCTTGCTAAATTGCTCATGCTAGACTAAAACTTGCAATCCTCCTGCCTTAGCCTTCTGAGTAGCTGGGATTGCAAGCATGTGCCACAGTCCTGGTCTGCACCTTGTCACATTTTCATTGACAAGTGACATTATCCAATGGACTAGCAGTTTAGTCTGGTGCCTGGCAACAGGAATATTGAATAATCAAGTCTTGGGCTGTGTGGGATAAGCTTTATTGAACTGCACAAGATCTATGTCTCCAAGATCTGTCATGTCTATGTTCATGACCCATGTGGATGCCTATGGGAAAAAATGCTTTGGGAATGAGCACTAATGAAATTAATGAGCTGATTTGACCTGAGATTCCCAGGTAAGACCCATAGCCACCTGGATAAACTATTTCACCAAGCATGGCAATCCATCTATATGTCTGAAGTGGGCCCTGAAATTAGATCTAGCAATTCCAATGCATGAACCCAAGGCAGTGTGAGGTGTGAGGCATGTGCTGGAACACTAACTACATAGTCAAGTAGCAAAGAGAACTTAGAGATTCAAAGTCCAGGGCATTGGACCTGGATTGTCTTGGCAAATCGTCTATGTAATTAACCCGTCTCCTCTCTCTCTCCGCTCCACATCTATCCCCTGGGAAACTAGGCTTCTGAAATTTTCAAGTAGCAAAAAAGAACCAGGGACTGAGAGACTCTAACTTGATGCTTGCTATGCTGCCCAGCTGAGTTTACTGGATTGAGGCAGTTATAGATAATGATGATAATGATCACGGATGTGACATGACAACTTGTTCAATGGTAGTATAAGGTATCCAAAGAAGTAACTACTGAGCCTCTAGGCACAAGTCTGAGTAGCTAGTGTAAGACTGTAAGACAAGGTGTGACATGACTATTGTGGAGATGTTCATACCAAGCGCATGGCTGTGGTAGGAGAGCAAAAACCTTGACCGCTGGGGAAAGACCATTAATCTCTCAGCTCTTGTCTGCAGGGCATCTGGCTAATGCAATGCAGACTGCTACTGCCACACTCAGCTTAGCTGTTGGTCAATGGGGAATCTTAATCAAAAATTTCTCAAACGCCTCCCAGCAGCTGTTGACTGCAGGAATTACAGGCTCCTCTGGAGACAAGAAAACAGGATCAACTTTCTGGGCATGGATCTGATTTCCTTTACCCTCATCCAAGTCACAGACTATGTATAGCAACTGCTCTACAATTAATTGTTGGCTCTATGTTGCCTAGGACAAATAACAAAGGATTTGTTTAATTAATTTGGATGGCTGATAGGGTGGCCTATATTTCAGAAGAGTTCCTCAATGGCTGTGAGAAAGGTCAGGGATGGAATAGAGGGACTGCTCTGTGAGATATCTGGATGACCTTGCACGTGTCGCCTATAAGCCACATAGGCAAGGCTTACCCTCAGTTGACCTAAATCCTGGACAAATGCCCCATGATCCTCCCAGGACTGCGAGAACAGGAAGGTTGTGAGGAACTGCTGGAAGGCCATTTCTCACCCACCTCCCTGTCTTCCCTGGAGGCTGTCATGAGACAATTCCTTATGACCTCCTGGTTCTGGTGAGGTCTAAGAGTTTCTGCCTTGAAATCCCTCTTCTCCACAGACTTTAGGGTACAGTTGCATGCTATAAAACTGTTTAGCCTGGAATGCTCAAACTGCTTAGTAGGAAATTGGCTCCCATCACCCATGTTGCAATGTCACCTACCTTTCTTATTTTGATGGTGTCTGGTGGGACAAGGGATATAGGAAGCTGGTACCTCTGCTAGCCTTGTTTTTGCTATCTATTTAAGTATTAAACTGATGTATCTAAAAAAAGGGCTCATTGTTTCTTTGCTAGCTAAATCTCTTATCCTTTGACAGCAATGGCAAAAGCTGGGCACCCACACATAGGTACTTGGGTAAGGCAAGGCCCACAGGCCCTTAAGTATAGCCCCCTCCCTCCTCAATTAAAATGCAAGTGCAATTTGAGTAATTATATGAGAAAAGTCATTAGGACAAGTTCTTTCTTCTTGTTTTAAATTTTTTGTTGTTGTAAGGTATGCTCAGGATGACATGTAACAGACTGATTCTAAACTTGAATTGTTGAAGCTCCTCCCTGGTTCTTCTGGAGAGTAAACTGGGACATCGTAGTATTTTCTTTTATTTTTTCAGCATGTATGTGTAATTTTCATCATTGTTTTAGATTTTATTTTTTCATTCATTGGTGAACAGCCTTGGAGGGGAGGAGGAAAGATTGCTTATCATTTTACTTTAGAGACCTATTTTAGAAATCATGTTTCCTACCTGATGTTCTTAGGAATGACTATTGTAAATGCCTCATTTAATAACATATCCCCCTGACAGATGCAGTGGTGTACACCTATAATCCCAGCAAACTGGGAGACTGAGGTAGGAAAATCGCAAGTTCGAGGCCAGCCTCAGCAACTTAAGGAGGCCCAAGGAAATTCAACAAGAACCTATCTCAAAATAAAATCAAAAAGGGCTGGAGATGTGGCTCAGAAGTAAAGCACCTCTATGTTCAATCCCTGGTACCAAAACAAATAAATATATACTCTTTTTTTTAAAGTTGCTTTTTTGGTCTGGGGTTATGGCTCAGTAGTAGAGCACTTGCCTAGCATGTGTGAGGCAGTGGGTTCAATTCTCAGCACCGCATATAAATAAATAAAATAAAGGCTCATTAACAACTAAAAAAAATTAAAAAAAAAAAAAAAGTTACTTTTTCAGGCACACTCATGCATTGCTGGTGCAGCCACTCTGGAAAGCAGTATGGAGATTCCTCAGAAAACTTGGAATGGACCCACAATTTGACCCAGTTATCCCACTCCTCAGTCTATACCCAAAGGACTTAAAATCAGCATACTACAGAGATACAGCCACATCAATGTTCATAGCAGCTCCATTCACAATAGCTAGATTGTGGAACCAATGGAGATGCCCTTCAGTTGATGAATGGATAAAGAAACTGTGGGATAGTGAGATCCAAGATGGCGAACTAGAGGGAAGCTGCGTTCCTTGTCGCTCTGTAACTCAGGTTTCAAGCAGAGGATATCTGTTTCTTGGTGAGACAATTTTTGCTGCTTATCCATCCCCTGCTGTTTACCCCATTTGTCTACTGTAATCACCTGCAGTCAGCCAGCATATGGACACCTTTTTGAGTGTGGATCGCTCACTGTCAGGCGCCTAAAGAATAAAATTATTTGCTGGTAAATGGATGAAGTTGGAAAACATCATGCTAAGTGAAATAGGCCAAATCCAAAAAACCAAAGACCGAATGTTTTCTCTGACAAGTGAATAACAATATATAACAAGGGGGGGGGGGGGTGACGGGGGGAAGAGAAAGAATGAAGGAACTTTGGAAGGTGTATAGGAAAATGGGGTGGGAGGTGGTGGGGGATGGAAAGATAGTAGAATAAAAGACAGTATTACCCTATATATATGTATGATTACATGAATGGTGTGAATCCACATTGAGTGCAACCATAGAAATGAAAAGTTGTACCCCATTTGTGTACAATGAATCAAAATGCATTCTGTAAAAATAAAAAAAAAAATTAGTAAAAAACAAGAAAGAAAGAAATGCCTCTAGGAAAGGGACTTTAAAAAAAAAAAAGTGACTTTTTCTTTTTCTTTTCACCCATGATTACGTTCATTATTTGATGAAACTTGTAAAAGTTGGGGAAACTTGACTTGTCTCTTTTCTAGGAGGTAATGGACATGTGATCATGATTTTTTTTCTTTTCTTTTCTTTATAGGTATTGGGAATTGAACCCAGGGGTGCTTTCCTACTGAGCTACATCCCAGTCCTTCTTATTTTTTTAATTTGCAACAAGGTCTCACTAAGTTGCTGCCACTGAGCCTGAATTTGCATCCCCGTCTCAGCCTTCCCAGTTGCTGGGATTAGAGGTGTGCAGCACCATACCCAGCATGACTGTGATCTTTAAGGAAATTTGTTTGCCATTTAAGCATTTTTTAAGTTAATTTCTAACTTCTTTTATTGAAAATGAAAAAAATACTGTGCCTTTTCAAATATACCAGATGGACTGAGTTAATAATTTAAAGTTTTTCCTTGTCAAAAAAATAGACATAGGAATGATGCTGTATTTTTTTATATATTTACCCCATATATATATATATATATATATATATATATATATATATATATATTAAAATTCTGGAGGAACACACAAAAACTAGTGAAGGAGTTAGTGGGTGATACTGGAATGGCAATCAGGTACAGGTAATACCACTGGAGTGTAAAGGAGACTATCAGATTGGGTGCTTCTTGTGTATGTAATTTTATAAGTTTAATATCATATGATGTGAATGTTAATGTGGGAATACCTGTTCAATACTAAATTTAACAATAAAATATGAAGATATTTTATATTTTTTAGTTTGATAAAGTATCCCTTTTCTTAGAAAAGTTTATGAATACTTTCTTTAAAATGTCTCACTTAAGTAAGATTGTAGAATTCAGTTCAAATTAATTAGGAAGGCTGTATTAGTCTGTTTTGGGCTGCTATACTACAATAACACAGACTGGGTCATTTATAATGACCAGAAATGTATTTCTTATTTCTTTTTTTGTTTTTGGTACCAGGGATTGAACTCAGGGGCACTTACCACTGAACAACGTCCCTAGTCCTTTTTTATTTTTAATTTTGAGACAGGTTCTCATTATGTTGCTAGAGGCTCACTAAATTGCTGAGGCTGGCCTCAAACTTGTGCTCCTCTTGCCTCAGCCTCCCAAATGACTGGGATTACAGGCATGCACCACTGCACCTGGCTCCAGAAATATATTGACTCATGGTTCTGGAGGTTGCAAAGTCCAAGATTGATGAGTTACATCTGGCAAGGGCCTTGTTGCTGCATTATCCCATAATAGAAGGACAAAAGGAGAGCAAGAGGGTGCACTCACACTCTCTAGCTCTTTTATAATCAGCATTACTCCATTCATGCGGGTGGAACCCTTGGGACCCAAACACCTCCCATTAGGCCCCACCTCCCAACACTGGAACTTTGGGGATTAAATTTCAAATATGTGCTTTTGGGGGACACATAGCAAAGCAAATCAATTTATAACAAATACAAATAAAGTGAACATGGGTTTTTTTTTTGTTGTTGTTGTTTTGCTTTGTTTCGATATTAGAGATTGAGTCAGGGGAGCATTACCATTGAGCCACTTCCCCAGCCCTTTTTATTTTTTATTTTGAAACAGGGGCTTACTAAGTTGCTGAGGGTCTCCCTAAATTTTTGAGGCTGGCTTCAAACTTGCAATCCTGCCTCAGTCTCCTGAGTCACACCCGATAACAGATGTGTGCCACTGTGCCTGGCTGGAACATGGGTCTTTACTAATACTTTGCTATTTGGTGCTAAAATAAAACTTTGAATGCCTTAAATTGTAAACCCAAGAATATCTTATCTTGAGGGCCTGGGCAGAGTAAACAAAGGGCAGAATGGCAGGTGACAAAGGAAGCTAGTGAGTGGAATGGTTCTTAGCTTGTTGCCTGCCAGGGTAAGAACTCCTCTGGAGCGTTGTCCTAGCTGCACAGTCCTCCTACCCTAAAGACTCTCCCTCTGCCTGAACCCCAGGGGTATTAGCTTTTCACCCAAGAGCAAGGAGCAGGGGCCCGTACACCGTAGGTCATAATTTCCATTTGCAGTTAATTATACACTGCAGTGTAGCTTGATGTCTTTTATACCCTATAGAATCCAGCTAATGAAACAATTTTATCACCAATTGCTTCACCCCAACTTCCTCATTCAGAATATATATGCCGCTTTTCCCTTTTAACATCAACACTCTCCTCCTCCTCCTCCTATTTTTCCTTTTACTTCTTTTGTACTGAGGATTGAAGCCCGGGGCACTTTACCATTGAGCTAAGTTCCCAGTCCTCTTTATTTTTAATTTTGAGACAGGGTCTTGCTAAGTTGCTTAGGACCCCACTAAATTGCTGAGACTGGCTTTGAACTTATAATTCTCCTGCCTCAGCCTCCCTCATTGCTGGGATTAAAGATATATGCTACCATACCTGGCACATCACTATTCAACTTGGAAGAAGACCTTGAGGGTTATAGAAGTTCAAGGTCTTTGGGATCGGGCACTTGCCAGAGGTCATGCTATCTAACACATCCCATACATGCATTGGGTCACTCTGGTAATATGAGGAGTTGGCAACCTCAGGTTATGGCCCTTATAGTTACTGAGATTTCCACAAACTCATGGGGACTATAATTAGCCCAAAGTTGTTCTCCATCTTTAAAGCTTGCTTATTTTAGATCACAAGGACAAGACCAAGGTTTTCACTTTTCCCTCTGCTCCAGTTCTTTACCCTCCAGTTTCTAGCTACCATTTATTGAGCACTTTCTAGATAACAGGTAGTGTGATAAGTATTCAGTTTGCTTTGTTTCATTAAATCATAGGAAGCTGCTATTATTATCTCCCACTTTACAGAGAACTGAAGCTTATATAAGTGCTGAATGATCAAGATTTCATAATTCACAAAGAATAGAATTGGGTCTTGGATGTAGGTCTGTCCTGCATCAAGTCTACTCTCTTCTCTGTCCTACTGTGCTACAAGAAATTACAAGGGAAGCCAATCCCAAAAAAACAAAGGACGAATGATCTCTCTGATAAGCGGATGATGATACATAATGGGGGGTGGGAGGGAGCAAGAATGGAGGAAGGATGGATTACATAAAGGAAAAAGAGGGGTGGGGGGGTGGGGGAAAGAAAAAATAACAAAATGAGTCAAACATCATTGCCCTATGTAAATGTATGATTACACAAATGGTATGCCTCTACTTCATGTACAACCAGAGAAACAAGGGAATCTCAAAGGAGCTCAGAAGTTAACAGGAAATTCAAAGTAGGGCCATATTAAGACATAAAAATGAGATAGAGTCTCCATCTGATTAATGCTGGCACTTATGATCTAGAGTGTGGCTTGTGGTAGGGACCGTAACTGTGTTAGGAGAAATTATATCATTAGTAACAGCATTCTGAGGACTTGGCATGTTCACCTCTGTAAGTTCAATGGATGATCATAATGTAGAGGGCTCACAGAAACACAGAACAGAGGTTCAGCAGAAGCAGGACACCAAGGTCAAATGGGAATTTGATTATCCTAGAAATAATCTCCTTCAGATGTACTGATGCAAGTGAGGATCATTGTAGATTTCAATGATCCCCAGTCTCTAGTTTTAAAGACATTTATAGGTATGAGAACTCAGAATCTATTTTCAGGTACCCTATTCCAACCATTCTGAGTGCCCCCCTCTACTGGCCTGTGCTCTGCCTGGATGTCTGTTTCATCCTTCCCAATTCATTACAATTCTTCTGTCCTATAATGATCATGTGAAGTTTGTATTTAAAAAAAAAATACAATAAATTATTTTCAACAATAAAAACAGTAAGAGATGCTACCTCGTCTGTGTTTGATATTTAGAGGCAGACAGACCAAAGTTTTATCCCAGATTTTCTAGTTGCTATCTGGAAATTTGCCCAGGTTCTACCACTTCTTTTTGGTACCAGAACTTGAACCCAAAGGTACTTAGCCACTGAGCCACATCCCCAGCCCTTTTTATTTTTATTTTTGAGACCAGGTCTCACTAAGTTGGTTAGGGCCTCACTAAATTGCTGAGGCTGGCTTTGAATTTGCAATCCTCCTGCTTCAGCCCCTGGGATTATAGGTGTGTGCCACCAAACCTAGCTCCAGGTTCTAGCATTTCTGAAGAAAAAAAGGAGGGGGGGGGGCACCATGATAAATACAGGGTAAAGGTGACATAAAGTTAAGCCATGCACACAAATAATCTAGCTCAATACCTGCCATAGCTCATCCACCCCTGATAAAAGTTACTTTCCCCCTTTTTGATGCTCACCCCAGAATGAGATAATTCTCTTCTCTGCATTTGTTAAACAGCTAACTCTTCGTAGGTGTGAAGTGCCTCACATTCTACCTATACTGCAGTATTTCCGTAGCTGTCTCGTTTCTCCTATGAGACCACAGAGTCCTTAAGGAGAGAATGCAAGATCCACATTCTCCCAGAGCTGACCATAATCCCAAAAGACACAATCCTGATGCTATAGTCCTGAAAGATCAAAGTTCCTAAATTCTAAAATCCTGAAAATCACAATCCTAAAAGATTATAGTCCTAGCTGGGTGCTGTGGCACACGCCTGTAATCCCACAGTTTGGGAGGCTGAGGCAGGAAGATCAAGAGTTCAAAGCCAGGGGGCTGGGGAGAAAGCTCAGTCAGTAGAGTGCTTGCCTTGTAAGCACAAGGCCCTGGGTTTGATCCCCAGCACCCCCCCCCCCCCCAAAAAAAAAAGAGTTCAAAGCCAACCTCAGCAAAAATGGAGGTGCTAAGCAACTCAGTGAGACCCTGTCTCTAAATAAAATACAAAAAGGGGCTGGGGATGTAGTCAAGTGTCCCTGGGTTGAATCCCCAGTACAAAAAAAAAAAAAAAAAAAATTATAGTCCTATAGTCCTGAATGTTGCCATTCTGAATGCCAAAATTCTCAAAACTACAGTTCCCATGAGGGTAAAAGGCTATATAGGTCAAGAGACAAATTCTGGGGAAAGATTGGCCACATGATATGGCAATGATGCAAAACTTCAATTTAAAACGTATTATTTGTCTGTATTAATACCCTTTCTAGCTGATAAAATTGCAGGAGCATGAGTTTAAGCTGCATATGCCTAAAGAAGCCTTTGAAGTTAATGTCTGTTTTGAAAATAAGTATGTGCAAGGTAGGTAAGAAGACACACAAAAGTATTAATGTGGACTGGGGATATAGCTCAGGTGGTAGAGTGCTTGCCTCGCAAGTACAAGGCCCTGGGTTCAATCCCCAGCGCTGCAAAAAAAAAAAAAAAAAAAAGTATTACTGTTCAGTCACCAGTATTGACTATTGTTTCGACCAAATCTGTGTTCTGTGTTTGAATGTACATGGATTTCCACATACCCAAAATAACAAAGAGGCATGATATGTAATATTGGAAAACTAAAAAGGGAATTCTCATGTCAATGTATAAAAAAAATCATAGAAGAATTTTAAAAAGAGAAGAGACTGCCAGTTGCAGTGGCACATTCCTGTAATTCCATCCATTTAGGAGGTTAAGGCAAGAGGATTGCAAGTTTGAGACCAGCCTCCGTAACTTAGACCTTATCTCAAAATAAAAAATAAAAAGGACTTGGGATGTACCTCAGTAATAAAGCATCCCTGGGTTCAATCTCCAGTACACAAAATTAACAATATTTAGTTTTTTGGCCTATTTCTTCACAAATTGGTTTATCTGCATATAGCTGTTATTCCTGTGTGGCTACTGTTAGTATGCCTGAGTGTTTATGCTTCAAAAATACATACCTTATTATTGCCTATTATGTAAAATGGTTTATGAAATGACCTGTCATGTTTTTATATTTCTCAAATAAATTCCCTTTTAAAAATGTTAAGTACATGTCTTTTAAAAGATCTTTTAAAAGATTCTTTTAAAATTATCTTTTCCATGTGGTATTTATACATAATGGAGTTTTATTCAGTCATAAAGGATGAAATTACGTCATTTTCAGGAAAATAGATGGGACTTGAGGACATTATGTTAAGTGAAATAAGTCAAACTCAGAAGGTCAGGAGTCATGTTTTCTCTCATATTCGGAAGCTAAAGAAGAAAAAGAAAAAGAAGGATGTGGGGGGAATTTCATGAAAATTGAAAGGATATCAGTAAAGGAAAGGGACTAGGGGGAGGGAGGAGGCATAGGAAAGGGGAATTACTGGGGGATGATATTAACCAAATAATGTTGTTATGTTGTGTGCATGTATGAATATGTCACAACAAATCCCATCATTATGTATGACTATAATGCACCAATTAAAATATGGGAAAAAAAAGAAAGTTAAAGAAAGAAAAACAAAACAAACAAAAAAGAAAAAAAGAAAAAAAAGGAAAGGTTTTATGATTTAACTGGCATGGTAGAAATTCAGGAGGTGAGGCAGGAGGATCACAAATTCTAGGACAGCCTGGGCAATTTAGTAAAACCAGATTAAAAAATAAAAAACACTGGCAATGTAGTTCAGTGTTTAAAGTATCCCTGGGCTCAATCTCCAGTACAAACAAACAAACAAAAAAAAAGTAAAAAGAAAAAGATAAAAATTTTTAATTCTGTTGCATTAAAAAGTTTGATATCATCAAAATTGCCAGCTAATATTTACGTAATGTTTCTCTCTTTCAAATTTTAGTGATAAATTATAGGATGTGGTTTGTTCATTTTTAAGAAAGTGAAATATATCGCAGAAAGGGATGTGGCTGTTTGGGTTTTACTGATCGTATTTGGTCTTACCTTTTCTCCTCCCAGAACCCCACATAGGTGCTGGCCTCTTGGGGTTTGGTTCCCTGGCAATTAGGTTCCCAAACACCCTAGCTACCAAAATATCTCAACCCTTACCTACAAAGGGAACTCTGAAGGAAGTTTCCACCTTCTGTTTCCATTGGCTCGGCTCTAGGATTGTAGAATAATCCTATTTGCAACCCAGAAAATTGTTTGAAATATGCCATCTAGTGTGGGCCTTGTAAAATTACATTTTACTAGTCACAATCCTGTGGTTACCACTAAGGCTCCCCTCTTGGACACCAGGTTTGCAATGTATAATTTTTAAACAAAATTCTCAAGTGAAAGTAACACAACATTTGTTTTCCCATTTAGTTTTTTTTTTTATTTTTATTTTTTTCCTTTGGTACTGGGGATTGAATCTAGGGGCACTTAACCTCTGAGCCACGTCTCCAGCCCTTTTTATATTTTATTTTTAGACAACGTCTTGCTAAATTACTTAGGGCCTTGCTAAGTTGCTAAGGCTGGCTTCGAATTTTCGATCCTCCTGCCTCAACCTCCTGAACTGCTAGGATTACAGGCATTTGCCATGGTGCCTGGCTCCTTTCCCACTTATTTTTAATTATAGTTTAAATAGATAGAGATAGATACTTACATGTTAATAAACAAAATAGCAAAAGCTTTTTTTCTTTTTGGTACTGGGGATTGAACCCAAGAGTATTCTACCACTGAGCTACACCCCCAGTCCTTTTTTTTCGGGAGGAGGGGATACCTGGGATTGAACTCAGGGACACTTGACCACTAAGCCATATCCCCAGCCCTATTTCATATTTTATTTAGAGACGGGTCTCACTGAGTTGCTTAGCACCTCGCTTTTGCTGAGGCTGGCTTTGAATTCATGATCCTCCTGCCTCTACCTCCCTGCTGGGATTATAGGCATGTGCCACTGCTCCGGGAAAGCTTTCTTCTTTACTAACATAGGCATTTCATTCTACAAAATCTCCCCTAACTGTATTTTCAATTTTTACTCAGTTTAAAATATTTTTCAGTTTCCATTAAGCTGTCCCTTTTGACTCATGAATTATGGAGAAATATACTGTTTAATACCCAGATATTGAAAATTTTTCTCTTAATTCTATTTTGGTCAGAGACAATGGATTTTATTATTCTAATGTTTTTAATTTGATAAGATTTATCAGGCAGGGCATGTTTTTTTTTTTTTTTTTTTTTTTTTTTTTTGGTACTGGAGATTGAACCCAGGGGTACTGTACCACTGAGTTACATCCCTAGCCCTTTTTTAATTTTTTAAATTTTAAACCAGGTACTCTTTAAGTTGTTCAGGCTGACCTTGAATTTACAATCCTCCTGCTTTAGTTTCTGCAGTCCCTGGGATTATAAGTGTGTGTCACTGTGCCCAGCTAGGCAGGGTATGTTTATCTTGATGAATTTTCCATGTACATTTGAAAAAAATGTGTATTTTGATGTTGCTGTGTATTCCATAAAAGTCAATTACATCCTGTTGCTTAATGGTGTTGTTCAATTCTCCAGTATCCTTGCTAATTTTTTTTTTTTTTAATACTGAGGATTGAGCCCAGAGATGCTTTACCACACAGCAACATCCCCAATCCTTTTTATTTTCCATTTTGAAACAGGAAGTTACTTAGGGCCTCACAAAATTGCTGAGCCTAGCTTCAAACTTCTGATCCTCCTCCCTGAGTCTATCGAGTTGCTGAAATCACAAGCGTGTACCATCACACAGGGCCTGCTTGCTGAATTTTGCCTACTGGTTTGTTTAGTAAGAGGAACGTTGAGCAGGGGTGTGGTGGCCCAGCGACTGGGGATGCTGAGGTAGGAAGATCACAAGTTCCAGGACAGATTTAGTAACTTAATGAGACCCTGTCTCAAATAAAAAAGGAAAGGACTAGAGATGTAGCTCCTTGGGTAAAGCACCTCTGGGTCTGATCCCCAGGACCAAAAAAAAAAAGTGTTGTAGTGTCTATAATTATGGGTTATTCTATTTCTCCCTTTATTTCTGTGAATTTTTACTTCAGGTGTTTTGAAGTCTAGCTGCTAAGGACGCCCACATGGAAGGTTGTTATGTCTTCTTGATGAATTTGTCCTTTTGTCATTATGTAATGTCCCTCTGTGGTAGGCAGCTTCTGAAACATTCCCAGAGATCCTCACTTCCTGTTATTAACACCCTTATGCAACTCTCTCCCCTGGAGTGTGGGCCAGACCTGGAGACTTGTTTCTAATGAACAGGGTGTGGCAAAAGTGGTTGGCCATCATTTAAGATCAAGTTTAGAAAATATAGAGACTTTAAGGTGGGCCTACTGGTGCATTTCTATAATGCCAGCTACTTAGAAGGTTGAAAGGCAGGAGGACTGCAAGTTCCAGACCAACCCGGGCAGTTTAGTAAGATCCTGTCTCAAAGTAAATAAATAAATAAAAAGGTACTGTAGCTCAGTGGTAAAGAACTTGCCCAGCATGTGCAAGGCCTTGGGCTCAATCTCCTGAACTGCAAAAAAATATTTTTAAAGTGAACAAATATTTCTAACATTTAAATCTTTCTAGACATGTATACATTTTAAATGGGCGGAAACATACTGTGGATGTTATTTATTGCTTCTTCTTTCACATAGCAATATATTACTGTTTTCTTTTCTTTTTTTTTTTTTTTGTTTTTTAATTTTTTTGCCCAGTATTGGGAATGAACACAGGGCCTCACACATGCTAGGCAACCACTCTGCCACTGAACTATACACCCCTAATCCTGGTCAGTATTGTGTGTGACGTCGTATGTTCTACATTACATCGAGTTTTCTTTTCTTTTTTTTGGTACTGGGGATTGAACCCAGGGATGCTTTACCATTGAGCTACATTCCCAGTCCTTTGTATTTTTTATTTTGAGACAGGGTCTTGCTAAATTGCTGAGGGTAGCCTTGAACCTGTGATCCTCCTGCCTCAGCCTCTTGAGCCACTGGGATTACATATGTGCACCACCATACCTGGCTTGAAATAATTTTCAACTTAAAGAAAAGTTACAAAATTAGAACATGGGATTCCCACATACTCTTCACCATTTTGTTTGCCACTTTTACTTTTATCATTTTTTTCTCTTTCTATCCACATACACCCAAACACTCTCATTTTCATATATGTATTTCCTGAGAAATTTGAGAGTAGGTTGCATACATCATGTCTTCCCCCTCCCCCCGAAAACTTCACTGTGTATTTTCTAAGTTCTCCTGGAGAATTATAGTACAGTTGTCAAATTTAGGAAATGCAACATTGACACAATACTTTATAGTTTGTATTCCAATCTTTACAGTTTGTATTCAAATTTCTTTAATTGTCCTAATAACATTCTTTAAAGCACATATGTATTATTTATTAATCCAGATCACATGTTGTATGGCAGGATAAGTTCCCATAGCTTTCTTTTATGGCAATGCATAATTGTCATGTTTCTTAATCCCAAGTGTTTTGTGAGATTTCCCCAGGCTTTGTCTTTCATAGCATTAGTGTAATGTATAAAGCTGCTCTCCCCACCCTTTCCGATGCAGCCATTTCCCCGCCTCCCAACTCTGTCAGTCTGTGAACATCCTAGTTAGTTATTGGTTCATCAGTCAGCTTGCAAGTATCCTTCTCCGTTATTGGTCCCATTAGCCCAGCGGAATTCATTAGCCCAGCGGGATTCTTAAAGATAGCTTCACTGCCAACTTTTCTCACTTGCTTTTCCTCCTCCTCACATTCCACTCTCTCTAGTGCATACCCTTTCTCTTTCCTTTCTCGTTTCCTCTCTTATCCTGCAGGGAGACACTCTGTTTGCTTAATAAATTCCCTTATGTGATTTCCCGTGTCTGGCGTGGTTTTGTGGGATTTCCTTACAATTAGCATTTTTTGCAGAATACAGACCAGTGGTACTTCAGAATATCCCTTAATTTGGTTGTGTGATAGTTTAAATGCTATCCCTAGATTCAAAAAAGGAAAAATGAGGCTGAAATAGCAGAAAACATAAATGTAGTTTTCAAGAGACATTCTCTTAGGCAATGTGGTGTTGATAAAGGATTACCCAATATGAAAATAACAAGGGATCAAGCAGATTAAACAATAGTTGCTAGATAATTAATCCTCTTCCTTTAGGTACAGCTAATGAAATTAGGTCAACAGGAATGAATGGTTTGTCAATGATGGAGGATCCAGCCTTTCCAGTGGCATTGCTGAGGTGCTATGTGGCCATATTTACCTACTACCACTATCAGCAGTAGCCCATACAATGAAGGACTAGAGGCAAGCACTAAATGCATATCTATTTACTAAATTGATGAGCAGCAAGGCCTACCCAGAGTGTGCATGTTTAGTCTCATTGGTATCTTATGTTGTTGCTTGCTATTGTTAAATAATGGGTAGCTAGAATAAAGGATAACACAAGGTTTTGTTTTCCATGTGAATCTGTAGTTGAGTTTGCTTGACCTGTGGGGTTAGACCTAACAGCTAAGTGACTCATGAACATGAAATCCTCTCCAAGCCTGACCATACAAATTTAGCTTCATGCAGATGACATTATGTCACCTACAGAGGGTGGAACCAGAGGAGAAGTTGGAGGACTTCTTAAATCTCAATAGAAATAATCTTAGGAAAAACTTATTTCCAAAAATAGAACTCAGGATCTATTCATTGACCTACTTGAAAAACTGGTGACAGCTTAACTTATGCCAAGTAGACACCATGGCAAAAGGTCTGGCAGGCAGAAAGAGGGACACAGGAAAATGGTAATAAAGTAACATGTCAGTGGATATATGGTTACTTCTGCAGTAACAGTGTGTTTCTTTAGTAAAAATTAGCTCATAAGCCAATGATTGGTGTATGCCAGTATAACAGTGGAAATACTGAAGATTCCACAAGGATATTCCTCTGCATACTAGTTTATAGGAGAAATTCAAGAAAAACAAAAACAAGCAACAACAGCAATAATAAAACCCCCAACAACCTAGTGATGTAGAAATACCTTAAGGAAAAGCTGAAATCCCTACAGAAATTTCCCCTTTTGCAAAATACATGACTGGGTAAGTAGTTGCAACCTGGCTCACAATATTGCACTTTTTTGGGAAACTGTGCAGATGAAAAATCTAAAAGAATGCTTTCTCAGGTGTTAATACAATGTGATAACTAAGTCATGTGCAGTGGCATACCTTGTAATCCCAGCTACTTTGGAGACTGAGGCAGGAAGATTATAAAATTGAGGCTAACCTTGCAGTTTAGGGAGACCTTGTCTTAAAAATAAAATAAAAAGGATTTTTTTTTTTTTACTTTCCATTTTAATTTTTATTTGTTCCTTTGAGATATACATGACAGTAGAATATATTGTGACATATCATGCATACATGGACTATAACTCTCCATTCTTGTGGTTGTACATGTTGTGAAGTTTCACTGCTCATGTATTCATATATGAACGTAGGAAGTTACTTTCATTCATTGTATTGTCTTTTTGTTTTCCCTTTATTTTCCTTTGTCTAAAGCAATGAACTTATATCTCCCCACTCCCATTAGTTACTTTAAATAGTGCTACCCTTTGTAGTGAATTGACAAAGTCAACAAGTCCAGAGGTAAACTTTCTCCTGATAGCATAAAGTAACCCATGGTACTTCAAAAGCAAGAGATCAGGGAGCTCAAAGTAAAACAATAAAGATTCAGACCTGAGGTGAATCCACCCAAGAATCCAGCATTCTGCAAAGAAGACAAAGGACACCCCAGAAGGGGTAATTAGTGACTCTCTGTGTTCCTCCAGAATGTCCAGTGTTGCTAGAAGTTTCCCTTCAGTCTCTTCCTGCTATAGCCAGAACTCTGATGTTTCCTCTCAGGTTTATTTTCATTCATTGAACTCAAGGACTTGAGGTGAAATTTTACATTATCCTCAGAAAGTGATCTCACCAAGAAAGGAAGCAGACAGGGATCAGAGATCATTTTAGCTCAACACAAGTTAATGACATTTATTAAATATGAAGCAAGATTTTAAATTAGTCAGGTGTGTGTGCATATGTGTACCTTTTGTGTGTGTGTGTTTTAGATAGGGTTTTGGTACATTTTCTGGGATTCAGGTGATTCTCTCACCTTAGCCTCCTGAGAAACTAGATGTATCAGTGTGTGCCATCATGCTGCCTAACCAGAGCCACATTTAACAAGTGACTCAATACTAAATAAGTCCTGATAGTCAGTTTTTTTGTCTGAAAAAAAAAAAAAAAAAAAAAACTGAGACAAACAACTTAAACATATGCAAAGATTTCTTTTGGTTCACAACTTTGGAGGTTTTGGTTTATCAATTGTTGATCACGTTGTTTTGGGGTGGTGAGAGTGCACGATGGAACAAAATTTCAGAAAATAACAGAGATAAAAGGGTGGAACTCTATTGATCCCACTAGAGTATGCTCCCAATGATATACTGGGTTTCGTCTCTCCCTGTCTCTCTCTTGTTCTTTCTATGGTAGTCAGGATAGAATTCAGGTCATTGAACATGCTGGGCAAGGACTCTACCACTGAGCCATATACTCACGTCCTAGGTCTTGCCACTTACAGGCTCCCCCACATCCCAATAGCTCCATTTTGGAAACCAAGCCTTGACCATATGGATGTTTGGGGCTGATGAAGATCCAAACTATCAACATCTTCTTTATACCCAGAAAGACCAGGTTTCTGTAGTTCTCCAACATCACATCTCTGTATAATTTCTGCTGAGCCGGGTCCAGGTATTCCCATTCCTCTTGAGAGAAATCAATGGCCACATCCATGAATGTCAATGGTTCCATTTCTTGGTCGTCACTCTGCCCGCCTCCTTCTCCCTCGGAGTCTCTCCTTCCCTGTGTTGCACAGAAAACTGGGGCTCTGGAGCACAGGAGAAAAAGCCACAAGTCATAAAAAGGATTGATGATGTAGATTAGAGGTAGAGGACCCCTGGGTTCAATCCCCAGTACCACAAAAATACATACATACATACATACTATAGTAAAATAAAATGTGACAAGTCCAGAGTGGTGGCACATGCCATCACTGGTAATTCCAGTTACTTGGGTGGTTGAGGAAGGAGAACGGAAAGCTCCAGGCCTAGATAGGTGTGGTGACACATGCCTCTAATCCTAGCTACTTGGGAGGCTAAGGCAGGAGGATTCCAAGTTTGAAGGCAACTTAGTGAGGCCCCCAGTAACTTAGTGAGACACTGTCTCAAAATAAAATAAATAAATAAATAAAGTGCTGGGTTGTGGCTTAATGGTAGAAAATGGTATTAAATCCAGTGCCCCTGGATTTAATAACCAAAAAAAGGAAAAGAAACCAACAAACCAAACACTCCCAGGTATTTGTCCTGTTTGGTTTTTGTTTTGGTACTGGGATAACCCCCAGGAGTGCTTAACCACCTAGCCACTTCCCATCCCTTTTATTTTTTGAGACAGTGTCTTGCTCATTTGCCATCCTCCTGCTTCTGTTGTGCCCAGATCTCGAATCTCCAAAGACCACCAGGGAGCCATCTCCGATGCAAAAGCAAAAGGGTCTTTATTGCAAGCTCGAGCTCAGACTCACAGCGTCACTGACACAGCAGGTACTGGCTGAGGGTCCCGAGTCTCCATTCAGTGGGATTTTTATGAGCTCCACAGTAGAGCGGGAAATTTGAACAAAGCAAAGTACACAGTTGGCTGATATTCCAACATGTGAGGTTTGGCATGTTTCCATTGGCTTAGGGTACCCAGGTCTTAACATATTGACATATATGGTTTGGAATGTTAGGCATTGGCTTGTTAGCTCCCGATTGGTTGTTTGCCAAAGGCCAATCCTAATCTAGTAGCCTTCCTGGAATCGGCTATCTAGGCCTGAAATCTTTCATGCCCTAAATGCAGCCTGTCATGGCCGCGGTTTAGCTCCCTTTTCACTTCATCATCAGGAGTTGCTGGGATTGCAGGCCTATGTCCCCAGGACTGAACTTTTTTTTTTTTTCTTTTCAAGTGAAATTAACTTCTAGTAGGAGCAATGACTCCAAAATCTACATGTCTGTCTGAAGGAGGAGACAACTCCATGGCAAAGAGTGTTTGACTAAGGATGCTACCTGGATGTCTTAAGTGTTCTACCCAAATCTATTTGCCCCATAAATCGGTAGTTACTTACAATTTGAGATTTTTGTAGGGCTGCCTATTTGGAGTTACTGCAGAAATGCTAATGGTAGAAAGCGATCTCATAATTTCTGTTCTACCGAAAACAATGTCTTCTCCTTGCCCCACTTTGGAAAATCTATCTCCAGTGGGCTGGGGATATAGCTCAGTTGGTAGAGTGCGTGCCTTGCAAGCACCAAGCACAGGCCCTGGGTTCAATCCCCAGCACCGAAAAAAAAAAAAAAAAAAAAAAATCTATCTCCATTGTCCACAAGGACAGGTTTTGACATACTGATTCCAAGCAGTGAGCTCAAGGGAGGGGTGAAGGGTAGCTGGAGCCTCCTTGGGACTCTGGGCGGGGACTGCCTGAGGCTCCAGGGCTGAGGGTTGGGAGCCTGAGGCATTCAGAGAGCCAGGTGGGGTCATATCCTGAGTGAGACCTGTAGGGAGATGGGTGGAGGGTGAGGTGGGGGAAGATGGAGCTGTACAACCCCTCTGCTCAGTTCCTGGTCACACCCCTCCCTTTGACTCCAGGGTCTGCTCAGATCCTGCAGCCCACATCCAGGATGCCCTGGGGTAGCAATTCTGGACCTCTCTTACAGAGTCAAAAGGCCCAAGAAAGGGGGGAAAAAAAAAAAAAAACAGAGAGGGAGGGGTTTTAATTTTGTTTATTTATTTATTTTTTACTGGGGATTGAACCCAGGGACACTTTAACACTGAGCTACATCTCTAATCCTTTAATCCTTTAAATGTTCTGAGACACGCTAAATTGCTTAGGACATCACTAATTTGATGGTCCAAGCCTCGCCTCAGCTTCCCTAGTTGCTGGGGTTACAGGTCAGTTTAAAAAGGGATTTATATTGGAAGGAACATCTCAAGAACTGAAAGTTAAGAAAAATTTAATTTTTATTATGATATTCTCTTTCAAACTACAGTTCTGACCAGGTGCAGTGGTGTATCCTGTAATCCCAGCAATTTGGGAGGCTGAGGCAGGAGGTTGACAAATTTCAGGCCATCCTGGGCAATTTGATGAGATCCTGTCTCAAAATAAAAGCAGAAAGGGCTGGGGATATAGTTCAGTGGTAAATGCTCTGGTTCAATCCCAGTACCCCCCCCAAAAAAAATACATAAAAGCATAATTTTATATATTAAAAATGTATATTTATAATATATATTTTTATATATATATAATATATGTATAGTCTTATTACTTTTATGAAAACAGTTTTGACCTTACCAATTTCTACAACAAACTTTGGGGGCCTCTGTTCAGAAAAAAAAAAATGACTGCCGGTTAACATCATTGAACACTGGTGTCTCAGACAGCAGAGTTTATGGGAAGTACCCTGGGAGGTGTCTTAATGTTGTTGAAAGCTGGGTCCTTGTCCCCAGTGCCAATCCAATAATGAGGACATAGTTTTTAGAAAAAGGAAAAAGAGGGTTTATTGGTTTGCTAGCAAAGGACAAACACAGGGGACTCCTGTCCCAAATGCTGTGATTCTGTCCATCAGCAGGAACAGGGGGTTTTTACAGAGGTGACTCAAAGGCTACATTCCACAGCGTTTTCTGTTGGAGCTGTAATTCACTTGTTAATTTGGGAGCTAGTCATTTCCGAGATCTTCTAGTACCATCCAAGACTGGATTACTTCACTCCAATGGTGGGTGTGTACTCAGGGACAGATAAATCTGCCTAGGATGGGGAAGAAAGTCAATCTGTTTCCCCTGAGATTAGGGAGGGGGAGAGATTAGGGAGGAGCAGGGAGACAGGAAAAGAAAGAAACATGTACATTTTAAAAATAAATTCCAGGGGGAGGGGGTAAGGGAAGAATGGAGGAACTTTGGATTGTGTAAAGGGAATTGAAGGGTGGGAAGGGGGTTGTGGGGGAGGAATGATAATGGAATGAGACAAACATCATTACCCTATGTACAAGTATGATTACACAAACCGTGTGACTCTACACTGTGTACAACCAGAGAATTGAAAAGTGGTTTTCCAATGTGTACAATGAATCAAAACAACATAAAAATAAAATAAAATAGAAAGATAAATTACAGGACTAGGGCTGTAGCTCAGTGGCAGAGCTCTTGCCTTGAACTGGGTTTGATCCTCAGCACCATGTAAAATCAAATAAATGAAATAAAGGCATGCTGTCCATCTACTACTATAAAAAAATTAAAATAAATGGCAGTGGTAGAGCAGCAAGGGCTACATTCATAGCATAAAGGGGACCAGTGTTACATTAACACCTTGCTGCTATGCTTTTCAGTCTGGAAGGAATTGTTTTCTAAAAAAGAAGAAAATATAGTGAGGAACTAAGTCAATTCATGGGAATAGTCTTCATTTGAAAGAAAACCCCAGTTTTTTTTTTGTTTTTGTTTTTTTTTTTGATACTAGGAGTTGAACCCAGTGGCTCTTTACTCTAAACTACATCCCCATTCCTTTTTAATTTTTGAGACCATCTTGTTAAGTTACCGAAGATCTCTGTAAATTGCTAAGGCTGTCCTTAAATTTGTGTTCTTCCTGCCTCAGCCTCTTGAGTCTGGGATTACAGGTGTGGGCAGGATGCCTGACTCCCAGAAATTCTTGAAAAGGTGTCAGAATATCAACAGAAACTTCACAGCTAAGAGCTCAGTTGAAGAGAAGAACCAACAAAATAGGAAGGCATCTCTTTCATTGTAGGGGCTGGACAAATCAGGAAACATTAATAAAGTATTCTGAAGCCACTGAAAAAATTAAATTGCTATCATATAAACTAAGAAGAAAATGTAAAGAAATTGGTAGAGGGCCAAGTACAGCGGTGCAGGCCTATGATCCCAGCAACTCGGGAGGCTGAAGGTAGAACTGAAAGTTTGAGGCTAGTCTCAGCAATTTAGTAAGACCCTGTCTCAAAATAAAAAAGGCTGGGATGTAGCTCAGTGTTAAAAGCGCCCCTGGGTTCAAAGAGCCCCTGGGTTCAATCTCTAGTACCACAGGGGGAAGAAAAAAAGAAAGAAAAAGAAGAAAGAAATTGGTAGAGAAGTTTTAAGCTTGTAGAAAAATAATGAGCAAGAATTCAAGAAACCTTCTAGAGAGATCTCTTAATGACGAGAAACCACTTGAAGAGAAATTTAAGAGCAGCCTGTTACCCTATCAGTTGCAGAAGTTGGTAAGAGCAAAGCACCAAGCTCAGAACAAATGAAAAGTACATCAGAAGTCTCCAGAAAGAGGGGAAAGATTCTTTTGATTATAAAATGGGTGATGCTAAGGTTTGGAATAACTGTGCAGTTCAATTCTGAAACTGAAGCATAATAGGAAAGGAACGGTGTTGTCTGAATTAGACAATGGATTACCAATGTGAGAAAGTGAGAGAAGACAGTTCTGGCAGTTATATACTAACTGTATGACAACTCCAAAACGAAGTGGCTTAAAGCAGCAGTGCTGGAATTTTTTTCATGATTCTCTGGGGTTAGCTGCTGCTTTTGCCTGGGTTCGCTCTGGTGACTGCATTCAAGAGGAGGTGGTTGGGCTTGCTATAAGGTCAAGGTGGCCCACTCACGTTGTCTGGCAACTGCTGCTGCTGTTCACTGGGTGACTAGGTTACATTCTGTGTGATCCCTCATCCTCTTGTTGAATAGACTGGCTGCTTACATGGCATTTCTCAGGACAGCTTCAGAAGCTGCAAAGGTTTAGCTTTGGAAGTCCAATAACATCAGGAGGCCACATTGTTGGTCAAAGCAAGTGGCAAGATTGGCCCAGATTCAGCAGAATCTAGGGAAATAGATGATCCCTGGATAGGACAAGGAGCGGAGCTACATTGCAAAGGATCACTGGAGGATGTGCGGCTATATTCTGCAATTTATCACAATAGGGAATGAATATGATAAGGGCTTTGAATTAATGAATTTGTGGTACTGAGAACTGAACTCGGGTATGCTACACCACTGAGCTATCTTCCCAGCCCTTTTTATTTTATTTTTTTTAAACTATGGATTGAACTCAGGGGTACACTACCACTGAATATTTTTTATTTTGAGACAGGGCATCACTAAGTTGCTGAGGGTCTCGCTAAATTACTGATGTTGTCCTTCAACTTGTCTCAGCCTCATTGGGATTACAGGTGTGCACCACTATATAAAGTTCATTTCCATGATGTCAAGAGTTTTGCTTCCTGCTGTGCATGGTGGAACACACCATAATTCCAGTGGCTTGGGAGGCAGAGGCAGGAGGATTCCAAGTTTGAGACGAGCCTTAGCAATTCAGCAAGGCCCTAAGCAATTTAGCAAGACCTTGGTCTCAAAATAAAAAATAAAAAAGGCTAGGGATGTAGCTCAGTCGTAAAGTACCCCTGGGTTTAGTCCCCCAAACAAAGAAACAAACAAAAAACAAAAAACAAAAAAAAAAAAAAAGAAAGAAAAAGAAAAAACAGAAGTGTTTTAGTTCCTATTTCAATAGTGCTGGGGATGCAGCTTAGTGGATAAGTGCTTCTCTAGTGTGCAGGAGGCGGAATTTTGTCCCCTGCAATGGAAAAAAAAAAAAAAAAGGCATAAAACATCTTATGCCATGAAAAGATCTTTTAAGTTCATGCCTGAGTTCATGTACCCCTAAAGTGTTGAAGTATGTCCTGTGAAATTACAGGTGATCTATAATCATTGATGGAAGAGTTGTTTAGACTGAAACCCCTGTTTTTACCTGATTTCAGAGGGTCAATTAAGGCATCAGAAAAAGCAGTTGCTTTTGATCTGAGCCCTGATGTAGCTACATTAGTAATCACTATCCCAAGAAATTCCTCCTCTTCTACTCCCATGGATGACTTGGTTGACTCTGATACAAATCCCAGTTCCTCTCAGGTATGCCCATCACAAGCTCACCTAGAATTGAACAACTATCTCCTGTCAGTCAGTTTCCCCATGAACTTCATGGACCTAAACATTTTCTTCTATCTTTTATTCCTGGAAGTCTCAAATCTCACTAAGATAGAGTACAGCTGGTATTTATCTGAGATAGTGAAATTATTCCATGCTTTTTAAATCTGTGAATATTGACTTCTACTTTTTATCTATAATAACCATTCTGTGTTTCCCATATATTTGTATATTTATATATGTATATATCTATATATTAATTATTAATTAAAATTCTAGGAGAAAACACAAGAAACTAGTAGCCACAGCACCTGGCTAGTTGCTGAAATTATTCAGGGTCAATAGGACCAAACAGAAAAATGTGCTCAGTTTCCTTTCTACTTGTTTTTGCCTTCAAAATTTCCCTTTTCTAAAATGATAAAAATTTTTCTGGAAAAGAAAGAAAGGAAAGGTTCATAAGTTTTACCCTTTAATTTACCAAGTTAAATTATCTACATGGTCTATTTGTCAAAAAGTGGGTAAGGAGTTCAACTTAAAAAATATATATATAGACATACATTTGGGTGTGGTGGTGCTGTCTATAATCCCAGCAACTCAGAATGCTGAGGTAGGAGGATTGCAAGTTTGAGGCAGTCTCAGCAAATTTGCAAGGCCCTAAGGAACTTAGTGAGACCCTCTCAAAAATAAAAAATAAAAATGGCTGAAGATGTAGCTCAAGTGGTAAAGTACCTTTAGGTTCAATCCCCAATACCCAAAACAAAACAAAAAAAAAATAATAATAACTAGACCATGTACACCTGTAATCCCAGGGACTGGGGAGGCTGAGGGAGGAGGATGGCAAGTTTGAGGCTAGCCTCAACAATTCAGCAAGGCCCAAAACAACTTAGCAAACCTGTCTCTAAACAAAAAACAACAGCCTCAGCAAAAGCAAGGCACTAAGCAACTCAGTGAGACCCTGTCTCTAAATAAAATATAAAATAGGACTGGGGATATGGTTCAGAGGTTGAGTGCCCTTGAGTTCAATCCCCGGTACTCACCCCCCCCCCCCCCAAAAAAAAAGAGACAAAATAAATAAAAAATAAAAAGATCTGGGACTGGGCATGGTGGCACATGCCTGTAATTCCAGTGGCTTGGGAGGCTGAGGCAGGAGGAGTGCAAGTTTAAAGACAGCCTCAGCAACTTAGCAAGACCCTAAGCAATTCAGTGAGAACTTGTCTCTAAATAAAATAGAAGAAAAAGGGTTGCAGTGGTTAAGTGCCCCTTGGTTCAATCCCTGGTTCCAAAACCACTCCTTGATACAAACAAAGTATAAAAATAGCTGGGGATGTAGTTCAGTTGTAAAATGTCCCTGGGTTTAATCCCTAGTACAATAAAACAAAATAAAATAAAACAAAACAAAAACCCCTAAATAATGAAAATAATAGTTATGATAAATAACCAATAATAATATAAAGGAATTGATTGAAACTAACAGCTATAAATACTGAGTCTGGAACCTCGGACTTTGGTATGTGGTTTTATTTTTATTTGCTAACATACATGAATATTTTGTTTTCTTATTATTAAGGTTCAAATGTCATAAATCCCTTCATATATATATATATATATATATATATTTTTTTTTTTTTTTTTTTTTTTTTTTGCAGTGCTGGGGATCAAACAAACCCGGGGCCTTGTGCTTGCAAGGCAAGCACTCTACCAACTGAGCTAACTCCCCAGCCCTCAATATTTTCTTTGATGTGAACATAAAATGCCTCAACTGTTCCCCTAGCACTCTAATCCACACATGTATAAAGTTAGGGCAATGGCCCAGGAAGAACCAGAATCCCCTGGGAAAACATGACATATCTTTCCAAAGTTTTAATTTTATTCAAATAGTTTAGTGGGAAAATTGAATAATTTAACTGGTAGATAATTTTAGGTATTGTTCTTACATTAAAACAAACATGTATAATGATATTCAAACTGATTAAAATTTTAGATTACACAGAAGTCTTGTGTCACTTAAAGGCCATCCCCACATCCTTGGCTACCATAGTCTTCTTGGTCATTGTGACTCATTTGGTGTAGAAGATTGAAAAGTTTTCATGATTAATAAACTGTTTCAATTGCGTGGTATCATCATCTGATATTCACTTTTGGAGGATGATTTTGGCTTGCAGTAAAGATGAGTTGGAGGGAGTGGGTGGGGAATGCATTGTAGGTAAGGGAATCATTAGGAGATTTTTTTTTTTTTTTTTTTTTTGTACTGGGGATTGAACTCAGGAACGTTTTACCACGGTACTACATCCCCAGTTGGTCTTACCTTCAATTTTGAGACAATGTCTAAGTTGCTTAGGGCCTGGGTATGTTGGTGAGGGTGGCCTCACTCTTGTGATACCCTGCTTCAACCTTCTGAGTTGCTGGGATTATAGGCATGTACTACTGTGCCTGGCATCAGGAGACTATTATAATCCAAGTGAGTGAAAAATTGATCCAAACTTCAGAACACAGGACACAGAGAATAGGAAATAAGATTTCTAATTTTGTTAGGTACTTACCATAATACCGACTTTCAATCTTTTAATATCATCTAAGCTTGTAGTTATTAGACTGTTTTATACCTGCATAAATAATACACATTTACGATAAAGAAAAACATTTGGTGGGGGGGTGTAGTTCAGTGAGTGAGCTAGTGTGAGTGAGGATCTGGGTTTGATTCCTAGCACCACCCCAAAAAAGTTAGTGATTGTTACTATTCAATTTTTTTTGAGTACTGGGGATAAAACCCAAAGCTTTATAATGCTAGGCAAGGGCTCTACCACTGACCTAAATCCCTAGTCAGTTATTTATATAGTTATTTATTGGTTCCGGGGATTGAACCCAAGCCTCTTAACCACTGAGGCACATCCCCAGTTCTTTTTTTTAAAGTTTTTATTTTGTGAAAGGGTCTTGGTAAGTCCTTAGGGCTTTACCGGTTTGCTGAGGCTGGTCTTGAACTTGCAATCCTCCTGCCTCAGTCTCCTGGGTCTGGAGAATTATAGGTTTGTACTACCATGCCCAGTCATTCCTAGTCCTTTAATTCTTTATATTTGTAAAGGTGTAATGGACTTCAACATATTCTAATTGGACTATTTTATATAGTAATGTATCAATTTGCTGTACTATATATATTTTAAGAAACTTAGAAGTATGTCTCTATGGTGATCTGGACAGTGTCCACATTATATACTCAAGGGGAATCTGCATATCCCATCATACAGTCTTTGCCTTATTGAAACTGGGTTTTAAAAACTTGAATGTGGTTAAAATGTTACTTTTCATTATAATTCTCAACATGGAATTATTTAGTTAGAAAACACTGTCCTCTGTGCCATGTATTCAATTGAATTTTTAATAGGCTCACTTCAATTTCCAAGACTCCAAACCTTAAAAAATTCACACAATGCTTTATACCTTTTGAGCGTTTTGATATTTTATATTATCTTCTTTAATTATCAATAATGCTCAGTGAAGCTGGCAATGCTTGTATATTATTTAGTCCTTCACGTTAAAAACAAAAACCAAAACAAAACAAAACATAACAAAAAACAAACTCAGCAGGCATGATGGGGTATATGCCTGTAATTTCCAAGATTTGGGAGGCTGGGATAGGAGGATTGCAAGTTTGAGGCCAGTCTCAGTAATTTAGAGAGAACCTGTCCCAAAATAAAAAGGATTGAGACAATAGCTCAGTGGTAGAACACCCCTGGGTTCAATTCCCCATACCAAAACCAAAACCAAACAAAAAGGAGATAATATAATATATTCATTATATTAAGTATTTGGTTATTTCTTAATGTCTAGCTCACAGTATGCCCCCAAATAAATATTGAGTTACATATTTATGGTTTTAGCATATTCTATTGGCTTTAAGGAGGGTTGGGAATCTTCACAACATACACAGCTGGAAAATTACCAGTTGAGCATATAAGTCACGCAAGTTTAGAAGTGCGTGGGTAGCAGGGCCTAAAGTGTTTTAAATTTAACAACTATAGGAATATTGTGGCTCAATACCAGCATTAGCTTTAGCTTAGTTAACCATACTCCATCTGTCTTCACAATGCTCCCTCCAGTGAGAAATGAGTTCTAGGGTGTGGTAAGTGGACCTGTAGAGACATATTTTTAAAAGTGGAAATCAGTATATTTTAACAGAAAACTCGATCTATTAGAAAGCCCGGTTTGCTTATTGGTGTAAAGATCTGCTCAATCTTTCTTTGCAGAGAAGACTTAGGGGAAACGCCACAGGGACTCAGCTGGGAACTCTGCAGGGAGGTTTGAAAAAAAAAAAAAAAAAAAAAAAAAGTTCAGCTTTGCAAAACATCTGGTACTCAGCCATCTGTCTTTGGCAGCACAAGGGCTTAAGGTCTGTGTGGTTCTTCCCGACACCTTAGAAGGAGTTACAAAGCAGAATCAATAAACCGTAGCAAGTTAACTTAGATCTAAGTTCTCAGGGCCCATAAGCACCTGCACTTTCAGTTACTCAAATTGAGGTCTCTAGTTCCCGAAGGACCTCCTCCAACCCACGGCCCCCGCCTACTCCCAATCCAGGATCTCTATTACAGCCACTCTCAGGTCTCCCCACTTTAATCGCACACCTGCTGGGGCGGGACTTGTGCACAGGTGACTCGAATACCGAACAGTTTTGCATCGGGAGGCTAACGGGGTCTTTTACTTGAGAGTTGCTTGTTAAGAGGTTGAGACACGTGGGAACTATGGGTCCGTTAGGGCTCTTCCATTGTAGTTCCGAAAGGTCAGAGGCCCTGACAGCCCAGTGAGGGGAGAACGGGTTCAAAACGATATCACCGCACTCCCGGACTTCCTTGCTAGGCGAGGCTGGGCATTCCGAGGCCCCACCCATGGCAACGCCACTCTGACGTTCGCGCGTCGGAGGCCGCCATAGGCCGGCGTCGGAGCCCAGGAGGACGTGTGGCGCGTGGACTACATCAGGTCCCGCATCAGTCTTGTGGGAACACGGTAGGCGCTTCCGGGCAAGGTTCTCTGCACCTGTTCACTCCTTCGGTTCAAGTATCTTATCCCTCTGGGAAGAAGGGAAAATGCCTGTCTCCAGAGAACAAGAAGATGCACCACAGCGAACCTGTTGTGAGGACAGTACTAAACACAGCCCAAAGCAAGAAGGTGCCGGGCACCTTTAAGCAGTTTGGAAGTTCACGTGACTCACTAAGTGCAGGGCCCCAGCGGTCACGTGACGGCGCGCGCGCTCACACGCAAGGAGAGCCGGCCTGCGCTGTGCGCGCGCTGTCGCCGCTGCCTCCCACCCACCCCCTCGACGGGAGGGTGAGGAGCGGCGGAGTGATCGGGCGTCTGGGGCCCTGTGCGCGTGCGCAGCGAACAGCTGTCACCCAGTGCGGAACAAGTCTTCCAAATTTCCCAAATCTCCCCGGGCGGGAGGCCACAGTCTTCCTTCTCATCCTCTTTCTTCGGGTCGTGTCCTCGCCCCACCCGCGCGCCAGGTAACCGCTTTTCCGGAGTCTGGGAGATGGGGGTGGCGGGGGGAGGGGCCCGGGCGGTCTTCCCGGCACTGCCCCTTTTCGCTCGGGGCAGCGAGGGGTGCGGGCGTCCGGAGGAGCTGAGGCACCAGGGCAGAGACGCTCAGTCAGCGACCGCCGCGACTGTCATGCTGGGGAGGGAGCGGACGGCCATGGTCGCTGGGGAGGGAAGCGGGAGCCAGTGACAGCCCGCTCCGGCCCTTACAGGGTTCGGTCCCCGTGCTCGCCATTCTCCCGGGAGCTGGAGTCGGGGTCCTGCTCCTTAGGATAGAAGAACGCGCGGTGTTCTGGGGATACCGGGTCCCTTACCCTCCCACCCGGGTCTGCGGCGGACTCCGGGAAGGCCGGGCCTGGTGCGTTCCTCGGGGCCCTCCCTTCCCTGAGACTGTCACGACCCCGTGGGATGAGAGTGGGGGCTCTTCTCCAGACCACCCGTCGCAGGCAGCCAGCTCCTCATTCGGGTTCGTTCTCAGCCATCGCAGCTGTTCTTTTGGTTTTTCTTTTTTTCGGCATGGGGCCATTTCTTCCTGCAGTGCTTGTAACAGCCACGATGCGGGGTAGACAGTGGGTGCTTAATGAATGCGAGTTGGATCGGGGTGTGTGGACCGCCAGGTACCGGACGTGGCGTGGGGCTAGGATGTAGAGCAGGAAGGCAGGCAGGCAGGGTCTCCGGGCTGGAACTTGGGGTTTTTCTCCATGCTCACTCAGCCAGTGAAACCTGCAGGGCTCGATTCCGATGCTTTTCCTCGTGGACTCGGAGCCAGGCTCCCCCTTAGCTGTGCCCTGTAAGCCTGCAGTGGCTGGCTTTGGTTGTGGGCGACACCCGGGAGGGGTTTTGTCAGGTTCTTCCTTCCGAAGAAAACAGAGCAAACTTTTTTTTTTTTTTGCACTTGGTAAATTACCCACACGAGGTCATTTATTAAACACTGCTTCAGAGGTATACGGTTAGAATCGCAGGTGTTCATCCTTGTCCGGGTGAAAGCTTTTGATAGGTTCAGTACATGTAGGTTCGCCCCAAACTTCGCCCTATTTCACCCACTTGAGTTCCCCCCCCAAACTTGGCTTCACTGTTTCTATGGCAACGGTTACGAATATTCCAATTTCGAAGTGTTGTGGTTGAAAATTAGTGACATTAATTTTTAAAGGTTCAGTTTTACTACGTAGCACTCAGTTCTTTGCGACCAACCACTCAAATTTTCCTACCTTGCTGGTCTCTTCGCAACCTCTCTTCCCCGCTTTGTTTTGGAACGTATAACACAGTTTTTGGTTTTTAAGGCCCTCTTTCGCCCAATTTTAGTGTCGTGAAAAGTTTGCATGTAATCTTTACAGCACCCCACAATTTTGGTAATACAATAAAATTTTAATCAGGGACTCGTTTCATTTTATCAGCGCACTTTAATCGCTTGCTTTTAAAAGTTAAAAATAAATGTTTTATGGGGTTAGGGGGGTAAATCAGTGTTACATGGCGTGGTTAGCATGCGTGAGACCCTGGGTTCATTCCCTAGCATCAAGAAAATAAAACAAACGTTTGAAGTATTGCACGCGCACAATGCCTTTTTTTTTTTTTTTAAGTCCCTTAAGTATTCTGTCAGAATGAAGATTTTTTTTAGGAGCTGAACAGGTACTTTATTTCTTTCAAAAATTTCTTGGATTTAAGTTTTAATTTAGGGATGAAAATACGGTAAACTGAGTTCTTTTCTGAGCACTTTCCCAGTGGTAGAATAGGTGCCTTCCTGGGTAGTCTGTGAGTCCTTTCTTTCCTTTTCTCATTGTTTTGTAAATGTTTTGCCTGACTTTTCTCCCCTACTAGAATGTTAAAGCCTTGAGAACAGGTTCTGTTTTTTTTTTCCCCTTGTTGCTTCCAGTAATTTATTTTAGTAATTAATCCTGAAGTGCTTAAAATATTCTCCTTTAAAGTAATAACAGCTTTATTGAGAAACATTTTACCTGTTTAAAATGTACAGTTCAATGGTTTTTTAGTATATGCACAGAATTGCATATGAGACCTAATCACGACAGTTTTAGAATATTTTAATTTTTTTGGTACCAGGGATTGAACCCAGAGGCAGTTAACCAACTGAGCCACATCCCCAGCCCTTTTTATTTTTATTTATAGATAGGGTCCTGCTAAGTTGCTTAGGGCCTGCCTTAGTTTCCTGACCTGCAGGGATTACAGGTGTATGGCCCCCAGACTCCCTCTTTAGAATAATTTTATCACCCTCCAAAAGAAACCTTGTTTTCATTAGTAGTCATTGCCCATTTTTCTCCAACTTCCTCCCCTTCCAGTCTTGGAATCTGCTGTCTTTTTTTTTTTTTTTTTTAAACCTTTATTTAATTTATTTATTTATATGTGGTTCTGAGAATCCAACCCAGTACCTCACACATGCCAGACAAAGCACTCTACCACTGAGTCACAAACCAAGCCCTTTTTCTGTCTTAACAGATTTGTCTGTTCTGGACATTTTATATAAATGGAATCATACCCTAGTTGATATTTTGTGACTGGCTTAATTCACATACTTTCAAGGTTCATCCATGCCGCAGCCTGTATCAGCACTGCATTCCTTTTAATGGCTCAATAATAGTCCATTATATGGAAATACCATATTACTGATTTTTTATTCATCAATTGATGGACATTCAGATTATTTTCACTTTTAGGCTATTATAAATAATGCTGCTGCTATGAACATTTGTGAACTATTTTTAGTGTGGACATACACATAGGTATATACACGGTGGGCTTAATGCATTAATCATCTTTTGAATGAATAGATGAACAAGGAAGGATAGTTAGTCTTGGGGGATATTCTTTGGAGATGTTGTAGGGGCCTGTTGACCCTTCTACCAAGTCTACTTCTTTGTAGCCCAGAATTCTCTGAAGAGGCTTTGTCTTTTAGCTTGTGCTCTTTTTTCCTTCTCTGAATATTATTAAGATCATCCCTTTGTATAGTATAGTCTTCATATCTCTCATGATTTGTTTTGTATTTATTAGTGATATAATGATAAAACAGGTACATTCCATACTGTTATTAAGCTCAGTATGTAATGCAGGTCTCTCAAGCTTTAAAAATTAGTTGTTCCCTTTATTTTAATTTTTTAATTCTCTTCTTTGAAATATTTCATATTAGCTTTTTTTTTTTTTTTTAAAAAACTTAATTCTCAAGGATTCCCTGCACCCTGCCATGCCCTCCCTGCCCTTTGGGAGTTACACATATAATTGAAGATGCACCTTTCTAAATCCATCCTTGCTAGGCCTAATCCCTTCCCCACTCAAGCAGTCAGTATAATCCTTTTAAGGACTATGGCCCTCCTTCAAGGCCTCTTTCACTGAGGAACCAGTCATAATTTTCAGATCTACTTATGAGACTTTGTTTAGCCAATGGCTTCCTTCCCACTAAATTCATCTGTCTCCTTATTTCACTAGGCTTGGTACCCAGCTCACATGCCTGCCTGTTCCCTCTGCCTTGAACTGTATTTCCCTGTCTGGTTAAATCCTTCTCTTTCGGGAAACAGTTCAATTGTCTGTTCTTAAAGTTAGCCTCCCTTAATCCTGCACACTTACCTTAGTGGCATTCTGTAATGTCCTTCACAGTCTTAAATAATCATGCCATTACTTATCTTTTTCCTCCTTCCCCACCCCCATGAATGCAGAGAGAAAGGTCCACACAAAAACATTGACAGTGGTTAGTTACTTCTGAGTGATGGAATTGTGGATAATTTGTTTCCTTAGTGTTTAAGTGCATTTTCAAATTTTCTCCTGTGGAGGAGTATATAAAATCCATGTTTATTAGAAAATCTGGAAAACTGGAGCAGATGGAAGGAAAAAGAAAAGTTATCAGTATTGTCATTTTTATTTTGGTGAAATTCCTCCTAACAGTTTTCATTTTGTTTTAATAACCTAGATGAAATTTTACTATAGCTTCATCAAGCTTTTTTGTGGGGGAGGGTGATGGTACTAGGGATTGAACCCTGAGGCACTTTACTACTTAGTTATTTCCCTAGCCCCTTCCACCCCCACCCCCTTATCTTTGAGATAGGACCTTGCTAAAATTGCTGAGGATGGCCTGGAACTTGTGATCCTCCTGCCTGGGATTGTAGGCAAGCACCTCTGCTCCACTGGCATCAAACTTTTCATTTTGATTTTTTTTCCTCATACCTCTTAGTTTTCTAGGGAACGGGAAGAACACTTATCCTTGGTTGCCTAGTTGGAATTTCTAGTACTGAAATGAAGCAGATTATTAGAGAATAGAATCTAGCATCTGAGGCTATTAGGGTATGAGAACCAAGTATGCTAAGAATCTCATTTCCCTGAGAAATGTCCTGATTTGTATGTTTCATAATACAGAGATTTTTCCCCCTGAATAATTGCTTATTATTTGCATTGTTTTAGTTTTGCTGGTTGCTTTGTCCTGCATCATAGTGGATACATTTCTTCAACAGATTAATATCTGCCATATTCCTTACACTGTTAGATGTCAAAAATATAGTAGTGAATGCAATAAACAAGTGATTCCCTAATTGTTCATGAAATAATTATTTTAAGACAATGCTTAGTTACACTGTTGTATTATATTTTCAGACATCGTGGCATTAGCTATTATAGTATTTATGAATTGCTACTGCATAGAATCTTTAAAAATTTATTCTAGAGTCTTCTGTGTTTGTATTATATGTTACTATGGAGCAAAGTAATGTGTTATCAATGTCCTATTGGTGGGTGGGTGGACACACACCTGTAATCTCAGGGACTCCGGAGGCAGGCTGAGGCAGGAGGAACTGAGCATTTGAGGTTAGCTTGGGCAATTTAGTGAGACCCTATGTAAAATAGTAATAACAATAAATTCTTTTGGTAATCTTTTTCTTTTTAAAAATATCTTTATGTAGTTCTGGGTATTAATTTAGCATCTCTACTTTTTTAGTATAGCAAATAGCTTTGATCTTGCCTTTCAGTCCTGCTTTGGGATTTCTCAGGAATCTCATCTCATTTTTTTGCTCATTAGAAAGTCAACAGATTAACCCAGAAATACAGATATAATCACCCAGTTTGACTCCACTTCCAGTGCATCATTCCAGTATGCATTCCAGCCTCCCTCCAACCTCTTCTTTACCTGAAGATCTTTTAAAATGCAAATTGATCATTCTCATTGTCCTTGGCATTTAAAATTCCTGTAGTAGTCACCTATCCCAGGCTTCCCTCCCCCACCCAAGCCCTATCTAGATCTACTTTTCCTCTCTGCCCACCTGCTTTTCCTTTCTTCAAACTGTATGCGCTGAAAGTGCTGTTTTTTGCCAGGCTGACTTTTCATTTTCCTCCTTTCCATACATCTTTCGAATCTGTACTTGAATGTATATTCTTCTTCAGTACATATAATTTCCCAGTCTAAATCAGCTTCGTTAATGATAATCTATGGTAATCTACTTTTTAAAAAAATATTTTTAGTTGCAGATGTACACAATACCTTTATTTTATTTATTCTTATGTGGTGCAGAGGATCAAATCCAGTGCCTCACAAAGTGCTTTACTACTTAGCTACAATCTCATCCTCTACATTGTGTGTAATGATTATTTGATTTTTTTCACCTAAACTGTGAGAATTCTACAAGGTCAGTGACCTTATTTCACACCAGCACACTTTTACCTCTCCGGCACCATAGAATAGGTGCTCAATAAACATTTGTTGAACAAATTATGAAAAAGTTAAACTATGAAGCCAGGTCATAGGAAATAACATTTTACTTTTTGTGACCCAGCATATACACACATACTTACATAAAATTGAAATTTCACAAAACAATACCTTAACTGCCTGTGCTGCATTCTGATAGTTTCTCTTTGGTGCTATGTCATATAATATATGTATCATATGTATAAATACACACACATGGGGCTGGGTTGTAACTCACTGGTAGAATGCTTGCCTACCACGCATGAGGCACTGGGTTTGTTCTCAACACCACATAAAAATAAATAAAGATATTATGTCCATCTACAACTAAAAATATTTAAAAAGTAAACACACACACACACACACACACACACACGCACACACGCACACACTGTGGATTTATGAACCCAGGAGCTTTTTACTACTGATCTACATCCTGATCTCAAACTTGTGATCCTTCTGCTGCAGCCTCCTGAGGCACTGGGATTACAGGCATGTGTTATGGTGCCTGGCTACATATTATAAAAATATTGATATAACCCACTAATTTTGGTAGGACAGCTTTTTGAACAGCACAGCTCTAAGGTAGTACAAGGAAAAATCCTCATTTCCATTAACCTCTCCTTATTTTTATACTGGGTATTGAACCAGGGTACTCTACCATGGAGCTATATCCATAGTTCTTTTTTTTATTTTTTTGAGATAGGGTATAAATTGCTGAGGGTCTTGCTAAGTTGCAGAGGCTAGCTTTGAACTTGTGATTCTTCTGCCTCAGCTTCCCCAGTTGCTGAGATTATGAATCTGTGCCACCATGCCCAGCTACTATCAGCCCCCTTTCTTTGAAACTTATTTGCTGTTTTTTGGGGGGATCTCCTCTGATGGGAAATACAAGTATAGCTTTAAATAATAACACATTCTCTTCCTCTCCTTAAAGAAATGAAAGCAGTTGTATGTAGAAATTCTGGTTTGGTCTTAAATAGTTCTTTAAGGAGAGTTACTAAGGTCACTTTGAGAAAAATCCAAATGTACCTGCCTCTACCTTAGGTATAATTAATAATAATAATAATAATAATAATATTATTATTATTATTATAATTTGTGGTATTGAGAATCAAACCCAGGGCCTTATATATGCTAGGCAAGTGCTCTGCCACTGAGCTACACCCCCAACTCCCTCTGGTAAGTCTTGCAGATTTCTCTGGTTCACTGATAGCCAGTTCTCATCCACCATGACTGAGCTCATTTCAAGTGTGTGGCCAGTCATAGAATTTTTTTTTTTTCCTTTTTTTTCATTTCTGGGGATCAAATCTAGGGCCTCACACATGTGAGGCAAGCACTGTATCCCTGAGCTGTATCCCCAGGCAGTCACCGAATTTTAAGGCTGGCCTTTCATCAGTTTTACTTACCAATTTATTTCAAACATACAAATTCCGAAACTAAGCTGCGTGCCCTGGTGCATGCCTGCAGTCTCAGCACCTTGGGAGGTTGAGGCAAGAGGATGGCAAGTTCAAGGCCAGACTGGGCAACTCAGCAAGAATCAGTTTGAAATAAATAAAAAGGGCTGGGGATGTAGCTCAGTGGGAGAAAATTCTTGGGTTCAACCTCCAGAAGGATGGAAAATAAAGCAGTATACAAAATTGCATACATTGTATGATTCCAGTTGTGTTTATACATAGTTCTAAATGTGTACATGTTTAGAAAACTATATCAGGTTATTAACTTTTGATCTTGGTGGTGGAATTGTCATTTTGAGAAAGTACATTCCAGCAGATGATGAAAAGACTCAGTTAAAAAGCCAAACTTTTTATTTATTTTTTTTAACCATATATGTTCAAATAGGAAAAAATATTACCTTTATTAAAATTTTGGATATAGCCCAGGTTTTCAGGGGCTGCATTTTGGGGACACCGGCCAGGTAAAACTATGTTTGACCATGTGATCTTGTACTGCCTAGTGACCTATGTTCTGCTTGTAGTTTTCTGTCTAAGCTATCGAAGCCTAACCAGCTTGTCTTTTTATCTTTTTTTGCTGAAATAGGATTCCATTTTCTCCCTGTCCTGCTCAAACATGTCAATAATGGGTCTTCATTTATTGTTGACTGTATAGCTCATAATTTGAAAAGTCTTAATGTCCTTTAACAAACCCCACTGTCTGGCATGAGTTGAAGGTATAGGTCGGGTTTTGGGTGAATTAGGGTAAAACCTTTCTATTGAATTTGAAAAGTGGGTAGTAGGTATTATAAATAAAATCGAAGGAAATAGTGATAGTTTAAATGTTTAATCATCAGTAAGTTTTTCTGAATCTTTTTGAAATTCGTTAGATTTTAAACATCACAAGTTCGGTCAAATTAAATATTTATAAAATATATTCTCATATATATATATATATATATATATATTTTTTTTTTTTTTTTTTTGCGGTACTGGGGATCGAACTCAGGGGCTTGTGCTTGCGAGCCAAGCACTCTATCAGCTGAGCTATCTCCCCAGCCCTTTTATGTATATGTATATTTTTTTTTTTAAGATTTTTTTTTTAAATTTATTTTTATTGTAAACAAATGGGATAAATGCTGTTTCAGTTTGTACTTGGAGTAACAGCATACCATTTGCATATTCATATATTTATATAGAGTAATGATGTTTGATTCATTCTGTTATTTTTTTCCTTTTCCCCACCCCTCCCACCTCTCTTTTCCCTCTATACAGTCCCTCCTTCCTCCATTCTTGTCCCCCTCCCACCCCCCCATTAAGTGTCATCATTGCTTATCAGTGAGATCATTCCTCTTTTGGATTTTTGAGATTGGCTTATCTCACTTAACATGATATTCTCCAATTTCATCCGTTTGCCTGCAAATGCCATAATTTTATTATTCTTTATAGCTGAGTAATATTCCATTGTATATATATACCACAGTTTCTTTATCCATTCATCAATTGAAGGGCATCTAGGTTGGTTCCATAGTCTGGCTATTGTGAATTGAGCCGCTATGAACATTGATGTGGCTGTATCTCTGTAGTGTGCTGATTTTAAGTCCTTTGGGTATAGGCCGAGGAGTGGGATAGCTGGGTCAAATGGTGGTTCCATTCCAAGTTTTCTAAGGAATCTCCACCCTGCTTTCCAGAGTGGCTGCACTAATTTGCAGTCCCACCAGCAATGTATGAGTGTACCTTTTTCCCCACATCCTCGCCAACACCTGTTGTTGCTTCTTATATATTTTTAATTGTACAAAAAGCTGTCCTTCTAAGTATTGATTTACTATTTAGTAGTGAAAGTGTGGAAAAACTTGAAATTAAAGAGAAATGCCAAAGTTAGGACTGTTGGTTGCATAGATGGGACCTTTGGGTATGTGTGTGGGCTTCCTAGTCCTGTTCTCATTTTCAGCATTTTAAATTCAGAAACGTGAACTTTCCTGGTCTATCCAGAGTGTTAGGCCTTGGAAGACTGATGTCCTTGGTGTCATTTCCTGATTAAACCCATAAGAAAAGAACCAGGACATGCATTTGAAGCACATATATCTGCCCTTCAGTACTTTGCAGAAATCTTGGTCCTCTGGAAAAGCATACAAGTGATCATACAGTGTCAGGTGACTGGCAGTTTCTAGCAGATGGAAGTAGAGAGGTTGAATAGGATTATTTTCATTTGTGGGATTTCCCTGAACCTTCAAGAGTATGCAGCTTTGCTCATGGGAACATTCTTTCCTTCTGGTCTGGTGGTGCATGCCTGTAATCGGAGTTACTCAGGAGGCTGAGGCAGGAGGATCACAAGTTCAAGGCCAGCCTGGGCAATTTAGAGAGACCCTGTTTCAAAGCAAACAAAATAAAAAGGACTGATCATGTAGCTCAATGGTAGAGTGCCCCTCGGTTCAATCCCTAGTACTGCAAAACAAAAACAAAATGACACAACACTATAAATAAAACTTCCTTGCCAATACATTTTTTTTTTTTTTTTCTTTTTTTGCTGGGGAGTGAACTCAGGGCCTCCTGCATGCTCTGCATGCACTCTATTTAGCATGGGCATAGGTTCCCTTTGAGTGGGTGATTGTATAGACCTTTTTTTTGTTTGGCAGGTAGCTTATCTCATTCACTTTGTATCTGTTCAACTTTCAAAAGGAGCCCTTTCCTGAAATTTGGACACAGTTTACTGCCTGGTACATCTCAGTCTACAACATTCAGGCAGCTTTCATTAACAGGAAGAATGTGGCCCTGAGATAAATAGGTAAATTCATTTTTCTTTGTTTTTTGTTTATTATTTTCTTTTTGGGGGTGCTGGGAATTGAACCCAGTCTCATACTTCCTTAGCATGCATTCTATCACTGAGCGACTTGCCTAGCTTTGATGATTTTATCTTTAAAAATATTTTATTTATATAGCATATAAAAATAATTTTTAATAGAATTTTTTTTTTTTTTTTTTTTTTTTTTTTTTGGTACCAGGGATTGAACCCAGTAGTGCTCAACCACTGAGCCACATCCCCAGCCCTTTTTTATTATTTTATTTAGAGACAGGGTCTTGTTGAATTGTTTAGGGCCTCACCAACTTGTTGTGGCTGGCTTTGATCCTCCTGCCTCAGCCTCCTGAGCTGCTGGGATTATAGATGTGCGCCAGCATGCCTGCTATTTTTAATTTTTGAATAGGTAATACAAGGTGAACAACAAAGTATGATAGAGGTATAAGATAGAGGTATACAAATAAGATATACAAATAAAATAAAATAAGAGTTATACAAAAGAATATAAAGGGACTGAAAATACACTTTTTTAACTTTGGCCTTTATGCATCTCGTCAACCATTTTTAAGCAATCTCTGGTCAACCATTGTTAAGCAGTTTCCTTTAGGGCTTTCCAGAGATATTCTGTATAAGATATGTGTGTATATGTGTACATTTTTTACACAAATTTATACTTTATATTTATACTTTTTCTTTTTTGGTATTAGGGATTGAACCCTGGGTGCTTTACCACTGAGCTATGTCTCCAGCCCTTTTGATGTTTTATTTTGAGACAGGGTCTCACTAAAGTGCTTAAGGCCTTGCTAAATTGCTGAGGCTGGCCTCAAACTTGCAACCCTCCTGCCTCAGCCTCTCAAGTCTGTTGAATTACAGATGTGTACCACTGTGCCTAGTCATCTATACTTACTGTTTTTAATCATGTTTTTCTATTAACAGTTTAACATGAAGGTGATTTTTAAAATATTCAGCATCTATAGAGCTCCCTATATGTGGTTGTAGTTTTTCATTATGTACACATACCATAAGGTATCTGTTAGTCAGCTTTTGATTATTGTGACAAAATACCTGAGATTATTTTAGTTTAAAGGAGGAAAGGTTTATTCTGGCTCATGGTTTCAAAAGTTTCAGTTCATTATCACTTGTCCTTGTTTCCTTTGGACCTGTGGTAAAACAGTACATAATGATGTGGGGAGGGCATGGTGAAGGAAACTGTTGCCTTCAGGAAGTCTGGGAAGCAAAAAAACTTAGAGGAAGATAGAGTAAAAAAAGAAAGAAGTATAGTGATCTAGCTCACTATACCTTTCAAAGTTATGTTCCCAATGACCTTCCTTTACCTTGGCCCCACCTCCTAGAGTTTCTACCACCTTCCAGTAGTGCCATTATCTAGGGACTAAACCATCAACCTATGAACTTTAGGGGGACATTTAAGGTCCAAACCATAATAAGATGTTTAATCAATGCAAGGCTGAAAGTCATTTAGGTTGATTTTATTCCCATGTAATGTCTGTTCATGAATCATTACGTCAATGTTGTAATTGCCTTAGCTTTATTACATGTTTTTAGAAACTTACAGACTATTTTTCTTCACTATAGTTAACTTTGGAATTAGTTGTCTAGTTCCAGAAAATTATTACTTGCTTTTATTGACAATATATTTAATTTGTGGACTTACCTAGAAAGCTATCTTTAAGATGCTAAGTTTTCTTGACTGAGAATATATCTTTCCATTTACATCTTCTTTTATGTGCTTATTTCAGACATTTTAATGCTATCTTTATTCTGATCTTACAGATTTCTTAAATTTTTTCCTTTTTATTTTATTTTTTCCTTTGGAATAATGTCAACTTTTAGAAAAATTGCAATTATTTTTTTTCTTTTATTTTAATTAAAAATTATAAATTTACATAGGGCAATGTTGTTTGATTCATTCTGTTATTTTTTCCCTCCCCCCCACCCCTCCCACCCCTCTTTTCCCTCCATACAGCCGTTCCTTCCTCCATTCTTACCACCCTCCTTATCCCTAACCCTAAACCTAACCCTAACGCTAACCCCTCCTACCCCCCCCTTAAATGTCTTCATCCGCTAATCAGCGAGATCATTCGTCCTTTAGTTTTTTGAGATTGGCTTATCTCACTTTAGCATGATATCCTCCAATTTCATCCATTTGCCTGCAAATGCCATAATTTTATCATTCTTCATGGCGGAGTAATATTCCATTGTATATATATGCCACAGTTTCTTTATCCATTCATCAACTGAAGGGCATCTAGGTTGGTTCCACAATCTGGCTATGGTGAATTGAGCAGCTATGAACATTGATGTGGCTGTATCTCTGTAGTATGCTGATTTTAAGTCCTTTGGGTATAGGCCAAGGAGTGGGATAGCTCGGTCAAATGGTGGTTCCATTCCAAGTTTTCTAAGGAATCTCCATACTGCTTTCCAGAGTGGCTGCACTAATTTGCAACCCCACCAGCAGAAAAATTGCAATTATGGTACAAAGAACTTTTATTTCCTTGAAAATTTTGAGAGTAAGTTGCCTTTAGGCCCCATCACTCTGCAATAACTCAGTACACATTTTATTACATTTTTCTGAATAACCACTGTGTATCCCTGAAGATGAGTAAATAGCTGGTTGCGGTCTGTTATCTCAGTGGCTTGGGAGGCTGAGGCAAGAGGATTGTGAGCTCAAAGCCAGTCTCAGCAACTTTTAGTGAGGCCCTGTCTCAAAATAAAAAATAAAAAGGGCTGGGGATGTGGCTCAATCCCTGAGACCAAAAAACCAAAAAAACAAAATTTCAGGAATTAACATTAATAGATTACTGTCATCTAATTTGTAGACCCTTCATTTTTCACCATTTGTTATAGTAAATTAATGTTTTCATGACATCTAGCAAAAATATACAGTCCAGAATGATGCATTGCATTTTCTTGTTTTTGAATCTTTTAATGCATCCCTCAATCTCAAATACTGACTTTTTTTTTTTTTTTTTTTTTTTTTCTTGAGGTACTGGGAATTGAACTGAGGGGATGCCCTATCCCAGACCTACATCCCCAGCCCTTTTTAAGACAGGATCTCATTAAGTTGCCCAGGCTGGCCTTGAGCTTGTGATACTCCTACTTCAGCCTCCCTTGCTGGGATCACAGTCCACTGCCACCATGCCTGGCTTCAAATACTGATTCGAGATGATTTTTGTTGATCTTGATTTTCTGGATCTCAACACTTTTTAAGATGATAGGTCAGTTAAGAGTCTCTCTTAATTTTGACTTGTCTGCTGTTTTCCACTGTATCAAATTCTTTTTTTTCTTTTTCTTTTTTTAAAATATTTTTAGTTGTAGATGAACATGATATCTTTATTTATTTTTTTATGTGGTGCTGAGAATCAAACCCAGTGCCTCACACGTACTTGGCAAGTGCTCTACCACTGAGCTGCAACCCCAGTCCTGTATCAGAGTCTTGAGGCATTTTGGCAGAAATATCACAGAGGTCATTCTCTTTTCTTTTCACTGCATCTATCCAGGTAGCACCCATTTTCATTTTGTTCTTTTATTGGAAATGTTTCCTTTAATTGCTTAAGATAATCTTCTATGTTTCTTTGCTCTAAAATTACTCTTTCTTTTGAAGAAGTATGTAAATATCATCTGCCCTTTTTTATTAAGTGACAAATGATCCATTTTTAAATACCTTTATTTTGTTTATTTTTATGTAGTGCTGAGAATTGAACCCAGTGTCTCACATGTGCTAGGCAAGTGCTCTACCACTGAGCCACAACCCCAACCCCTCTTCTGCCTCATTTCAATTTATTTAATCAGTTTGGATTTATGATTTCTATTAAAATTCATTGAGTTATTATCTGTTAATACTATTGTTTGTATTGACATTCACATTGTTATCTAGTGGGAAACGGAGTGCCTGTTTTACATGTCCCATTGTTTCTGTAAATATTCCTTTTACTTCTGGAATGGTGAACTATCTAAGTTTTTTTTTTTTTAATAAATTTCATTTTTATTAAACTCTCAGCAAATGATTGTTATTTTTAAACACTATTATACAACATCTACAAAAAATCAAATAAAACAAATTTGTATGTCACTGCATTATTTAAAAAACAAATTCTCTTTGAACTACCCAAGTCAAGAAATATACATTCCCCATTATCCCCACTGCTCTCCCAGCCCTGTAGGAATTTTATCTCCAGTTTCCTTCCAATGTAAGCCCTATGGTGATCTACATGCAATCACTTTCATTTGTTTCTTTATAGTTTTATTACACAAAAGTCTGTTTCTAGATACTATAATTTATTTGTGTAGATTTGGGGTATTTATTGTGTTTTAAGTCTTTTTCCATGGTTCAGTTTTCCATCTTTATTCCTTTTTTCTCAGATCCTTTTCTTCTTGTTCCTTCCCTTTGATTTCATTTGAACAGGTTCCAGTGTCGTACAGGTCTTGTCACTCTAGGTGGTTTGCCCTACTCTTAGTTTGGAGTTCATGAAGATGCATTGTCACCTAACTTTGCTGAAAATGTTGCCTGTTGATTATTGGTTTTTCCCCACCTGTTTATTACATTTAATTTTCATGGGAATTCACTGACTGATTCTTTTGCAGTCTCTCAGGGACTGGCCACTATCTAAGTTTATCTTGAGTTTTGCCTACCCCATATATTTAGAAGCTAAGATTTAGGGAAATTGTTGATATATTTCTTTTTTTCTTGTGGTACCAGGAATTGAACGCAGGGCCTTGTGCTTGCAAGGCAAGCACTCTACCAGTGGAGCTATCCCCCCAGTTCAGAAGCTAAGCTTTAGGTGCTTACTGCTATTCAAGTGTTGCTCCTGAGTTTTGTCAGTGGGCAGGGATAGACTGTGTGTATGTTCATATGTACATTTTTATATGTGTATGTGTTCATTTACTTATCCATACACACAAAGAAGGATAAAACAAATATACTAATATAAAACCGTTATTTATTTCTGGAAAAAATCCCTTGTTATAATTTATTTTCATTTGCTTTTGGATTTCGCTTGTTTATTTTATTTTTTTTTTGGGGTATCAGGAATCGAACTCAGGGCCTTGTGCTTGCAAGGCAAGCACTCTACCAGCTGAGCTATGTCCCCAGCCCTCGCTTGTTTATTTTAAAAAGAAATTTGACCTGTACTCTTAAATGAGATAGGTAGCAGTTTTCTTGGGCCAAGTGAAAAAAGAAAAAAGTTTTGTTACTCGTTTATGCTTGCTTCTTCTTATTCTTTTTTTTTTTTGTTTGTTTGTTTCAGGGACGGTGGGGGACCTGGGACTCAGGGACACTCAACCACTGAGCCACATCCCCAGCCCGATTTTTATTTTATTTAGAGACAGGGTCTCACTGAGTTGTTTAGGGACTAACCAAGTTGCTGAGGCTGACTTTGAACTCCCATCTCAGCCTTCTGAGTGGCTGGGATTACAGGTGTGGGCTACTGCACTGGGCTAGGCTTGCTTCGTAAGAATATTTCTTTTTGGTGCTGAGGATTGAACACAGGGTTGCTTATACCACTGAGTTACATTCTCAGTCTTTTTTATTTTGAGACAGGGCCTCACTAAGATTGCTGAGGGTCTTGGTAAATTGCTGAGACTGGCCTTGAACTTGTGATCCTCCTGCTTCAGCCTCCCTAGTTGCTGGGATTATAGGCATTACCACTGAGCCTGATTTAAGAATGGATTTTCAAACTTACTTTTCTTTCTGTATCTGGGGACAGTTTAAATAACATACTGTTGGGTTTGGTTTCTTTAAAATTCAGTAGAATTCTCTTGTGAAAGTATTTGGGCTTGGTGCTGCAGATTTGGTTTCCTTCCTTCTTTTCTCTTTCGCTCTCTCTTCCTTCTTTTCCTTCCTTCCTTCCTTCCTTCTCTCGTTCCTCTTCATCCCCTTCCTCCTCTTCTTCCCCTTCCTCCTCTTCTTCCTCTTCTCTTTCCTCTTGCCCCCTCTTCCCTGTTCTCCTCTTCCTCCTCTTCTTCTTCCTTCTCCTTTTCCTGCTGGAGAGCCTAGTAAAGCAGTGAGTTACATTGGGACTTAAATCTGGGGAATACTGACTGGCTATCTGTTCATTGCATACTTGCTGTCTGACTTTAGAAAAGTGATTTCCATATCAGCTTCAGTTTCATCATTTCTGAAATGGGAATAGCCAGTCTGCTGACCCTACAGAAAATTTTTAAGAATGAAAATGAAGTCATGTATGTTAAAGCACAGTAAGAATCAAGCAGGTGGAAGGCTTTTTTTTTTTTTTTTAAATCCTAGCTAGGTTTTTTTCTTCCTGTTTCTTTCTTTTTTCTTTTCCCTTTTTTTTTTTTTTTTTTTTTTTTGCAGTACTGGGGATTGAACTGAGTCACATCCTCAGCCTTTTTCCTTTTTTATTTTGAGACAGAGCCTCATTAAATTGCTGATGCTGGTCTCAAACTTGGAATACTGCTTTATCCTCCTAAATAGTGGAATTGTGAACATGCACCACTGCTGCTGGCCTAAAGATTCAAAGAGCTGTCAGTGAGGATAGCTCTCAGTGTCAATATGTTGAAGGGTTTCCTAGTGATTGGACAGTCCTATCTCTACCCTAGACAAATGGAAAAAGAAAAGGCAAAAAGAGATATTTATTTGTTTGTTTGTTTGTTATTTATTTAGAGTACCAGGGATTGAACTCCGGGGCACTTAATCACTAAGCCACATCCCCAGCCCCTTTTTTGCATTTTATTTAGAAATAGGGTCTTGCTGAGTTGTTTAGGGCTTGCTAAATGGGCTGAGGCTTGCTTTGAACTCATGATCCTCCTGCCTCAGCCTCCTGAGGCACTGGGATTACAGGCATGTGCCACTGTACCCGGCCAAGAAGAGATATTTATTTCTAATGACAAAGAAAATTTATGAATCAATCAAACAAAATGTAATCTAGATAGAGTTTATTTTGTGAACATTTGTGAGGATTTGGTCTTGTATTTATTGACTACATTATTATCAAGGAAAAGTGTTTGGTAATAGACTATGATTTTGCCTTGTGTTTGTATTATGACTGTATTTGTCTTTGTTGTAAGTTGGTTTGAGACCTTGAGGTACTTGTCTAGGTACTAAAAATATTTTTAGATGTGTTTGTTATGTCAAAGAAACTGTGTATTGGTGTCAGAGTTAAGGAACTAAATGACCAACAAATACCTGTGCAAAGGTACTGTGCTAAACATTGCATATAGGATGAAAATATGCCAGGCCTGCACCACTTGCATACATTTGTAATCCCAGTTACTTAGGAAACTGAAGCAGAATTGCAAGGTCAAGGTCAGCCTCAGCAATTTAGTCAGACCCTGTCTCAAACAAACAGACAAAACAAAACATCCAACAAAAAACAGTAAACAACAAAATACAACCCCCCCCAAAAACACACACACACACACACACACACACACACACACACACAAAAACAAAACTGAAAAAAACCCAGTCATTTCCATTTCCCTCTGGTGATCTTTTGGACAGGTAGTTACCAAAAATGTGTAGATTGATATAATTCTCCAAAACGATGTTTCTCCCATTTCTGAATAATGTAAAAAGTATGGATGGTCAGATTATTGTGTCTGCTGGGCCGGGTGGTGCATACCTCTAGTTCCAGAGGCTCAGGAGGCTGAGGCACGAGGTTCACAAGTTCCAGGCCAGCCTCACCAATTTAGCGGGGCCTCAAACAATGCAGTGAGGCCCTTTCTCTAAATAAAAAAAATATATATATTTTAAAAAGGGCTGAGGATGTGGCTCAGTGATTGGGTGCCTCTGGGTTCAATCCCTGGTACAAACAAAAACAAAAACAAAAACCACGTATACCACGGATTGTGCCTCATGTTTTTCCTCCTGTTTTTCAGTATAGCTGATATCACATATGGTTTATACCAGAGTGAATCGTTAGCAATAATTTCATAGTTTGCATAGTAAGTAGTTCTTTGTGTGTGTGTGTGTGTGTGTGTGTGGTAGCAGGGTAGCAGGTAACAGGTAGCTAGGGGGCTTAACCACTGAGCCCTTTTTTCTGTTTTATTTAGAGAAAGAGTCTTGCTAAGTTGCTGAGGCTGGTATTGAGCATATTAAATTCTTTAAATTTTAAATCTTTTATATTTGAAACTAAGAATTAGTAATTTACATGAACTGCCGTGGGTTCTTCTGCTAGGCCTAAATACACCAGGTAATTTCAGATTTAAAAGCAACAAAGGTTTCACTGTAGAGCCGAAGGCGTAGCCGTGATGCGGTTTCTACCTCAAGCGCTGAGCCGGCTTGGTGCCGCGCGGGCGTGCGGGTGTGCGGGTTGCGCAGTCCGGAAGTCGGCGAGGACTTGCTGCCGGGCTTGAGCACTGGCTAACCTGGCGGGGTGTCCCGGCGCTGTGGACATCACACGGAGGTGGTTGCCAGGAGCCCTTGGCACGACCTGGGAGACTCAGGTAGTTCTTGTGGGTGGGTACTGGGAAGTTGTTCTAATTTTCCAGGCCCCGGCAGTGGAAGCCCAGCAGGCAAGTAGTAGTATATACTCGCAACCATGTGAAATGCAAGTTTTGGAAATTGTTGAAATCACTTTGTGTGTGGATGTTTTCTGTGTCTTTATCAATCTAATTGCGTAAAAATAGGGACTTGGAAACTGAATTTGGTTCCTAAACTCACAGAACAATTACCTTTCCTATTCCTGTGGGAATATTTGTTAGTATTGATTTTGGTTCTGTCTGGACCCAAATTCTGGTGTAGTTTTGTAGTTTTCCTAAAAATTAGAATTTAATGAAAAACAATTTAAAATCCTATTTACTGAAAACCCCGAATTTCTCATTTTAACTCTTCTCCAGAAGGATCAGGAATCTCTCATAATCAGATACAATGTTAAGTTTGCCTGTTTTAAATTCATTACTTTTAAAAGCATTTTTGTTGCATGGTTAAAAGTTTTATTGATATTCCAATCACAGATTACCTTTTTTTTGTTTTTGTTTTTGTTTTTTACTGGGGATTGAACCCAGAGGAATTTAACCACTAAGCTACATACCCAGCCCTTTTTAAATATTTTATTTAGAGACAGGCTCCCGCAGAGTTGGGTAGTAGCTTGGTAAATTGCTGGAGGCTGGCTTTGAACTCTTGTTCCTCCTGCCTCAGCATCCCCAGCCCCTGGGATTACAGGTGTGTGCCAGATTGCTTTTGTCTCCAAAGTTAAATCCATACGTTTGAAAGGATCAGCAGTCTTAAAGAAAATATTGGTTATTTTAAATGGGTAGTTTCTATTCTTAAAAATTAATACTATGATTTTCTTTGCCTGTGACCATTGTGTCACAGCGATCTATGTTTCTATTAATGTAATATCCATTTTACTTTAGAATTTGCTGAATTTGAATTTTTTGCTGTCTGCTTTCTTCCATTATTATTGTGCATTTTTACTTGCAGAAGTTTTTTTCATTTTCTTCAATTGCCTACTTGGTACCTTTTTTCAAATTTAGGAATAACATTTGTATCTGCCATGAGTTTTTTCTGCACTGCAGTATGAAAAATTGTTTTAATGAAACACTACAAACCACTACATAGATAAACATTTCATAGTTAGATTTTCTCTGGGTCAAAAGGTATTGGTCTGGTGCGTGGTTCAAATAGATTTCAGAAAGTACTTTTTTTTATTCCAGTGTGTAAATGATTTGTTCCACTACAAATTACCTTTTAACGCTAATGCCATCATTGAGGTTATAGTTTGTGATTATTTAAAAAGTGTTTTATTTTATTAAAGGTACCATACTTGGATGCCCTCCTCCCCCCATACTGGGGATTGAACCTGGGGCACTCTACTATTGAGCTACATTCCTCATCCTATTTATTTATTTATTTTTTGAGATTGGGTTTTACACAGTTTCCCAGGCTGGCCCCCATCTTGCTATTCTCCTGCCTGAGTCGCTGGGATTATCGGCAAGCCCCATTTAGCTCTACTTGGTTCTTCATTTAATCTGTAAAATACCTACAAAGACATTTTAATTACAAAACAAAACAAAAACAAAGTTTCAGTGAAAAATTAAAAAAACTATCTTGGTTTAAGTTAGAGTATATTTTAATTTTTCAGACATCTTCAGGAATATATTATTTATTTATTTATCTATTTATTTTTTGACACTGGAGATTTGAACTACTGAGCTATATCCCTAGTCTTTTATTTTTTGTTTTTTGAGATAGGGTCTCACCAGGTTGCCCAAGCTAGCCTTGAGCTTGTGTTCCCTATCTCAGCCTCCCAAGTTGCTGGGATTGCAGGCATATGTCAGTGTGCCCAGCTGTTTCATCTTTAAAAAAGCCTTCCTTTTTTCTTGCGACATGTTATAGTCCTATGAATTCATCACGTATCAGCGTGTGTTTTATGGCATCCATTTTCCCTCTTGGCAACCTTGTCCTGATTTTTGTGTTCCTTATTTCCTTATTTATTTTTTCAGTACTAGTTTCTTAGGGCCTCTCTAATTTGTGGAGGTGGGCCTTGAACTTGTGATCCTGCTGCCTCATCCTCCTGAGTTGGGATTACAGACATATGCCTCTGTGCTGTGCTGCTTCCTTGTTTTAAAAAATGGATTTATTTTATATGCATTTATTCTTAACCATGGATTCAATTTTAATATTTAAATTTGCACAAATGGATGTATGCTTTGTATAGTCCAAGACCCAACTTTCTGAGATTTATCCATGTGTTTGGAAGTAATTTTGAATTGTTAATTTTCATTGCTGTTTACTAAGTCTGTTTGATGAATATGTTGTGATTTATTTGTTCTCTTTATGTTTGATGTTTTTTCAGTTTTTAGCTATTTTAAATGTTACCATGAGCATTATTGTACATGACTTATTGAATATGTAATAATATTTCTTAGACCCCACAAGCAGGGTTTTTGAACTTCGGCTGCATTTACGTTTTGAGTCCTAATAATTCTTTATTGTGGGTACTTTCCTATGCATTGTAGGATATTTAGCCATATGCCTTACCATTAGATGCCCCTAACATCCATATAGTTGTGACAAACAAAAATGTCTGCAGGCATTGCCAGTGTACCCTAGGGGACACAACTATCCAGTCTTCGTTGTTGATTTTACTTCTGATTTTGGTCAACCCCAGCAGCATCCTGAGAGGAATTCTTAACTTTGGCCTTTGTGCCCAGGAAGGGTAGAAGTGACCTCAAGCACTTAAACCTCCTTTTTTTTTTTTTTAAAAAAAAAACCTTTCTGTCCTTTCCATTCTCTAGAGCAAAACCCAGGTAACTCCTAGATTTTGTTTTCAAAACTTTGTTACCTTGAGTTGTTAACCTTTCTTCTTTTTGTTGATGGTACTGGGGATGGAACCCAGGGCCTCATTTATGCTAGTGTTCTACTTCAGTGGTAACCTCTCGTTTTTTTTTTGTTTTTCTTTTTTGGTACTGGGGATTGAACACAGGGGTGCTTTACCAGTGAGCAAGGTCCCCAGCCCTTTTTATTTTTTTATTTATTTTATTTTGATACAAGGATCTTGCTAAATTGCTGATGTTGACATCAAATTTAGAATTCTCCTGCCTCAGCCTCCAGAGTCACTGGGATTAGGTATGTCACTGTGCCTGGTTTGTTAACTTCTTGAAGTTCATACTAAGTGCTTAAATGTTAACTGCCCCTGGTCTCAGTAATGCCAGATTCTTTTTGCCTTAGCTGTACGAATTGCTAGGAATTGATGAGTGGATTCTTAAGATTGCTTCTGGTCTACTTGCTTTATCTTGTCTATAGTGGGTGTAAGTTCTTTTCAGTAGTCAATGCCTGTGTATTACATTTTTGAGATTATTCCTTTATCTTTACCCATCTAAGATAAGAAAGTTGTTTTTTCTTTCCTCCTTATTGCCTCCAGCTATTTTAAGGTAAATATTTTTATCTGACAAATTCTTTGATAAATCTGGCATAGAAGCACAGAAATGTACTTGAGTGGATGAATTATTTAAGAGGGATAGTTAGAAAGGCCTCAAAACCTATATGCACTGAAAGAAAATGTGACCAGTCATCTTGAATGGTAAACAGCAGAATTTAAAGTGGTTTGCAATTGGAAGCCATTTTATACACAAAGAATGGTTTGTTAAAAATGTTGCATTTGGGCCAGGTGTGGTGGTACAGGCTGGTAATCTAGCCTCTCCATAGGCTGAGGCGGGAGGATTACAAGTTCAAAACTAGCCTTAGCAATTTAGTGAAGCCATAAGCAGTTTAGAGATACCTTGTCTCAAAATAAAAATAAAAAGGGCTGGAGATGTGCTCAGTGGTTAGGTACCCCTGGGTACAATCCCTGATATCAAAAAGAAAAACAGTATTACATTTGGAAGATTGATCTGTACAGATGAGTTTGGGGGGTCTTTTGGAGCTTTTTTTTTTTAAAGCAAAGATAACAGACAAGTATTGATAAAATAAGTCTTAAACTTGATTTTGCGAATGTAAACCATCAGTTTCTTCTATTGCTCTTTTCTCCTTCTTAACTTTCTCTCTTTTTTTTTTTTTTTTGGTACTGGGGATTGAACCCAAGGGTGCTTAACCACTGTGCCACATTCTCAGCCTTTTTAAATATTTTATTTAGAGATAGGATCTTGCTGAGTTGCTAAGTGCCTTGATAAGTTGCTGAGGCTGGCTTTGAGTTCTTGATCCTCCTGCCTCAGTCTCCCCAGCCCCTGGGATTATAGGCATACACCACTGGGCCCTGCTCTTTCTTTGTCTCTTAATGTTGGGGCTGCAGAGGACTTAGAGATCATTTAGTTCATGTTTCTTAGAGTTGAAAACCAAAGTTGGACTGACAGAATAAAGCTTATTAAGGAAAACTAATATTTCTATACAAAAAAAAAAAAAAATAAGCAAAGTAGAAAAGACATTCTTTAAGAATCCAAAGGTGAAACTGAAATACCAGCTCTTTTATTACTGATTTCATTTTACAGTGGTGCACACCTATAATCCCAGCGACTGAGGAGGCTGAGGTAGGAGTTCAAAAAATAAAAACGGGCTGGGGCTATGGCTCAATGGTTAGGTGCCCCTGGATTGAATCCATGGTAAAAAAAAAAAAAAAAAACCAAAACCAAAAAAACATTTGAATTCAGGGCTGTGCATTGAGCTACACTATCAGGCTCTTTTTAGTTTTGTTCTGAGACAGTCTACCCAGGCTACCTTCAAAATTGTGATCCTCCTGCCTCGGCCTCCTGAGTAGCTTGGATTACAGGCATGCACCACTGTGACTACTCCAGCACTGAATGTATTTAATTCCCTTTTAAAGGGATTAGTAATATTTAGGAAGGATGAAGTGCTGTAGGTGAGGTTATACCCTGGGGTGTTAAGGTAGTCATGGATCAGCCCAGATCTGTGACTGACCTAGTTTAGTGGGTTATTCATGATTTTGTTTTTTTTTGTTTTTTTTGGTGCTGGCGATTTAACGCAGGGGCACTTTACCACTGAGCTACATCCCCAGATGCCCTCTTCCTCTCTCTTTTAAAATTTTTGAATTTTTAAAATTTCAGAGATAGGGTCACACTAAGTTGCGAAGGCCAGCCTCGAATTTACTATTCTCTTTTCTCAGACTCCCAAGCTGCGGGATTATAGATATATACCATCATAACTGGTTATGCATGATGTATTTTTGAGTGTGGTGGGAGTTGTAGCTCCTCAATTAGAAAAATGTGTATCTGGACAAAACAACATTAGAAATGAAAAGGGTTCTTAACCAGAGATGAGAGCTTAAGAACTTATGATAACATGTTTGAATGTACAGTTTTCCAGAAAATTATAAATTCTAAAACAGACTCAAAAAGTAGTACAAGTTGAGTGGTATGGTGTCTGATGCCTGTAATCCCAGCAACTCTGGAGACTGAGGCAAGAGGATCGCAAGTTTGATGCCAACTTTAGAAACTTGGGGAGACCTTGTCTCAAAATCAAAAGCAATAAAAAAGAATTGGGGATGTAGCTCAGTGGTAAAGCACCCCTGGACTCAATCCCAAGTGACACCCCCCCCCCGCAAAAAAAAAAATAAAAAAAACCCCACCAAAACAAAGAAAAAGTAGTAGAAATACATTTACCATTTAAGGGAATCAATTCTGTAAATCAATCTCTTTCTCTCTCTCATCCCCCTGCCTCTCTCCCTCTCCTGCCCTCCCTCTCTCTCTCACTGCATACCAGGCTTAGTTTTGTAGCCTAGTTCTACAAAAGATTCAAATACTTAATTTTAGTTTTCACAAACTCATTGTTTTTCTCTTTCAAGAATACTTACTCCCCAACTCATTTTATCAACAGTGTTTCATACTATAGGTTTAATCATACATATAAACATATATATATGTACACACACTATAGTCAGTTCAAATTTGGAATTTTGCACTCTGTAGCCTGTCATTTAATTGGAAGAAGTAAGTATGGGTCTAATGGAAATGTTCCTTTTATCAGTCTAGCAAACCTTATTTAGTACCACTACCAGAGAAGGACAGTGTATGAACAAGGTAAATGACCATGACCAACTAGCCTCATTTAAGAAGGTAGCATATGAAACCTTAAATATAACATTAATGCAGAGAGTTTACTGTATTTTTTTTTTTTTTTTTTTTTTTAATGTGGTGCTGGGGATTGAATCCAGGGCCTTGTGCATTCGAGGCAAGCACCCTACCGTCTGAGCTATATCCCCAGCCCTACTGTGTGCAATTCTGATAGCACATTACTTGCACCAGTTGGGTGATTTCAGTAATGCAGGTTGGTCGAACATTAGAATTATATTTATTATCACAACAGATAAAGGGGAAAACCTCTATCATGATGGATACAGGATAAGCTCATTTGTGATTTAGAAACAAACCAATCTGAATATGGTGCCCCATGCCTGTAATTTCATCTACTCAGGCTGAGGCAGGATGTTAATAAGTTTGAGGCCAGTCTCTCCAGTTCCTAAGACCCTTTCTCAGGATAAAAGAGAGCTGAGACTGTGGCTTGGTGGGGTGCATGTGGAAGGCCCCGAATTTGATTCCCAGTACTGCAAAACAAAAAAGACACAACAAAAAACCTCCCAGGTAAAGAAATACAACAGAAATTTCCTAACCTGTTGGAGGGTACCTACACACCTGTGTTACTCTGAAGGGTGAAGGTTGAAGGTTAAAAGCACTTCCTTTATAGTAAGACAAGACAGCCCACTTTCACTATTCTTTTCTTTTCTTTTCTTTTTTTTTTTTTTTTTTTTGCGGTACTGGGGATCGAACTCAGGGCCTTATGCTTGTGAGGCAAGCACACTACCAGCTGAGCTATCTCCCCAGCCCACACTTTCACTATTCTTTACTAATACTTTTTGGTTCTATAATGTCCTTGCCAGGTAAGTAAGATAAGAAAGACAAAAGGAATAAGTCTTATGAAGGAAACGACAAGAAAAAAAATCAGTATTCTTAGATAATTTTCATATGATTATTGAGTTAGAAAACATGATTTCATAGGCAGATTATTAGAAAAAGGAATTATTAACAAGGTAGCTTGCTGATTGATATGAAGTCAATTAAAAATTAATGATGGGGCAGTAGAAGCAACTCCATGGTAGACTGTGTAATAAGCATATGCAAGACTTTGTGTTCAATTTCCAGAACTGGAAGGTTTTTTTTTTTTTTTTTTTTTTTTTTTTTTTTTTTTGTTGCTCTGGCTGACCTTGAACTTTGCCATTCTCTTGCTTCAGTCCCAGTTTCTGGGGTTATATGTATGTGCTACTGTGTCCAGCTAAAAGTACATTTTTATATACCAGCAACAAGAGGAAAAATACATAAATTAAAAAAAAATACCAAAAATGAGAAATGTTCTATTTATCACAAAGTATTCTTAAAAATGACGTGGTCATTAAAGACAAAGACATGGAGATTAAGGAATACTAAAGACATATGACAGTTACATACAATACCTACTCCTAGCCTAAATCTTACATTGGAGGGGTAAAGTATATTATTGGGTCACTTGACAAAATCAGAATCAGGTGTAAATATAGTATCTATGTTAAATTTTCTGCAGTTGAAAGTTATGCTATAGCTATGTGAGAGACTATGTCTTTTGTTAAGAAATGCACACTAAAGTTTTTAGGGGTAAAAGGATTTGGTATTTACTACCTTTTCTCAGATGCTTCAAAAAGATAACTATGTATGGGAAGGGAGAGTATGCAGATAGGGTAAAATGTTTATAGCTTAATTTGAGCATTGTGTACAGTTTTTTCTTCTTTCTTACCACTCCTGTAATTTTTTCCTTCAAGTTTTTGAAGCTATTCTAAGGGAAAAGTTAAAATACTCTTTATAATAGCAGTGAATATAAGAATAAACCCTAATGCAGCTTTGCGATATCAGCTAATTAATTTTTTTTAACACAAGTTGAACTGTTATTGATTTGACTTCTAAACCAAGTGGAGGACTTGATAGCTATGTTTGGTCACAATTTTTGATCTTTCTTTATTTTTAATGCCTATAGGCAGAGTAGTTTTTTTGAAAAGTTATTGAGTAGTTTTTATTTTGGTTGGAGATGTGAATCATAAAGAAAGGTCCATCTATTTTGTTTTTTTCTACTTGAAACTTGTGAGTATGCATTGGTTTGCCTGCTTTGGATGACAAAGCATTTTCATTGAGTAGAGGTCCACAGTTTGGAGCCCTACTTTGGCCCTCTTGGATAAACTGCACACACAGTGCAGGACCTATCATTTTCAGTTTCTAGTTTTTTAAAGTAAGAGTGAAAATTAAGATACTTGAGCTGTAACACGAGACAGGATCCTATATTTTTACAAATCCCTCTACCACCTAACCTTTTACTGCTGTAATTCTCACATCTCATTTTATATCTTTTTCTTTCCTGTTTTGCTTTTTGTGCTGAGGATTGAATCCAGTGGTGCTTTACCACTGAACTATATCCCTCTTCTTTTTATTTTTTGTTTTGAGACAGGTCTTGATAAATTGCTGAGGCTGGTGTCAAATCTGTGATCTTCCTGTTTCAGCCTCCTGAGTCTCTGGGGTTACAGGCATGTACCACCACATTGGGCTGTCTCTCTTCTTCTTCTTTTTTTTTTTTTTTAATTGTAAATCATCTTATTTTTACTGGGACTTTCCAAAGGATTCAACTTCAGTTTTGCAGAAACAGATAATATTGTATTCACAATTAATATATTTTTGCAATATTTAATAATACCTATTGATGACTCAACTAGCATAAACTGGGTTGGAATAAGTACTGTTGACTTGCTAAGTGTGCAACTCAACTGGTACTTGCCATAACCCCTGTTTCTTTAAAAAAAAAAAATATATATATATATATATATTTTTTTTTAGTTGTAGATGGACTCAATACCCTTTTTAAAATTTTTTTATTTTATGTGGTGCTGAGCATCGAACCCAGGGCCTCACACATGCAAGGCAAGCACTCTACCACTGAGCCACAACCCCAACCCTCCATAAATAGTGTATTCATGGAACAAACAGATGCATCATTATGTGTGGGCATCATTGGTCTTTTTCAGAGAGAGTACATAGTGTCTCTAATCTGGCTAAGCAGAGGGCGATTGAGAGGTTCTATAGAAGTATTTCAGTAGGAATAACTAGTTGTAAATGGCTGGCTAGTTTTATTAAATGGCTCATTTGATAATTGTACTCAATGCTACAAAATGAATTTTGAGTCATTAAGTTAATTTAATTATGATTACACCAAGAAACTGGGTGTGGTGGTTCATGCCTATAATTCCAGTGACTCAGGATGCTGAGGCAAGAGGACTGAAAGTTGGAGGCCAGCTTCTCAATTTAGTGAGACTGTACCTCTTCCTCCTCCTCCTCCTCAAAAAATAAAAAGGTTTGTGGCTTGGTGATAGAGCACTTCTGGGTTTAGTCCTCAGTACTGCAAAAACACAAACAGATTTCACCAAGGAACTGATTTGAGGAAATATGACAAGTAGGTGTGAATAAAACCATCATTTGATTCACATCTAATATTTGTATACTAGGTTTCTTTCTCCCTTGCCATTATTTTTGATTTCTGCTTGATGATTGTTTCATTAGTCATGATTCAATTTCAGATAAAGACACTGCTCAGGTTGACTTATGCAGAAAGGGAGTTAGGTGTTAGAAGTTGGTGGTAGGCTGAAGAAGCAGTCTCCTGGCTGGATTCCAAGGGATACCTCCCAGAATACTATTGCTGTCAAGGGAACAGTTATGTCTGTTACAAATCGAAAGGCAAGGAATCAGGGTCCAGGCTCATAGCACCTTGGTTGAGACCTGGGGAACAGGAAGTTGCTGCTGCATCTGTTTGTTCCTTGAATACACTATTTAGTTGTGATCTAAAGTGTTAGAACTGTTATTTCAGATCCAAATTGTCATATCTGTTTCAGTAAGAATGCCTTATAGGTGTTCACCTCTTTTACCACTTTGGTACAGTTCTGAATTCAGGTCTTTTCAGGTTCGAATAACTTAAATCATATTTGGAATGTCTGTTGGCAGTGTAAAGTTTGGTTCTCTAGGGCCTGCAGTCTCTTGAAGATACATTTCTCAAGCATCTACCGTGTAACTTGCAGTAAGCCTATTATGATTCAGGCGTGGTTTCCCCTGCCACCACTACCCTCTATCATTCTTTCTTTTGGGGTCAAACTCTTGACTCCTCCTCTGGCCTTGAATTTGCTATTCTCCTGCTTTAGCCTGTTGAACTGTTGGGATTATAGGTATGTGCCACTGGGCCTGTTTTTTTTTTTTTTTTTTTAAAGTCAGCATACAGGTGTTACTGTAGCCTGTGGCAATTTGCTAAATTCTTACCTTTAGCAACTTATTGATTTTTCTGTCACAATGTGTTTGGGGAGTAGTGTGACCCCATTTTATTGGTGTGGAAAGAGAGGCTTTATGTAACTTTATGGAGGTCGCACTACTAGTAAGTGATGAAGGCATGTGGAGGGATCAGAAACCAGTTCTCTTTGGCTCTAAGGTCTATTCTTATTTATTTATTTATTTATTTTTGGTACCAGGGATTGAACTTAGGGACACTTGACCACTGAGCCACATCCCCACCCCTATTTTCTATTTTATTTGGAGACAGGGTTTTACTGAGTTGCTTAGTGCCTCGCTTTTGCTGAGGCTGGCTTTGAACTTGGGATCCTCCTTCCTCAGCCTACTGAGCTGCTGGGATTACAGGCATGTATCACCGTTCCTGAACTATTCTTATCTTTTTAATTGACTGCCTCTTTAGTGAAGCAATGATACTTTGAAAGAAATTTATAAAATAAATTAGTTCAAGTCTCATCAAGGTGGTTATCTTGTGTAATTTTGTTTGTTTGCTTATGCCACTGTGAGGTTAATTTGTTTTTGAATTTTTAGGGCTTATTTTTATTTAATTGAGTTTTTACATTATAAATTGTTTCTTAATTTGAGTTAAAAGTATATGTTGACCTACATTGATAGTTTTGTATCCTTTCATGCTTCTTCTTTTCTCTATAAATAACCATTTTTTTTCTATACAAAAAAGAATATCATAGATCTTATCTTGTTCTTTACTTTTTTAATTAATAAAATAATTTGACAGTCATTCCATTTCTAAACTCAGATCTTTCTCATTGTTTTTAGGTTACTTGTGCTGGGTTGTGGGAAGTATGACACTGATTTACCTGTTCCCTTATTGATGGACAATAGACATAGTGTTAGAGAAGGAAAATAAAAGATTTAATTAAAATTTGACTCTGCATGTTTGAAAATTATTGCAAGACTGAAGTGGACGACTTTTGGAGAAAGTTGCAAGTTTGCATTTAGAATCAGTTACCTTGTGAGAGGTTCATGTAAGAAAAATGAAGTCTAGGCCAGAATATAGCCTGACTCAAGAAAGGAGTTGTCATGGCAGGAGGAGCCAAGAATAAATACTTATTTTGCTGGCTCTAGCACTCTGCTCTGCATACTTGAACTGGACTGTTGTTACTCTGAAGAAATGACAGCCTGGGCTGGGGATATAGCTCAGTTGGTAGATTGCTTGCCTCACATGCACAAGGCCCTGGGTTCAATCGCTAGCACCACCAAAAAAAAAAAAAAAAAAACAAAAACAAAAATCTTAAGGACTGGGCACAGTTGTGTGTACTTATAGTCCCAACTACTTAGGTGGCTGAGGCAGTAGGATCACTTGAAGCCAAGAGCTTGAGGTCAGCCCTGGCAATACAGTAACATGTCATTTTCCAGAACAAAACAAAAATACAAACATGTAGAACATTCTTAGTGTACTTGCTGTATATATGGTCATTTGGTTTAGGTGGTCTCAAAACCATTAAAGACTAGAGGCAGAAGTACAACTTATATCAGAGATATTATTGTCATTCACTTTGGGGACTCAGTCTCTAAAGAGGTGTAGTATTATTAAAAAAATTATTTTTGCATCATCATCCGTAGATTGTTGTGAAATAAAACAATCTTTTTTCAACTAAAAAACATTATTGCGAGAGCCTTTTGAACTTATTCCTTCTGGTCTCTGAATGAAAACAAATAAACAAGCAAAACCCTTATTCTTCTTACTCTTTCTTGGATGAGAGAAATAAAAATAAAGGAGAAAGAAGAGAGGCTGGGGATTTAATTGTAGTAACATGATTAAGTTTAAGGATAAATGTGGATTAGGAAAAGCTCAAGAAACAGAAAATTTATAAACTGCCCTTTTTTTTTTTTCTTGGCGGTGCTGGGGATCAAACCCAGGGCCTCACACCTGCAAGGCACTCTACCCACTGAGCTATCTCCCCAGCCCCAAAACTACCTTTTTTAAAGAAAAATTTTTTTTAGTTGTAGATGGACACAATACCTTTATTTTTATTTATTTTTATGTGGTACTAAGGACCGAACCCAGTACCTCATACATGCTCAGCAAGCGCTCTACCACCAAGCTACAACCCCAGCCCTATAAACTGCCTTTTTTTTTTTTTTTAATATTTTTTTTTTAGTTGTCAGTGAACCTTTTATTTATTTATATGCAGTACTAAGGATCAAATCCAGTGCCTCACACATGCTAGGCAAGTGCTCCACCACTGAGCCACGACCCAAGTCCCCTATAAATTGCCTTTTAAGAGTAACAAACATAAGTAGTCACCCCTAAAAAGAAATGAAAATGGTTATGTGTCCAAAAATGATCAGTGCTATCAGTAATCAAAAACATGGAATTTAGTACTGAACAACTTTTTTTAGGCAGTGGGGTTAAAAGTTTACATACTTTAATGTGTTTTAAATTTTATGATGCGCACATATTGACTTTTTAGATTGGAAAGATCAAAAAACCTAAGCTAAATCAAAGGTCAAAGACAAACTAAGAAGTGTGTGGTGGTGCATATCTGTAATCCTCCCAGTGACTTGGGAGGCTGAGGCAGGAGGATTGCAAGTTCAAAGCCAGGTTCAGCAACTTAGCAAGGCCCTAAACAACTTAGTGAGACTGTATCTCAAAATAAAAAATAAAAAAGGCTGGGGATGTGACTCAGTAGTAAAGGACCCCTGAGTTCTATCCCTGGTACCAAAAACCAAAACAAAAAAAAACACCAAATCTAGTATAGGTCTATACTATATCCTTCTAATTTTTAGGTAGAAATAGTTTTGTGTAATCAAGGGAGTAGTGATGGGCTCTCGTGGAGGCAGCTAGCACGAGGCTGGGGAGCGCTGAGCCGCGCGTCGTGCCCTGCGCTGCCCAGACTAGCGAACAATACAGTCAGAATGGCTAAAGGTGACCCCAAGAAACCAAAGGGCAAGATGTCTGCTTATTCCTTCTTTGTGCAGACTTGCAGGGAAGAACACAAGAAGAGAACTCCAGAAGTCCCTGTCAATTTTGCAGAATTTTCCAAGAAGTGCTCTGAGAGGTGGAAGACAATGTCTGGGAAGGAGAAATCTAAATTTGATGAAATGGCAAAGGCGGATAAAGTGCGCTATGATCGGGAAATGAAGGATTATGGACCAGCTAAGGGAGGCAAGAAGAAAAAGGACCCTAATGCCCCCAAAAGACCCCCGTCTGGATTCTTCCTGTTCTGTTCAGAATTCCGCCCCAAGATCAAGTCCACAGATCCTGGTATCTCCATTGGAGATGTCGCCAAAAAGCTGGGTGAGATGTGGAATAACTTAAGTGACAGTGAAAAGCAGCCATACATAACTAAGGCTGCAAAGCTGAAGGAGAAATATGAGAAGTATGTTGCTGACTATAAGTCTAAAGGAAAGTTTGATGGCGCAAAGGGTCCTGCTAAAGTTGCCCGGAAAAAAGTGGAAGAGGAAGATGATGAAGAGGAGGAGGAAGAAGAGGAGGAGGAGGAGGAGGATGAGGATGAATAAAAAACTTTATCCGTCTCCTTGTCGCCGTGATTGACACATCTCATTTTAGATGTGTCTGTTTCTCTCATTAGGTTCAGTTACAGAATTTGATCACGATCATATTGTAGTCTCTCAAAGCGCTCTAGAAATTGTCAGTGGTTTACATGAAGTGGCCCTGGGTGTCCAGAGCACCCTGAAACTGTATCAAAGTTGTACATATTTCCAAACATTTTTAAAATGGAAAGGCACTCTCGTGTTCTCCTCACTCTGTGCACTTTGCTGTTGGTGTGACAAGGCATTTGAAGATGTTTCTGGCATTTTTTTTTTTAATTTGTAAGGTGGTGTTAACTATATGGTTATTGGCTAGAAATCCTCAGTTATCGACTGTACATATCTATAGTCTGTAAAAAGAACAAAACAACCAAGAAAAACTCTTGATGCTCCTTGCTGGCGTTGAGGCTGTGGGGGAAGATTCCTTTTGGAGGGGGGCCATACCTCAGGGCGTGCACTGTGAGGCTGGACCTGTTGACACTGCGGTGGACATCCATTTAGCTTCAGGTTGTCTTGTTTTTGTATATAGTGATATAGCATTCTGCTGCCTTTCTTAGTTGTGGAAAAAGGGGGGTCACCTGGCATGAGAAGTGTTTGAATTTTTTTTAGTTAAGTACAGTAGATTTTAAACTTTGTTTTCAAACCAACTGTAGAACTTTTCATTGTCAGCAAAGAGCCACTGCATCAATGAAAGTTCAAGAACCTTCTGTACTTAAATACAATTTGCAATGTTATGTTATTTTTTGTATGTTTAGAATGCTGAAATGTTTTTGAAGTTAAATAAACAGTATTACATTTCTAAAACTGTTTAAAAAAAAAAGGGAGTAGTGATGCTAGCAAGAAAGAAAATATATTTTCCAGTCCAGTTAGCAGACTGTGTCAAGGGCTTAGATTTAATTTTAATCACTACTAATTTGCTGCATGTCTTAACAGTCTCTGGTTCATTCTTGTCAGAGCCACTGATCTGTTGCTTAGATCAGAAATCTTGACTTCTGTTCCTTTCACTTCTGTTAGGAAATTTTGTTCACAGTATATCATGTTCTGCAATATGATCCCTTTTCATTGCCCACCTCTGGTCCAAGTTGCCATTTTATCTTGTCTGGATTAGTGTAAATCACCAACTTGCTCTTTTCTCTGCTTCTATCATTTTCCTTTCTTCTTCTTATTTTTTTGGTGCCAGGGATTGAACTCAGGGGTGCTCAACCACTGAGCCACATCCCCAGTCCTTTGTTGTATTTTACTTAGAGACAGGGTCTCACTGAATTGCTTAGAACCTCACTAACTTGTTGGGGCTGGCTTTAAACTTGTGATCCTCCTACCTCAACTTCCCAAGCCACTGAATTCCCAGTGTGTGTGCCTCTGCACCCCGATGTCATTGTCTTTTCTTGATACAGTAGCCAGAATGAGACTTAGAAAGTGTGAGCCAGCAAACTTTTCTGCTTCAGGTCCTCTAGAAGAGTTACCTTGGAGAGCAGAGTCATATCCTTGAAGGAAAATACATGTTCAGTTTCCAAGGATAGGTAAGGGGAAGAAGCCCACTCAGGATAGTTTGCCAAACTCCTCTCTCCCATCTGATCTGTCACTGTTTCCTCTCTTGGTTACTGAGTTTCCAGAATATCTCACCTCCTTGCTATTTCTTGGAGTGCCCAAACTCTACTTCCTTGATGTTGCCTCTGTTGAAATGCTCTTCTTCCAGATACTTACATGATTAGTTCCCTCCTTCAGGACTCTTCTGAATTTCACCTTCTGTAAAATGCTGTCATTGGCTTCCTCTGTGCAACAGCAACCCTTCCCTTTGCATTTCTTTGTAGGCCTTACTACTTATTTATTGTCTGTTTCACTCCATTAGAATGAGGACTTACCGACTACCTGCCCAGCAGTTAGGCATTTAGTAATTATTTGTTAAATGACTGGATCAATTTTCAGTTTTTTCTTCAGTGACTTTTTCTGCCTTGAGGAATACTCAGTCCACTCTTGTACTTTGGCCAGGGGAAAGGAACCCTGCTTTAATGGACCAGATGTTTCTGTGGGCTTCTTCCTTTTTCTCACTGCTCAGATTTTTCTTTTCTAATTTCTTTAGACAAGCAAAAGAATTTTTTTTTTTAAATAACTTTCATGTGTTTGTATTTAATGCTTTCCTTTCTCTGAATTTGGCATCATTTTATATAAATACTTTAACATTTAGGCACTTCTTCATTCAGCTGGCACATAATTATTGCAGCAGATAGTGAGCCAGGCTGGGTGCCAGGCTGTATGCCAGGGCTCAGAGTAATGGAGAGCCTGCCCTTCCCTTGAAAGCTGATAGTTCAGTGGGTGGTTGGAAGTGCCAACAGTTGGGAGAGGCAAGTGCCATAAAGAAGAATGCAGAGAGGGAGGTGGGAACATTAGTGGTTCATCCAGGCAGTGCCTGAGTGTTGGGAATTTCAAGGGTCTGCGGAAGTTTGTCAGGTGAGGAAACAGACAAAGGCCTCTCCCAGGAGAGGGAATAATGGGCAAAAACATAGAGCTTTACTTATTAGAGAAGCACAAGTCTGTGAGTATTGTTGGAGTGCAAAGTACAGTTGCCTCTTTCTGAGTGCTCTGCTTTAGTGAATTCAACCAAGTGTAGATCAGAAATATTTGAAAAAAAAATTTATATTGAATATGTAGTCTTTTTTTTTTTTTTTTTTTTTAGTATTCTCTAAACTACAGTATAAAAAACTATTAACAGCATTTGGGTTATATCAGATATTACAAGTAATCTAGAGATTTAAAGTATATAGGAGGTTGTGTGTGAGTTATATGCAAATACAAAGCCATTTTATATAAAGGACTTGATCCTGGGATTCTTATATGCCTGTGGGGAGAGGTCCTGGAACCAATCCCTTGTGGATCCAGAGGGACAACTATGATATAGGTAGTGATGGTGGATGAGGCCATGCTAATTACTCAAGGGTCAAATACAGCTGCTTGTAAAGAATTACGTGTTTACTATGTACAGTGAGAGTTTCATTCTGTAGGTCATGGATTTGCATATGTGTACTATGTTTATGTAAAGGGAGATTGGCTAGGGAGGTGACCTGAAGGTGTCTTCTTTTGTTTGATCCCTTTCTGAGACAAGGAGAATCCAGAATATTTTCTGCGACGTATTATTATATCTCCATGCAGATTATTATTATTATTATTTTGCTTTTGTACTGTAAGTTCCTAAAGGATGGCAGGGTTTCATTTTTGTGTTCCTTGTATCTCCTTGTTACATACATTGAGATAGATGCTCATTTAAACTAACTCCCTTCCTTCCTGCTGGGGATTGAACCCAGCACCTTGCATATTCAAGTGTTCTATCACTGAGCTACATCCCTAGTCCCATGCACTTAAATTATCTTTAAGAACACTTCACTGTTTTTTTTTTAACCTTTTATTATTCCATAATATGCCCTTGTCTTTTATCTCTCTCATCCTTCACTTCTTAATTTATCAAGCAAGTTAAATGTATTAAAAAAAAAAAAAAAAAAAGGGAAAGGAAAGCTTGTTCTAAGATTTGTGATTTGTGCTGTCATATGCCGGATCCTGAACTAGATGTGGGTTCTGGTGGGACTCCTTACTGAGGCAGTCACTCCAGTGCTATTTATTCACTTGCATTCCCTGTGCTTGGCACATGTTATGTGCTGAGTAAACATTTGTTGAGGGGGGTCATCTCATTCATCAACAGCAAGATGAGGTTGGTGTTTTTGTAGGAAACCTCCCTCCTGTTATCTTTGCTTCTAAGCTCCAGACATACGAGACTCTTCTCCATTCTGTAGTATTTCCAAATTCTGTACTATCTGAAATGCTCATTCTCTCATCTGGCCAGCTGCTATATCTGCTTATAAGTCCCCTTTCTGGGTAAGTGATTTCTGATTAGTCCAGGTTAGTTGCTCCTTCCTCTATACTTTTAAAAATTTTTTTGTTTAGCTTCTGGACATTAAACTTGGAAGGTGAAGAAACCTTACCCATTTCTCTGTCTCTAGTACTTAAGCATGGGGCCCGGTGGTTTTGTTGAATGATTGATGTGTACCTTATTTATAGATAAGTTGTTATGACAAGCTGAAAGGATACCTGAGTCAACTTGTGCTAGGGATGGTGAATATCCCCTACTCAACCTAGATAAAGCCTTTATACATGTATGTATGAGTGAGAGAGTCTTTCAGAACTGGTGCTAGGAGCAACATTTATGTGAACCTGCAGTGTTAGAAAATTGATTTTTACTTGAAAGGATTTTGAGAGACCAGCAGTACAGTTCAGTGATTCAGTGCCAGGAATGGGAACTTGGCAAGAGGAGACTAGAAACTACTGTCCCCCTCTCCCCCAGGAGTCTAGGGAGAGATGTGGGAGTCTCCCTAAAAGGGGTGGAAGAGAGTGAAGTAACTGCAAGAGCAGAGTTTCTCCTTGGGGGTGCCTCCATAATATTTGGGAGGAAAAGAAAAACCACTGACCTTAACGCACATAATTGAGTGCCAATGACCATGTCCTTCTCTCTGCAGAGATTGCCCTAGCCATCATGGAGGTGGTGGAGGCGGATAGTCCTCCGAACCCCAGCTGTAAAATAATGACCTTCAGACCCTCCATGGAGGAGTTCCGGGAGTTCAACAAATATCTCGCATACATGGAGTCTAAAGGAGCCCACCGAGCAGGTCTTGCAAAGGTGATTATGCTCAGATCCTGGCATGAGAAAGGATCACTTGGCCTTTAAATTATGTTCTTAATCTTCACGATGTGGGCCATTGTTTCTTCCAAAGGAAGGTATTTGTAATATCTTCGTTTTGTTAATCCATGTGGAGCACTTGAAAAAATAAATAATTATTTTTCTTTCAACTATTTGTTATGTTCTAAAGCTTATTCTTTTTCTTCTCTTTTAAAGTCAGGTTGGCCTATAGAAACTTGAGATCCTTGTATAGGTTTCAGAGGTGTGAGAATATTCGTGGTTTTCATCAGTTTCTCATAGAGAACAAATATTTATTTTTTTGGTACTGGGGATTTAACCCAGTTGGGGCTTAACCACTCACTGCATCCCTAGCCTTTTATTTTTTTTTGTACTGAGGTTTGAACCCAATGGTGCTGAGCCACTGAGCCACATCCCCAACCCTTTTTTATTCTTTAGAGACCAGGGTCTCACTGAGTTCCTAAGCGCTTTGCTAAGTGCCTTGCTAAGTTGCTGAGACTGGCTTTGAACTCTTTGAACTCAGCTTCCCAGTCTACTGGGATTACTGGTGTGCAACACCATGCCCAGCAAAGGACAATTATTATCTTGAAGCTTTACCACCATTCCTCTTCCTATCTCCCTTCCTTGCTTTGTTCCTTCTTTTTTTCTTGGTTTTTAATTAAATTAATTAATTAGTTTTTGTGGTACTGGGCAAGTGCTCTATCACTGAGCCGCATCCCCTCCCCTTTTTAAGAAAATATTATTTTGAGACAGGGTCTCACTTAAGTTGCCAGGCTGGCTTCGATCTTTTGATCCTTTTTTCTCGGTCTCTGGAGTAGCTGGGGTTACATGTATGCCCTATAGTACCCAACCTCATATAGCAGATTTATTGAGATATAATTTATGTATCAGATAATACACCCATTTGAAGTTTGTATATCAGTGTTTTTTAGGATTTCCACAGCTGTCACCACTATTGAATTCCAGAAGATTTTTATCATCCCAAAAAGAAACTGTACAAAACTGTACCCATTAAGCAGTCATTTCCTATTCTCTGTTATCCACACCAATCCTAGGCAACCCCAATCTACTTTCTCTCTCTATGAATTTGTCTATTATCTTTTCTTTTTAGTATTTGTTTACCAAATGTGAAGAGAGTCTGCTGTGTATGCGGCACTGTGTCAGGTGTTGGGTTTGTGTGTCCGTGCCATATGGGGGCCAGAACAGACCAAGACCACACCTCCATTGAGCTTATGATCTGATGGTATTATTTTTAGGGTGATGAGATAGGGACATTTAAGCTAAGACCCAAAGGAAATTAAAAAAACAGCTCTCTCAAGATATGGTGACAGAAAGAATACTATGTCCAGAGGCCTGGAGACTGGCCTGAACTTTATGCATGGGAGGAATAGGAAGGCAGTCAGTGGAATTGGCACTTAAGGGGAAGAGGGACGTAATAAGTAAGGTACAAAGGGGCCAGATGATATTGGGCTTGTGCCCAATGACATTCAATGACACGAATGTGTCATTTTAATTATAAGAGCAACCATAAGCTCTGCCAGGCTTACAAGTGTGAGAGGAACGTGTGGTGATTGCCTATTTCTTTTGCTCTTTTTGTGACATTATTTTGAAATGATAACACTAACTTCCATGAGAAGAACCAACTTAAGATGGTTTATGTGTCCTTTCTATAATGGATTTTTTTTTTTTTTCCAGTACCAGGGATTGAATCCAGGGGCACTTAACCCCTGAACCACATCCCCAACCCTTTGTATATTTTATTTAGAGACAGGGTCTCACTAAGTTGCTTAGGGCCTTGCTAAGTTGCAAAGGCTGGCTCAGAATTCAGCAATCTTCCTGCCTCAGCCTTCTGAGCTTCTAGGATTACAGTTTGCGCCACCATGCCCGACTGGAAATCCCGGGCTGGGGAGATAGCTCAGTGGGTAGAGTGCTTGCCTTGCAAGCACAAGGCCCTGGGTTCTGTCCCCAGCACCGCAAAAAAAAAAAAAAACAACAAAAAAAACTTTCCCTGGGAAGAATTAATTTTTTTGTGCTTGTTTTGATTATTATTGTGCTACGTGTTAAATTCATAATCTGGGTTTCTGTAAACTTGTCACTGATACTTCATAAATCCCTGAACCCTGGCAGAGCCCACTGCTGGATAGATCCACTTAACTGCATCAACATAAAGGACTCTCTTGAACCCTTTCTCTGCTGTGAAGGTCAAATAGTGTGGAGAGAGCTGACTGATACTGGTAGGAAGAGAGAATTTCCTGAACAGCAGGGATAGGTGTTCAGGTCCTCATCTGGAACTGATGCTACCTGTAACCCAGTGCGTACTATTTCTGACATCTGACCCTGGAGGTATGTCATTTTCTTAGGTATCATGTTAAGGATCAAAGTTCCTCCAAGAAAAGTTTTAAAAATTCAGGATATTAAGTTGAATATTAATTAGGAATAGGTGAAAGTTGACATAAAGAGAAAGTGAAGGTTTATAATGAATTTCTCAGATGAGCTCTCTTTAGTGTAGGTTCTTTATTGGGTTAACTCGTAAAAAAATCCCACTCAGTTTTAACACCTCAGATCCTCCAGATTGTCTTTGGAGGAGAAATAATTCTTTAATGAAGAGAATGAATGTTCTGTTTCAGAAACACTTGACAAAATTTTGATCATGAACGTGTAATGGGTTAGCAAGAAGTTGGTGGAAGGAAGCTGAGGAGGTCTGTCTCTCTGCTTTGGGCTCTGAATACAGCCCTTGTCCTGTTTTATCCCCCTTTAGTTTTTTGAAAACATATACTGTGTTCCACTGAGATTTAGTAGAATGGCTTGTGGTAAGGACACATATTCAGTAACTTTAGAAGAGGAAGCCACAGCTACTTTCACAAGGGAGCTGTAGACACAGAGTACACCTGGTGCTGTCCCTGGTTATTATGGAACAGAATAAAGTTAATGAGAAGTACAATTACAAGACACACCTGAGTCCAGAACAACTTCTCTTCCCCCACCCCTTAGAATGAGATCATTGGCAAAGTTGGAGATATTGATGTATTCACGCCTACGATAATTTTCTATCACATATTCTCAGAATATGGTGAATTATTTGTTTGTAATCATTTTTGCTACCTTTTATGTCAAGTCACATAAACTCAGCTTTCTGAAGTTCTTCCCCTCTTATTCTAGAAGTTGCAGCAATAACAACTGTACAGAACTATACCGAATCAAATCATCTAGTAAAAATGAGAACCGTATTGACGTTAGCTGGTTTGCTTTGTGGCTAGCCCTGGGGAACAGCGGCACCTGTGAGGTGCTTCGTTAATACACTTTTTAGCATTTAATGAATTGGTTTTAATTTATGACTTGAAGGCAGTGGTTGAATAGTTCCAGTAGTACTAGCTTTGACCTCAGATGGTAGATTACTTTGATTTTTCTCTAGTCAACATTTTTTAAAAAATTATATTTTTAAGCTGGCCATTATAGTTAAACATAAAAATGAAATCCATTATGACATATTTATACATGCACATAGCATAGTTATCTAATCAACATTTTTCAGATTTATTTTTTGATTTAATTTTTATTTCTAGAGTGAGAGGTTTGACACCTTGACTCTGCAAAATTGATGGTCTAGTTGGGAAAGGGAAAAGAATGGTGGTTTCCTGAAATATGTAGAGCTTCTGTTGTTCTTTTGGAGGGAGATTGTGATGAATTTTTTCATGATGCATAATGGCAAAATTTGTCCCTAACATTAATCTGGACATAGACTGTCATGGGCCACGGTTTATGCACATACTGTAGCTTCATGAACAGCTCAAGAGTTTGCTGCTTTTGCCCACAAGGTAAAGAAAGATTGGAGAAGCACTGCCTTTCCTCCTTGTTCTTTCCTCAGTAGATAAATGGTAGTAGGTGGATGGTAGTAGTAACAGCTTATTTTAAGACAGTACAGGGGCTAGGGATATAGCTCAGTTGGTAGAGTGCTTGCCTCATAAGCACTAAGGCCCTGGGTTCAATCCTGGGGATGGGGAAGGGAGTACCAATGCCTTTTTTAGCTGGAAGTGTTCTGTGAGATATAGGAGCCCACCTGGCTTTGGGGGAATAGTGATGTCAAATGTGTATTCTGTTTTGATATAATCAGGAAAGTAAACGTTAAAAGGAATAGGTTTGCTTAATTTGTGTAGCTTTGGAATCTATTTTAAAGACTATGTAGTGCTTGAGTTCATATCTTATGTAAGAAAATTTAATGTTTTAATATGTAAAATTATGGTTCAAAATAATATTTTTATTATGTGTCTAAAATTAAGTATTTTTAAAAAATAATTTTTAGATGTCAATGGACCTTTTTTTTTAAAAAAATTATTTTTATGTGGTGCTGAGAATTGAACCCAGTGCCTCACATGTGCTAGGCAAGTGCTCTACCACTGAGCCACAACCCCAGCTCCTGAACTTAAATATTTAAAAAAAAGTTTTTGTTGTTGATGAACCTTTATTTTATTTATTTGTATGTGGTACTGAGAATTGAATCCAGGGCCTCACACATGCCAGGCAAATGCTTTACTACTGAGCCACAGCCCTGACCTCTAAATATTTTAATATTCTTTCTGAATTCTTTAATCAAGAGAAAATAAACATGTGCAGAAGGTAACATTTGGGGTTTTTGTAAATTTATTGTATGCTTTTCTCTTTCAATTATTTCAAAGATTTTTTTTTTATAGAGAAGCCACAGCCTTTTTTTTTTTTTTTGGTACCAAGGATTGAATCCAGGGGTGCTTAACCACTGAGCCACATCCCCAACCCTTTTAAATATTTTAGAGACAGGGTCTCCCTGAGTTGCATAGGACCTCACTAAGTTGCCGAGGCTGGCTTTGAACTTGGCAGGCCTCCTGCCTCAGCCTTCTGAGCATCTGGGATTATAGGCTTGCTCCACTGTGGCCAGCTTGCCTTTTTTGTAATACAGGGACATATACTTGACTCTAAACCTGATATTAATTTTTGCTTAATTAATATTGTATTAAGGGCTGGGGATATAGCTCAGTTGGTAGAGTGCTTGCCTCTCAAGCACAAGGCCCTGGGTTCAAATCCCCAGCACTGCAAAAAAAACAAAAACAAAAATAAAAATATTATATTAATATATTCATTTTTCTAAAGAGTAATCTGAATAAATCTCCATGTTTTTTGAATTGTTTAGACTAATTGCTGATGTAGAATAAGTTGGTATTTATAATACTTTAAAAAGTCCGCTTCCCTTTCAGTGTGTTCTCATGATAATGTATCTTATCCATATTCATATAGTATGATTATTCATGTTTAAAAGAATTAAGTACGTTTTCAATAATATACACTATGGTTATCTATATTCTCATTTTTAACTGATATGCCTTGGAAGAAATAAGATGTGTGGTATCCTTATATTGCATATGAAAATTAATTTTAAAATTGACAGCTCATTTTCAGTTAATAAGTCTTTCATTTATTACCTGTATAACATTGAATACATTATTCACCCCAACCCCAAGTTTCTTTATCCTGTGAAGCTTGACACAAAGCTTTCACAGTTGTATATTATAGATCTAAATGTAAAACAAAACCTTAACACTCCTTGAATATAGACTATCTTTATGTGCTAGTATAGGAAAGTTTTTTTAACTGAACATTACAGCAGAAACGAAAGGCAGAAATAAAAAATGCGATTACATTAAAGTTAAAAACGTAAATTTGTCAAAACATACCCTTAAGAAGCTTGTGTCACAAGTTCCAGGCCAGCCTCAGCAATTCAGGAAGGTCCTAAACAACTTAGCAAGACCCTGTCTCAAAAAAGGGGAAAAGAAAATTATTATTAAAAAAAAAATTGACTTGGGATGTAGTTCAAGGTAAAGTACCCCTAGGTTCAATCCCCAGTAGTGAGAGAGACAAGAGATAGACACACACACACACACACACACACACACACACACACACACACACACACACACACACACACAGGAATAAGAAATGCTGCTACTAGTAGTACCATGCAATGATATCATTTCGTATCCCTGGTCATTCTAAAATCTAACCTAAATAAGGCATAGCATGGTGGTTTGTTTGCCAGTAGTGACCAAAACAAAGATATTATAATCTGAGTTACATCCATAGCTCTTTTTATTTTTTATAGGGAGAGTCTTGCTAAAATGCTGAGATTTTCTTTGAATTTATAGTCATATCTCAGCCTCCCAAGTTGCTGGGATTACAGGCATATGCAACCATATCTGTACATTTCTTATTTCTCAAGAAACGTCAGGCTTTGGAAAAGGGAATAACAGTTCCAACTGTGTGTAGTTGAAATACATAAAAAACAAAAACAACAGACATAAAAAAACCGCCATTATTGTTTTGGTCCACACAACAAAAGCAGAAATAAAAGATTAGTCAAAGAGGATTCCCCAGGATTCTGCAAGTTACCATTTCTTTCTCTGTAAACATTCCCATGAAGGAGACTATTTAGAGTCCATAGTTTTTGTTTACTCAGTGCCTTTAGTTCAAATGCAGTGTGAAAGAATGGATGCTGTATTTTAGCTGCAATAGCCCTGAGCTAAAAATCATGGAAAGACAACTACAAGTGGATATCATTAGAAAGCTTGAGCTGGACAATGGGGATTGCTTGACTACAGACTTTTTTTTTTATGAAGTACATCTCAAGCAGCACACATGTAAGCAGAATTTTGCAAAATCAAAAGTTCCTACAGAAAAATGAGGAATTCAGAGACTTACTAGGGGCCCAGTGAAGCCCCTACTGACTAAAATTGTTATATTAAGCATGTTACTCACAGTTTTTAAGACTAGTTTTCTTTTTTTATAATTTTTAAAAATTTTATTTATTTTTTGTGCTTTTTAGATATACATGCCAGTAGGAGTTTTCTTTTTAGTATAGGAGAACTGAAATCATTCCATGTTAGTATATAAAATACTTTTTGAAAAATAATGTTTTTTACTTCTGTGTTTTAATGCCAATATCATAGAATCATGATTTTTGAGTTTAAGCTAGAAAAAAAGGCTCAGCATAGTAATGTAATGTTTAATTTGTTGTACCTTTTTTTTTGTAGTGTTGATTCCCTGCTTTCACAGATTTCCTTAAAAATTTTATTCAGCTGCCAGTTCCAATAATATCTCAAAGTAGGACATATTTATTCTGTAGTGAGACATCTGATTTTTTTTTTTTTTTTAAAGGGAGGCAGAAAGAAAAGTAGTCATCTACTTTATATGTTAAGCACCAGGTAGATAATAATATTGTCTAAGATGAAAATTTAGTGGGCTAAGGAGAAAGGGAAAAGTTGCTTACTCTGAAGGGCTGTGCTAATTCTGGGATCTTGTCTGCAACTTTTAGAAACAGTTGCAGCAGGCCTTTCTGTTTGACTCTCCCCCCACCCCCCCCAGTCAGCCCACTCTGAAACTTTAAAGGTACCAGTTATTTTCTGTGCCCTAGGATCTTTTTCTTTTTCCTTCCCTTCCCTTTCCCTTTCCCTTTCCTTTCATGAATTTTGAGTTAAAAATCCCCTTCCTTCCTTCCTTCCTTTCCTCTTTCTTTGTTCCTTCCTTCGAGAGGGAGGGAGGGAGGAGGGAGGGAGGAGGAGGGGGGGTGGGAGGAGGCGGGGAGGAGGAGGGAGGGAGGGGAGGAGGATTCTTTTCTTTTCTTCGTCCTCCTCTTTCTCTTTCTTTTTCTTCTTTCTTTTCTTTCTTTCTCTCTCTCTCCTCTCTTTCTCTCTCTCTCTCTCTTTCTTTCTTCTTTTCTTTTTTTCCCCTCTGCCTCCGTCCCTTCTCTCTCTCTCTGTCTCTCTCCCCCCCTCTCTCCCCTTCCTCTCTCCCTCTCTCTCTGTACCTCTCCCACTCCCTCCCTCCCTCCCTCTCAGGGGCACTCCCACTGAGCCACATCCCTAACCCTTTTATGTTTACACAGGGTCTCATTGAGTTGCTTAGTGCTTTGTTTTTGATGAGGCTGCCTCAGCTTCCTCAGCTGCTGGGATTATAGGCTTGTGCCACCATGCCCGGCTTTTTTTTTTTCCCCTTCTTGTATTAGTGCATTATAGTTATACATAATAGTTGGGTTCATTTAGAGAAAATCATACATAGATGGAATTAAATTTACTCCATTGCAGTCTCTGGTGCCCCCACCCTTTTCCCTGCCCTTCTCAGCCCCCAATCCCCTATTCCCTTAATATTTTTTTGGGGGGAGGGGTGGAACCAGGGATTGAACCCAGGGGTGCTTAACCACTGAGTCACATCCCCAGCTCTTTTTATATTTTAATTTAGAGACAGGGCCTCACCAAGTTCCAAAGACTGGCTTTGAATTTGTGATCCTCCTGCCTCAGCCCCCTGAGTCCCTGAGGTTAGTAGGTGTGAGCTGCCATGTCTGGCAGTAATTGGTGCTTTATATATATATACATAAAGGCGAAATTTGCCGTGGTATATTTATACATGAACATTGTGGAATTTTGTCAAATTCATTTCCCATTTCCTCCCCTTTCCTATCCTTCCTCCCCACCTGGATCTTATTCTTCAACTTATTTGACCTTCCCTGTATCTATGATATCCACCCCAGACCCCCTTTTTTCTTGTATTTTGCTTCAGCTTGTGCATATGAGAGAAAACATTTGACCCTTGATTTTCTGAGTCTGGTGTATTTCTCTTAGCCTGGTATTCTCCAGTTCCATTCATTTACTGGCAAATGCCATATTTTCTTTCTTCTTCATGACTGAGTAAAATTCCATCGTGTACACACACCACATTTTTTTAATCCATTCATCTATTGACAGGCATCTGGACTGGTTCCATAACTTGGCTATTGCGAATTGTGCTGCTGTAAACATTGATGTGGCTTTTTCAATATAGTATGCTGATTTTAATTATTTGGATAAATACTGAGGAGTGAGATAGCCGTGTCCTAAGGTGGTTTTGTTCCTAGTTTTTTGAGGAATCTCCACAGTGTTCCCATAGTTGTTGTACTAATTTGTGGTCCCATCAAAAATATATATGTATCTTATCCCTCCATATCCTTGCCAGAAGATATTATTTATATACTTTTTTTTTTTTTTTTTTTTTTTGTACCAGGGACTGAACTCAAGGGTGCTTAACCACCAAACCACATCCAGCCCCTTTTTGTTTTTTATTTTGAGACAAGGTCTCACTAAGTTGCTTTGGTTCTCACTAAATTACGGAGGCTGTCTTTGAACCTGTGATCCTCCTACCTCAACCTCCTGAGTTGCCATGCCTGACTTTATTATTGCTTACATTCTTGATAATTGCTCTTCTGACTAGAGTGAGATGAAATCTTAATGTAGTTTTGATTTGCATTTCCTTGATGTCTAGAGATGTTGAACTTTTATCATATATTTGTTGGTCATTTGTACTACTTTTGAGAAATGTCTGTTTTAGTTCTTTTCCCATTTATTGATTGGGTTATTATTTGTTGCTGTTAAGCTTTTTGAGTTCTTTATTTACTCTGGATATTAATCCTCCCATAAAGGAGCAGATGGCAAAGGTTTTCTCGCATTCTGTAGGCTCTCTCTTCATACTCTTAATCGTTTCCTTGCTTTGTGGAAGCTTTTTAACCTGATATAATCCCACTTACTGATTCTTAGTTTTATTTATTGAGCTTTAGGGGTCTTGTTAAGGAAATTTAAATTTAACATTTAAAGATTTTATTTTTAAAAAATTTTTTAATTTTTTTTTTTTTTTTTTTTGTGGTGCTGGGGATTGAACCCATGGAACATTTAAAGACATTAAATAGTCTTAGTAAATTCTTTTTCTAGTGCTTTAAAAATATTCAATTTCCAAAGTCAGTCATTTCGTTATAGATATTATAAGGCCAAATAAGTATGTTCAGATTGAAATATAAGTTATTACAATTCAAAAGGGAGCAAACAGTAAAGCGAAAAATGTTGAAAAGGTTTTAAACATCAAACTTGATTTTTTTCCTTCCAAAACTGTATAGGCAAGTTGTATTCCTTAGCACTTTTGGGCAAATATTCAGGTTTAAAATCTTATTAAAGAGCTAGTGCTTATCAGCCTAACACAGATGAACACTTAGTGTAAGAATTTGTTTCAGGAACCAGTTACTGTGGGATTACACTCCTGTAATCCCAGCAATTTGGGAGGCTGAAGGAGAATTGCAAGTTCAAAGCCAGCTTCAGCAATTTAGTGAAGCCATAAGCAACTTAGTGATACCCTGTCTCTAAATAAAAGAGGGCTGGGGATATGACTCAGTGGTTAAGTGCTGCTGGTCAATCCCCAGTATCAAAAAAAATCTTGTTTCAAATAATAGCTTATTTCAAAACATGTTTATCCATTTCCTAAAGCTGTGAGTTTTTAATTATTAACTAGAAAGATTTTTGAGTCTCATATTTCTTTGATACTTGAAATACAAGGAGCTAGAACATGTCATGTTCAACCTGCTTCAGTGCCATCACTGAAGAATTTTTGAAATGAAAACTGTTGGCTATCCAGGGTTTGGAATTTCTTGATCTACTCTTCATACTGCATAAAACAAGTTTTAGAAATGTACACATTTCATAGTTTGATACATGAAGCACTCTTTTCTATGCCTTATGATGTAAGGTAAGATATGAACCTTTCAGAAATTCCATGTGTGTTCACAAGTAACTAAGCCTATTACAATGATTATAGATTGACCAGTTATTAAAAGAATTGGGACTGTTTTTGTGGTATTTCTTTACAAGTAATCAGACTTTATATGTAAACATGCAGCATAATCAATAGTAAGGTTGCACTTGTTTACTAAAGGTACACTTTTAAGTTTTGTGGGTACCCATATACACAGATATACATATGCACAAATTATTGCATTACGAATCCTGGAGATATATTGCAGATGATAGCTGAAGCAGTCATTTTCTGTTAAGAAGAATGTTACCTGTCTGGAAGGTAAAATTATTTATTAGTAAGTATTTTTCTGAATTGTTCATGTGTAATGGTATTTTAAATTCTTCATGAAAGCAAATGAAACATTCCATAATATATATGTGATTGTGTAGTCTTTTGTTAAAAATAAATGTTAACAACTAACCTGTTGTTTACAGTATATTTTGGAGGTGTTATAACTAGATGATGATTAACATTCTCAATCTTTATAGCTGTGAAGAATTACATACTATCTGGATATTTTATAAGTATATTTTATATCACAGCATAAATCTTTTTAAGAAAAAAAGTTTGGAAGTATGGTTATAGGATAGGAGAAAATAATTGTGCTCTCTTGTGAGCATGTGCACTTTCCATATAAGAATATTCACTATATATAGAAGACCTCTTAATAAGAAAAAGAACAATGATGCAATGGTAATATGGTCAAGAGACTTGGATAAGTATTTTACATAGGACATCAACAGAGTCAGTGAACATATGAAAATGTTCTTTAGTTATCAGGAAAATAAAATCTATGCTTGTGTACAATTATACACTTAACAGAAAGACTAAAATTGAAACGATGGACATTATCAAGTGATGATCAAAATGTAGAGGAGGTGGGTGCCGTGTCACATGCCTGTAATCCCAGCGGCTCTGGAGACTGAGGTAGGAGGATCCTGAGTTCAAAACCAGCCTCAGCAACAGCAAAGGTGCTAAGAAACTCAGTGAGACCCCGTCTCTAAATAAAATACAAAATAGGGCTGGGGATATGCCTCAGGGATCAAGTACCCCTGAGTTCAATCCTGGTAAACCACTCCCCCATTGGGAAAAAAAATAAAATGCAGAGGAACTGGAATTCTAGTATCTTGCTAGAAGAATTGTGAATAGGAACAACTACTTTGGCAAAAGTTTGGTAATAGCTTTTAAAAATTTGAGTTACAAGTATCCCCTACCCCAGTAAATTTATTTTTTTAGGTAATGGGGCTTTAACCTAGTGATATTTAACCACTGAACCATGCCCCCTTCCCCTTTTTGTTTTTTATTTGGAGACAGGGTTACCCAGGGCCTCGCTAAATTGCTCAGGTTGGCCTTGAACTTAATCCTCCTGCCTCAGCCGTTGGAGTTGCTGGGATTACAGGTGTGCATCATTGCACCTGGTTTGTACCAGTAATTTCATTGCTAGGGTTGTCTATGTACTTATTATATTTTATAGAACCCTGTGCACATATGTAAGAGAAGATATAAGAATATTAATTGTATTATTTTCAATGGTCACTAATTAGAATAAGTCAAATGACCATTGACTTTTTGAAAAATATGTACATTTTTCAAAAAAAATTATACCATTACAATGCTCACCAATGTGATAAATATTTATATGAGGAAATTAGTGGGAGTGAAAATTTATGCGCTTCATCTGCATAGGTCATCATATTTAAATCTCACAAAATGTTGATGAAGATGTAGTGAAGATATAGAAGATAAACCTCAGCACATACCATATGCTTACACTTTTATGCATTTCAAAAACTTGTATTTAGTGATGTATACTCATCCATAAAACTAAAACTCAGTAAGAAAAATATTACCATGAATGCCATGATATGGTTGCTTTTTTGTTCCAGAGGGGGTGTTTGTTTGGAAAAGGGTACTTGCAGAGCTACTGGGTACCAGCAGGATTCTACTTTTTGTGCCTGAGCATTGATTACTCTGATGTTTGCTTTCTAAAAATTCCCAGAGCTGCGTATTTGTCATTTACATTTTTTGTATGATTGCTATATTTTTAAATAATTTTTTAGAAAACAGTTTTTCTTAAAAAATATAAACACCTTCTAAGGTGGAAAAATTCCAATCATAAATTGCGACTTCATGACTTCTTGACTTTGTCCCTTTTTAGTCATCTGTGTGTGTGTGTGTGTGTTTGTGTATCTAAAGATAGATAGATAGATAGATAGATAGATAGATAGATAGTGTTTTGTTTGTTTTTTCCCTTGGTGCTGGGAATTGAACTCAGGTCTCTGTGCTTGCTATAGGCAAGCTCCATCAACTAAGCTACATCCCTAGCCCCTAAATATGTATTTTTGATTCTAATGTTTCTAGATCTTTTCATTGTTAGTATTTAAGTGTTGCTACACTATGGGAAAACAGTGATGTGCTAATCCCACCTCATATTGGCATGTGAGTACTGATAGTTCCCTTTCTAGCTCCATGTTTAGTGATGACACATTGGTAGGTTCATTTGGCAGTGATGAGAATAGGTACATCCTGGAAAAAGGAAATACTACAAATTAAAGTTTACCCATCTTCTCAGAAAGGTGGTTTTTAAACATTTACTAATGTACCACTACCCTATTTGCTATATTGCATAAGAAGTCTATAGAGAAAATAATAATTGAGTAAATAACTAGTTACTTATTTTTTTCATATTAGTGAAAGTAGCACAGTTGGATGTTTAGATAGAATCGAATAAAGGCAAACTTCTTTGAGGAAGAAATGATTTATATAGGTACAATTTCACCTTCTGTTGAGAGGCAGGGTCATATAATAGCTCAGTGTGAATTCTGTTATACTGTTTCAGTCCGAATTTCAGCTCAACCTGTCTTTGGCCACTTGAATTTCAGTGCAATGTTTACTTCTGCATGTTTTTTAATTTTATTGTTAAAATCAAGATGATAATAGTACCAATTCAAAGGGGAATTAGTACATTTCTAGTATTGGATATAGTGAGTACTAAAAAAATTTTGCTATTAAAAATCATATTTCTTTATTGCAAATCTTTTTTCATTACATATTTGTCAGAGAGTCTGAGAAATTCTTCAGTTGTAGATCATTGTATATAAAAGCTAAATAATTACTTGGAATATTTTTAAGTTAATTATTATTATTTTATTTTTAGGTGATTCCCCCTAAGGAATGGAAGCCAAGACAATGCTATGATGACATTGATAATTTGCTTATTCCAGCACCAATTCAGCAGATGGTCACAGGACAGTCAGGACTGTTCACTCAGTACAACATCCAGAAAAAAGCTATGACCGTGAAGGAGTTCAGGCAGTTGGCCAACAGTGGCAAGTGAGTAGATTTAGTTTGCTATTTCTATTTCTTTAAAAAAAGAAATGAACATAATAAGAAACCAAGTAGACAGGGGAGCTTATAATGAAAAGAAGGAGATTCATGTATAACATTTCAGCCCTCATTTAACTGTTTCTGCTTTTTGCTCATTAGGTGGTTGTTTACTAACCTTTTGTTTACTGTTATGGAAATTACTTTACATTTTATTATTTATAATACCTAGGCACGGGCTCTGCCACTGAGCTACATCCCCAACTCTACCATGAGCTTTTGATTCATCTTGTGTTGGGCAAAATTTTCTTTGTGTGACAGTGCTAAAACCTCACACACACACACACACACACTTATAATTTGATGGAGGTCAGGAATCTAGGAGTGGCTTAGCTTGGTGGTTCTGGCTCAGGGTCTCTCATGAGGTTGCAGCCAAGATGTTGGCTGGGTCTGCTTGTCATCTGAATATTTCCTGGAAGAGAGTCTTTCAGAAGTGCTCCCCTTATGAGGCTATTGGCTGGAGTCCTTAGTTGTTTGTCAAATGGACTACTCCTCATGTTGTGGCAGATGGCTCTTCCAGAGCAAGTGATCCAAGAGAGTGTTAGCAAGATGAAAACCACAGTATCTTCTCATGACCTGTCCCAGAAGCGGCACACTATCACTTCTGCCATATTTTGTTTGTTCCAAGCTAGTTGCTAAGGGGAAGAGAATGAAATTCTACTTCTTGAAGGGAAGACTAATGAAGGATTTGTGAATGTATTTAAAAATTATCACAGTTAAGATTATTATTGTGGTGTAGTTAAGGCCCTACATGACAACATTAATATGACAAAACCAAACTAAATCAAACTCAGAAGGCCAACAAAAAAGCATAGTTGTCCAAATTCCTGGATGGGTGTGAATGAGAAGGGAAGGCATTGGTAGAACCTCATTCTTTCAAATTTCATTGAAAATGTGAAACTTTCATTATAGATGGAGTTCATTAGCATTCAAATTCAGAATTATAAGTACAATACAATTGAAGCAAGAAAATGGGCATTTCCTAATTGTTTTCTAGTAAACCGTTTACTGTATTCTGTTGTCCCATTTTTAGTAACCATTTCCAGTGTTACTCTTAAAGTGTTGATAGATCAGTTCATTGAGTTGAATTTCTATTTGCAGCTTTGAATAAATAAGTAGTATCATGAAAACTAAAATACACTTGAAGTGATAAAAATTATTAGATATTAGATTATGAAGATTGACTTATTAGCAGAATTTACCTTTCTTGGTATTCTGGAGTTGAAAGATGATTTTTAAGCATAGTTTTTTTTTTTTTTTTTTTTTTTTTTTAAGTAGTGGAATCTAATATGAGGAATTGTCTGAAAAGTTACTTCTAGATTAAATTTTATTTCTTTCAAAGTTAACATACCTTTTGGTTTGGATTGATTTATGATAATTGTTATAATGTTAAAATACCTTTGCAATTCTTATTTTATATTTCCTATGCCAGTTTCATGTGGAAATTCCTTCCTTTCTTCCGTACTTCCTTCCTCTTTCCCTTCCTTCCCTCCTCTCCCCCGCCCCCGTCCCTCTCTTCCTTCCTCCCTCTTCATCAGAGGTTGAACCCAGGACCATTCAACTACTGAACCACATTCCCAGTCCTCATTATTTTTAAAAATTTTGATACAGGGTCTCACTAAGTTGCTTAGGTCCTCCCTAAGTTGCTGGTGTTGGCTTTGAACTTGCCATCTTCTTGCCTCAGCCTCCTGAGCCACTGGGATTATAAGTCTCTGTGCCTGGTGCTGGAAATTTATTTCAAATGCCAATGGAATGAGTTTCTGTGCTCAAGGCAAGGCTTTTGCTATCTATGCAGAACTCACATGATCTTCGTGTTTGTTGCAGAATGATGCTGAGACTGGAGTAATTTTCATGGGGCTCCATTCATCTGTTTTTCTTTAGTACCTTACCTTTTTCTTTTAGTACCTTATACCAAGTACATACTGTGCATAGTGTAAACTGAGGGGATGGTATACTCATGTGGTTGATAACACAACATGGTCCAAAGAAAATCCGAAGACTTTCAATATAGCTATAACAAAGAAACTTATAGAGCTGATTAATGCTCTTTGTTTTGTCTACGTTATTGATCTGTACTTCCTTCTTGGCACAGAACTAAGTGCATTATACAGTTATCTGGTGATTTTCTCAACAGCTCAACTGTTTTTTATCTCTGTTTTACAGAGTAATAACTGAGTCCCAAAATAATGCATCTTCCTGACTCTGTCCAGGTTTATGTAGCTTGATTGCAGTACTAGGAAATGAACCTTGGATTCCACGCATGTTAGGCAAGCACTCTTACATTGAGCGCTAAACTACATTTCCAGCCTTTTTAAAAGTTTTATTTTGAGACAGGGTCTTACTAAGTTAACCCAGACTGACCTCAAACTTGAAATCTTCCTTCCTCAGCCTCCAATCACTGGGATTGCAAGCATGTATCCCATGCCCGATTTCTTTATATAGTTTTTAATAGCCAAATCTGGATTCAGATCAGGTAGCCTCGTCCTGGGGATCACCTCTTTTTTTTTTTATTAAAATGTTTTTTATTTTTACAGACACATTTTGATTCATTGTATACAAATGGGGTACAACTTTTCATTACTATGGTTGTACACTGTGTATATTCACGCCATTCATGTAATCATACATATATATAGGGTGTTACTGTTTCATTCTACTGTTTTTCCATCCCTACCCCCTCCCACTCTTTTTCCTCTACACCATCCAAAGTTCCTTCATTCTTCTCCCCCTCCACCCCCCCTCCCTCCATCCCCCCTCCCCCCATTGTTATATATTGTCATGCACTTATCAGAGAAAACTTTCGACTGGGGCTCACCTCTTAAGAGTGTGCTACAGAGAGTAAAAGGTTCTGGGTGAAAAGGTGTGAAAGAATCAGTTGTGAGGGAATTGACAAAGAATTTGTAGAACACCTGTGGTTATTTAAGAGTACATTAGGGATGAATTTGTACCCAGAATTCATTAGAATCAGGTATTAGGCAAGTGAATTGGTCACTTTTCTAGTTTAGAATCAGCATTTGTTTCAGATATTTAAAGATATTAAGATTTGATCTCTCTTTTTTTTTTTTTTTTTTTTGGGGTGCTGGGGATCGAACCCAGGGCCTTGTGCTTACAAGGCAAGCACTCTACTGACTGAGCTATCTCCCCAGCCCCAAGATTTGATCTCAATGGACAATATCAAACTTTAGATTTCTCTTTCAGAGTTATGAGTTTGAACAAATTGATTCTGATTTGGTATAGTGATAGATTCTGTAAGTCTTCTTAAATAGTGTAAGGCAGTTTAAGGCTTCAGTTTTCAAAATCCAAGATTTTCTAGAAGTCCTAATAAATGACATTTCTGCTGCCTTCTCCTTTCTGCTGTCCTGTGATCTGTGCTCTGGGGAGTAGGGATGTGCATCTGTTTTTATCATCTGATTCTGGCCTCTGGTTAGCTTGTATCTGGAATTCCTGGTACTTCTGGAGCCTGTGAATAGATGGGGTGAAATAACGTCAAAGTAAAGTTGCTTTCATGCCCATTCTTTTTCTTTTTGGCTGTGCAATGAGATTCTAGTGTTCTGGGTAAATCAGTCAGTTGTTCTGTATTTCAAATAATGATCAAATTAAGTTGTTTTGTATAATATAGCTAGCCACTTTTTGTTTTCTACTCTAGTGAATGTAGATGTAGTCAATATAAAATATTCATTATGCTTTATACTGCTAAACAACTATTTTGCTTTCTTTGTTTTCTCAATTTGTTTCTTTGATTTTTCTCCTGAGGAATTTTTTTTTTTTTGCTAAATTATTGCTAAAAATTCAGAGAAGTAAGTTCTTTAATTCCTGTGTGAGAGAACCATTAATATTAATGATTTGATATACTTTTTTATGACCATTTAATGTACAGTTAGTACTTTTTTACATCAACAGGATCATAGTATACATATTTATCTGTAACCTGCTTTATTTGCTATGAGCAGATTTTAATTTTAGTACATAGAAATCTATTTTATGTTCAATGTTTTTAAAAACTAATCATTAATTGCTAGGTGTTAGCTAGTGTTTTCAGTTAATGTTGAAGCAAATATCCTGGATAATCTCTTGTGGTATATTTATCTTTGTGTTAGAATGATTTCTAGAGTTGGATTTTAAAGTGAAGGGTATTTCTTTTTGATTTTTGATATTATGCTGAAAAATTATATTCTGGAAAGGTCATGCCAGTATATACTTCCTCTTCAGGTATGTTAAGAGGTCTCATTTTTTCCCTACCATAAATATTTTAAGCATTGCCAATTTAATATCTGAATAGTATCTTATTCTAGTTGTTTTTTTTTTTTTTTTTTTTTTTTTTTTTTTTTGTACTAGGCATTGAACTCAGTGGTGCTTAACCACTGAGCCACAACCCCCACTTCCTTTTTTTTTTTTTAAATTTTATTTAGAGATAGGGCCTCACTGAGTTGCTTAGGGCCTTTGCTATGTTACTGACATTATGTTTGAAATTGTGATCCTTCTGCCTCAGCCTCCCAAGCTGCTGGGATTATAGGTCTGTGTCATAGCACTCAGGCTTACTCTAGTTTTAAACTTTGTTGTTAGTGAGGTTGTCCTTTGTCGATTTTTCCATAGGCATTATGTCTTTTACATAATTCTTTAACATTTTTTTGTATAGTTAAGTATTTTTAAAAATTAAAATACTTTCTTATACTAATATTTTGTTTCTATTATTGATATGTTAGTGAAAATATTCTTACTAATAAAGACTATAAAGTGATTATATAGAGTTATTTAGGAATATTGAGAGTATTCAAGTATCTGTAGCATACATTTGTATATTTGTTAGATTTGTATATTCGTTTATCTGTTAGATTTGACAGCATGAGTGTCTGTTTTGGGAGGATTTTGTTTAGAAAGTGTTTTGTTTCTCTTTAGATGGGTAGGAAGACCCTTAAAATTGTCTTACTGGTTGGTACTTTTTTTTTCATGTTTACAGATACTGTACTCCAAGATATTTGGATTATGAAGATTTGGAGCGCAAGTACTGGAAGAACTTAACTTTTGTGGCACCTATCTATGGCGCAGATATTAATGGGAGCATATATGATGAGGTATATTTATGCTTGTAGTAAGTTTTATAAAGGATCATTTGGTGATACTGTTTTTATTACCATTTTAGATAGCTAAGAAGTAGTCATTTGTTGGACTTTTAGGTGATCCATACTTCAACATTTATGAGGAAACATTCATCAATAGGATTTTTGTATCTGTTAATTTTCTAAATTGAAGCCAGCTTATTATACAAATACCTGCGATTATTGAAAGTAACATATTATGTGTTTATCTGGCTGGTCTATACATTACATTAAAAAAATTTAAGCACAGGGACATTATAAAAATGTTCATGAAACAAGGAATATTATCTTACTGTCACCTTAAAGCAAAAATAGAATTTTAGATGTATTCTTCTAGACCTTTCTAATCATCTAAAAGTTATATTTGAATAGGCTTATATTCTTTTTTCCAAAAATGAATTGTAAGATTTTTCTTTTTTTTTCTTTTTAATATATTTGAGGTGTTGATGAACCTTCATTTTATTTATTTATATGTGGTTCTGAGAATCAAACCCAGTGCCTCATACATGTTTAGGCAAGCACTCTACCACTGAACAACTACTCCTCCCCCTCCCCCCTCCCTCTTTTAAATACATTATTCTTGTCTTTCTAGACATTTTTTCAAGGCCATGATCCATTCTACAAGATTTAATCCTTTTTGCCTCCTCCTGATTATTTTAAAACTGTGTGTACTAGTATTTTCTTTTTGAAATTCCCCTTCTGTTTTATTTTGAAATATATTACCTACCAAAAGGTGGAAGTAGTGCAACACAAAGCTGGATACCCTTCACCTAAATTCACCAGGTATTTCCATTTTGCTACTTTTGCTTTATGCTTCTCTTTGTCTCAGCTTTCTTTGTCTCAATTTCTTTGTTTTTCTCTTTGCTGTAGCATTTGAAAGTTAGTTGCAGGCATTATAACAGTGATTCTTTAAGTTGATCAGCAAGTGTCTTTTAATTATAAGACAACTTGACATTTATATTTATCACCTTATATAGGATATATTCATGTCCCTAATTTTCCAAACAATGTTATTTGTAAATGTTTTCCCCCCGCAATATAATGGATGTAGTCAGTGATTCCATTTTGCAATTAATAAGTGATTTATGATTGAGATTTAGGTGTCCTAACATACTTTTTTGTACCTGATAGATTTGGTATCTCTTGTTTGTGACTTACATTATTATTATATTAATTTTTTTTTTCTGATACTGGGAATGGAATCCAGGGACACTCTACTACTGAGCTACATCCCTAACCCACCCCTTCCCCTTATCTCCCAGTTTTTTAATTTTAAGTCTTGCTGAGTCTTGGTGAGTTGACTAGGCTGATTTTGAATTTGTAATCTTCCTGCCTCAGCCTCCTGATTCTTGGATTACAGTGTGTGCCACTACTGCTAATTTTAAAACCTTTTTATTTTAAAACATGAGCTTTAAAGTATATAAAACATTGTTATTTGAATCTGGAATGCCCCCCAGAGGCTGATATGCTGAGGACTTTGTCCCTAATGTAGTCCTGTTCAGAGGTGGGGCTTTTGAGAAGTGTTTGGATCATGAGGTCTCTGACCTCATCAGTAGACTAATTCATTGATAGAGTTATATTTGAATATTCTATTGGAAGGTGGTAGAAACTGTTAGGAGGTGAGGCCTAGTTGGAAGAAGTAGGTCACTGAGGTCATGCGGTGGAAGAGTAATAACTTTTCCTTCCCCTCTCCCACCTTCCTTCCCTCCCCACCTCCCCTTTTCCCTGTCCCCTGTGCTTCCTGGCTGCCATGAGGTGAGCACTTTCTCTCTACCTTCCCCTTTTGCCATTTCTGCCTTGGAGCCAGCTGACCATGGATTGAAACTTTGGAAACTGAACTAAATTCAATCTTTCCTCCTTTAAGTTGTTTTTCTCAGGTATTATGTCACAATGATGAAAACCTGGCTATTACAAACATAAACTTAGAACTTCATGAATTTTTGCAAAAGAGAACACCCATGTATCTATCACTTCTGACATGAATGAAAAAATACTGACACTCTAGAATTTTCTACATGCCCCATTACCTACCATAGGCTCTCCTTTTCCTCCAAAGGTAACTACTATTCTGAATTCATAGTAATAATTTCCTTCTTAACAGTACAGCTCATTGTGGGCTGTTTCTGAATTTTATATAACTAGAATTATATAATGTATGTTCTTATATGTCTAACTTATTTCACACCTTTTTACATTTCTCAGCTTCTGTATTGTGTGTAGCTGTAGTTCATTTATTCCTTGATATCATTTGATTATATGAATACAGTTCTGTTGTTAGAGGTCATTTTGGATGCTTCTAGTTTTTACTTTTATGCACAAAACTTTTATGACTGTTCTGTATATGTTTCCTGGGGCATAGAATAGATTTCTATTGAGTGTATCAATAGGGAGTGGTCATAGGGTACACACATGGTTGGCTTTTGAAGAAAACTTTTTTCTAGTTTACACTTCCTGTAGTAATGTTTGTGGGTTCCCATTGTTTCACATTCTAACAGTATTGTTAGCCTTTTGATTTTTAATCATACCGTTGGGTGTGTGCAGTAATGTCTTGTATTTTTAATTGTGTTATATTTTTTCTTATGTTGATTGGCTATTTAAATTTCCCCTATAAAGAAGTCCCTATTGAGCTTCTTGTACAATTTTTTTCTTTTTTGTCTTGCTTTTCTTTTTTGATTTATAGTCTTCTGTATATTCTGGATGTGAGGTGGTACGATAGTTTCAAGTTTGCCATATAGATTTTGTGAATACTATTAATGAGTAAACCAATTTTTTTCTTACTTTTTTTATTTTTGGTACCAGGGATTGAACTCAGGGGCACTTAACCACTGAGGCCACATCCCCAGCCCTTTTTTGTATTTTATTTAAACAGAGGGTCTCGCTGAGTTGCTTAGAACCCTGCCAACTTGCTGAGGCTGACTTTGAACTTGTGATCCTCCTTCCTCAGCCTCTAAAGCTGCTGGGATTATAGGTGTGTGCCACTGTGCCCAGCTTTTTTTTTTTTTTTTAAAGTAGTACTGGGATTGAACCTAGGTTTGCTTTACCACTGAGCTATATCCATCCATTTTTATTTTTTATTTTTGCCACAGTGTCTCATTAAGTTGCCCAGACTGGTGTTGCCTGGCTGAAAAAGCCATTCTTTCTTTTTTTTTTTCTTTTGGTTCTGAAGATTGAAGCCAGGGGTTCTGTGCCAATGAGCTAGATCATTAGCCTTTAAAAAATGTTTTGAGATAGTGTCTTGCTAAGTAGCCAAGGCTACTGGATTGTGCCGCCTGGCCATTGTTTTTTTATTATTTTTTTTTTGAAGGTAACCGAACCTTAGATAACACTGGGATTTACTGTTGTTTCTGTTAGATGAAATGATGGCTTGATAGCTATGTAATTTTTTTAAACTTACCAAATTAAGGTGCACATTGAAATGTGTAACAGGTGAAATAACATGAGGTCTTGGATTTGTTTGTTTTTGGTACCAGGACTCGAACCCAGGAGTGCTTAAGTATTGAACTACATTTTTAGCCCTTTTTTAAAAAAATTTTTTTTCTTCTCATTTTGTTCTTTTTAAAAATTTCTTTTTTTTTAGTTTGAATATATTCTGTATATGTTTATATATATTCATATATATATGTTTATATTCATATATATAAAACAAGTATTAAAATAAATTAAATAAAAATACAAAACTAAAGTATATTAATCAAAAATGCTAGAGATGAGAAGAAAAGAGAAATAGGAAACTGTATAAATTTCCATGTACCATTAAGGTCACAGTTAAACAGTGAAAAAGAATTTTATGAAAGAAAAGAAAAAATATTTTGATGAAAACTTACAGAACTCTTTTAGTTCAAACTATTCTCAGCTTCTCTTCTCAGCAGTTTTAGGTGGGAATCTTCTGTAGTGTGATGCTTCACCCTCTGGATAGCTGGAATGAGAGATGTAATCCCGTAGGCCCAACTCCTTGAGGCAGGGTTTAGGCTTGGGCAGGCTCCATCCTCTTCACTGAGTCCTAATTGGTCTGGAGATTTTAAATCAGCACATCTCCAGCTCCTGGTACTTGCTGGTCCATGCTGGAGGACTTTAATGGGTTCCACTTCTGTGGTGGGGGAGACAATTCTAAATCGCTATGTCAGCTGCAGACCACACATATCCTCCTTTTGGGTTCAGTCTTCAATTTCTCCTGCTCCAGCCCGTCTGAGTTCCCACCTAGATTTGTCTCTCCCAGCTGGTCCTTGTAGAACAGCTGCTTGTCTACTTTCTTGGTTTTATGCCATAGAGCAGCCAGGAACTGCTGCTCTAAATATTAATCATAAAAATATTTTAATATTTGTTGTATCTTGGATCTGTACTCTTCTCATTTTGAGGCAAGGGTTTGCCAAGTTTCTGAGGCTGGGTTTAAACTTTGATCTTCCTGCCTCAGCCTCCTGAGCAGCTGGAATTGTAAGCATGTGCTACTGTACCCAGCTTGGACATGTTTTTAAAATACTTCTGAAAATAAAGTGGGATGGATATAGAAGATTGGTAAACTATTTGTAGTTAAAGATAGATGATGAATACATGGTGTTTTAAATATGTATATATTTAAAATATTAAAAATTAAAGTTAGAAAAAGCAGTCCATCTTCCTTCCCTTTCTGAATTTTTCATTAGTATAAGGTAACTTTTATGTGGAGAATTTATTGTTTATTAAAGTTATTCACACTCATGTAGGAAAATTGGAATATATAGAAAAATATGAAGAAAATAAAATTATAAGCTTATCAAACATACTTTTCTTTTTTTTCTTTTTTTTCTTTTTTATTTTTTTTCAAACATACTTTTCTGTAATTTTCCTTGTGGTCTTTTATATGGGTATGTGCTTACATATATGGCACATGTTTGCACATGTATGTTTCTCAGTGAAGAACCGTGTTGGTTTTAGCAATTTTTTTTGCCTTTAAAATATTTCTAACATTGTTTTCCAGAGGCTCATTTCAGTTTATTCCAATGCTATCTTGTGTATTCTACCAGTTTCAAATTATGCCTTTTTTTTTTTTTTTTTTTGGTATTTCAGTTCCAGGTCTATTTTTATTCATTTATTCTTTAGTGATAACATAGCTCTTATAGGTTTAAAATGTTACTGAAATTAATCTTTAGGTAAATGAGTATGTATTTGTTGTGAATAGGCAGGACCAAGTTTTGTAAACATTGTGGTAAAGGTGGGGGCACAAGAAGGAGCCAAAGTGTGGCTTTTCTTACTTAAATTTTGGAAGGGTGTGCTAGCAAGCAGAACATGTAGGAATCATCCATGATAAAGGCAAATGGTAGTGGTTCTATTAGAAACATTTATGTGGGTCTGGTGTTTTAGGTCATGTCATTCACAGGACTATTTCAGTTTGTGTTAGCACCAACCATATCTAGATAAATAGTTTCAAATAATACTTTGTATTAAAAGGTACCTTACAGAATATGGGAATTCTAGTGGCATGGATGAGGCAGAATAAACACTGCTGGCATTTTATACTTGATGAAACTTGGTACCCAAAGATGTTACTGCTTTTCCAAAGTCACAAGTCTAATAAAAGGGCTGCTGCATGCTTTTATTCACTACACCAGTTTTAAAGAAGCAGTTATGCATTGTCAGTCTCATACTTGTGGGAATGTGTCAAATGACATATTTGTCAACTACATATTGACCCTGAGCTAACAGTCTATTTTGTACCTTCTCCATGGTTTCTTGCCTGTGGTACCTTGGAAAGTGTTCAGTCCTCTGAGAAGAAGACTGAACTGAGGAATCATCTGAATCCTGGCCTGAGAAGTTGCATAGCTGAGTGCTCTAAAACAAGATTAAATGATCTAGGCTTTATTTTTTTATTTTTTCAAACCTCCCATGCTTAGGATCACTGACCCCTTTCTTTCTTTTTTCATATGTAATGAAGAAAAGCAGCATTTTTGGGACCATTTTCATAACAATTGACATAAAGTGTCCCACACTGACTCTCTGTATTTGATAGTGAAATGGCATAACCATTGACTACAGATAGGAGTTTGATGGACTTTGGTTTGCTGTGCTTATTGATGTACTGCTGATGTTTGAAAACTAGTTACTCATTGGCTTACACACTGACTTTAGACTTCAGTTTGACCAACTTCAGTTATTAAAATCAGATGAACAGAATCCAGGGGTTTTGTAAACATGCAGGTTTGAAACATCCTTATAATTTATAGACTTCAGAGCTGGGAATCTGTCACTGTAATGGGACCCGTAAGGCATTTTATAGAATTTCTGCAGTCTCTCAGGGGGCATTGTGCAGTTCCTGAGCTGGGTTGACATTTTAAGTGCTTCCGTACCTAAAAAAAGACATGAGAGAGTATTTTAAAATATTACTGATAAACAAAACCTATCACACTCAAGACTCTTAAATTCAAACATATGAAGAAGAGCTTATGTTTGTTCCCTTGGAGTAGATGGAGAATAAAAAAAGAAATATTGTATTAACAGAAGTGATGAAGAGTATGATACTAATGATAACTGTTCGGAATGTTCGAAATCATCATAATGGGTGTGCATTGAACAAGCCCATGCTTTGTTTTTCTATTGACTGTTCTATCTTTACATTTTTTTTTTTTTTTTTTTTTTTTTTTTTTGCGGTGCTGGGGATCGAACCCAGGGCCTTGTACATGCAAGGGAAGCACTCTACCGACTGAGCTATCTCCCCAGCCCTTATCTTTACATTGTTTAGTTTTTCGGTTCAGTATTTAAATTGTGCTAAGAACTGATATTTTTTTTTCCTGGTTTAAGGCATTATTTTGAATGGAATTATAGAGTCATCAAAATGTAGTTAAGTTTTCCTCCAAATTTCTTGCAGTCTTAATTGTTGGGAAACCATAACCCTTTTTTTTTTTTTTTTTTTCTGGTGGGAATGGGAATTCTTGGAAAGCGTGTGGTCAGGTAAGAGAGTTTATTCAGTATATGAAGATGTAAGGATCCAGAATCTTGAGGGACAAAAGGGCAATAGATGTAATGAGCGTGGCCATAGAGGCAAGTGTGGTATTCTGTGGAGCCTAGAGGAGAAGCAAGTAGGGCAGGCTTGTGTTGCAGAACATTCTGGTGGAGGAAGGACATCTCAGCTTGGCTTAAATAATTGAAAACAGAGAGGGAAGATGAAAGTAGGACCTAGGTACATTTGAGGGCAAGACCACACCTGGAAGTTTCAGTATTTTTACTGAAATTAGAGGCTGTTGGCTGAGCAGGGGCTTGAGGAAATTGGGACAGACCTGAAATAGTGGCTGGGGACAAGGAAGAAAGGGACTGCCTGAGGCCTGCCAGGGCTGTGGGACTGAGCTGTGTGTCTGACCCATGGCATCACAGTGGCCTTTATTACTGTGTTCCAAGGCTGCTGTTTGTTTCTTAGCACCTGGCAAATCTTTTTTTTAAGGGGCACAAAAGGTACCAGTCTTGGGTACAACCCAGGAATTAGGGATGAGAGTGTTCATGAAGCACTAGTCCAGAATAGAGACCCATGATAGGAAGGAGAGAAAGGCCTAGAAACCCCAGGATTTGAGATTTGCTAGCTCTTTTATTCCGCTGATTTTACTTCTTGATTTCCTTCAGTTCTACTAAAAAAATCTCAGTGAACAGCTTGGGCATGGTAAAATAGCACAATTTAAGCAAGTTGTTCTTTTTTTAAGTTGAAATCCCAAGACTATCAAAGACATAGGTGACAAAACTAGCCCTTGGGTATATGATGCAGAGCAGGGTTTTTGTAATAAAGTTTTACTAAAGCACAACTTTGCTTGCTCACTTACATATTATATTTGGCTATTTTTTGAATAGTTATGACAGAAATCCTATGGTCTTTAAGACCCCAAATATCTACTCTCTGGACCTTTGCAGAAAGTTTCCTAGCTTCTTAGAGACACAGATATTTATTCTTGGGGAAGACTATGCAAACCCTTTTTTGAAATAGACTGGATATAATTAAAATTCTGAATGTTCTCATGAGAATCAGATTCATATAAATTGAATACATTGATTAGTTACAACAATGAAATGTTTGTAAAGTGTTTGGGGATTTCAGGAAACTTCTGCTGTTGAACAAATTCTTAGAGCTGCTTGTGGTCCTGGGGGCCCCTACATGGTTCTTTGGCAGTAGTACCCTAAGTATAACAAACTTAAGACCTCGGTTTTTATTTGTTTATGTGCATGTGTGCGCACATGTATATGTGTTTCACTAAGGCCACAGATGAAGAATTTAATTAGTCTGGACATAGTGGTGTACGCCTGTAATCCCAGTGGTCGGGGAGGATGAGGCAGGAGGATGACAAGTTCAAAGTCAGCCTCAGCAAAAGTGAGGTGAGGTGCTAAGCAACTCAATGAGACCCTGTCTCTAAATAAAATACAAAATAGAACTGGGGATGTGGCTTAGTGGTTGAGTGCTCCTGAGTTCAATCCCTGGTACCAAAAAAAAAAAAGAATTAGTTTTTGCTGATTGTCTATACATGTAAGAAATTATCCCTAGATACATGGGAGCTTTATGAAATAAATCATGACACAGAGAAAGTTTTTAAACTCTGGGATGATAAGATTTGCTTTAAGGCCACAAGAGTTAGCAGATTCTGTAGAAAAGATTTCTGAGATGACCAGTAGCCATATACATCCACATCAACCTTTGAAGGCAGGATCTGCTTTGTTCTCCGAGAGCTAGGAATAGACATCAGCATTACCTGTGTACTGCAGTGATAGAGTAAGTTGTCAGTCTTGTGTTCTCTGCTCTTTTGGCCTGTATTTTAGCAGTAGCTCATAGTATAATGGTGATCCTCCTAGTGATAATAATGCTTCATTAAATTCAGGTTTAAAATGGAAGTTCCACATGCTTTGCAGAAGTAGCCTCTTATTTTCATAATTGACAAAACTAGAAGGATCTTTAAGTGTATTTTCTGCGTTCAGAAAAGTGTCCTTTGCAAGATTTTCCCTTTGCTGAGTGTTAACAGTTAGCTGCTTCCCTAATCCTCATCACCCTCTTCTGTCACCCAGACTTTCTGATTCAAATGTCTCATGTTGTAACAGGCAGCACAGCCTTCAATGGCCTCTTTGATCCAATATTTTACACCATGAGTTTAGCTTATCCTCATTGTCAGAATCCCCACAGAGCAACTTAAGCCCTCTTTGGATGCTAACTGTCCGGATATCTTTCTTTTCTTTGGAAATAAAACTATGGGAGAGCATTTTCCTCAAGATTTAAAATTCCTTTGAAGGTAACCATCTTTTATCAGTTTTCTGCAGTTTTCAGTTCAGGGGAGGAAGATAACTGCACTCTATGGGAAGGGCAGCTGCCTCACCCACTGTTGTTGGCTCTGCCAGATCATTTTTCCCTTGTTTTGTAACTTCTTCAGTTTGCATCATCATTTTCTATCCTTTCTTGGTCTCTAATGCTCATGTTCCCCTCTGGCTTCACTTTCTTAGGAAACATTTTCACCAGTAATGATGGGAAGAAGGTAGCATTAATGCCCAATACATCTAACATGGGTAGGGGACATAATCTTTTTGGAAAAATAGGTTTGAGATATTGATATTGATCTAATTCTATTACTAAGAGTTGTATACAACTGAAATGATTCTGTTGGTGAATATTATCACAGAGAGTTTTTGATTGGACAGTGAATTTGGGATAAAAAATTAATTACAGAAAGTATTTGTAGTAGGACCCGGTGGTGCACGTGAATCGTGAATTCAGAGGCAGCCTCAGCAAAAGCGAGGCTCACAAAGAAACTCAGTGAGACCCTGTCTCTAAATAAAATGCAAAATAGGGCTGAGGATGGCTCAGTGGTTGAGTGCCCCTGAGTTCAATCCCTGTACCCCCTGCCCCCTGCCAAAAAAGAAAGTATTTGTAAAATGAAGGGTACCTGTATTTACCTATGTGACTGTTTCTTCTGCAGTAGACTCTTGAGTCCAGTGATGATGGGCATCATTTCTCATATACTGTCTAGTCCAGGCCTAAACATAGTATGTGCTACCAAAAATGTACCTAAATAATTACAGAATTGATGAGTGCATGGCGATGGAGAAATTAGCCTAGGATTATTTTGTGGAGTTTCCTGAGTGTTTTGGTTGTTTCTATTAGTCTTAGAGAACTTTTTGAAATTATTGTAGTCAGGAAATGATAGAATTGATCAAATGTGATCTGATAAAGGACTTTTAGATGGATTGGGTGTAGCAAGAGACTTGGAAAGGAGTTTTGGATAAGGAGGATGAGGAAGGAGGATGAGGGGATGAGGAAGGATATGATAGTTTCTTGTCCATTTTTTGTATTTTATCTAGAGTCAGGATCTTACTGAGTTGCTTAGGGGCTTACTCAGTTGCTGAGTCTGGCTTTGAACTTGCAATTTTCCAGTCTCACTCAGCCTCCCGAGCTCCTGGGATTACAGGCTAGCATTACCGCCCCCGGCTTAGGTAGATTATTCTTATTTCTTGTGTTAAAATTTAAAAGTAAAACTATTTAAAATTTTTGATTCATTAAAAAACCATTATATACTAACACGAACATTTTTATAAAAGATGGCTGTATATTGCTAAGACAATAATTAAGAAGTCATGTTTTATTTTTAAAAATCTCTTATGTCTAGCTTAAAAGAATGCTGGATTCTTCTTTTTCTTTTTTTTAATTTTTATTTGGTTCTGGGGATTGAACCCATGGGGTGCAAGCAATCTCTGAGCCACAACCCGAGCCCTTTTATATTTTATTTAGAGAAAGAGTCTAAGTTGCTTAGGACCTCCCTAAGTTGCTGAGGCTGTGTTTGAACTTATGATCCTCCTACCTCAGCCTCCCGAGCTGTTGGGATTACAGGTGTGTGCCACTGCCTGGCGACTGCTGTATTATTACATGTGCTTCTCCATTAAATTGCTTAGAGGCCTTGAATTTGATATCCTCCTGCCTCAGTCTCTGGAGTAGCTGGGATTGCCGATGTGTGTTGTCATGCCTAGCTTGTTTTTGCTTTTAATTTGTTGTGGTGTCACACATTATATAGCCTCTGGAAATGCCCCTTACACTCATGCAAGAATAAGTGTGAAAAAGGCAAACAATGATGTCATGGTGTAATTATGGAAGTAGTTCTGATGTGTAGATTGTCTGACAGGATTTGTGTATTGTACACATGGTACCCAGATAATACTATGAAGATGGCTGCTGTAAGAGAGTTAGTGATTTCTGTAAACTTACTGTACATAGATAATGCAGAGATTTGAAGTAAGAATGGTATTCTAGCCTCTTTTGTTGACCTTCAGGTAACTCTATTTCCTATTATCTTATCTGAAGAACTAGTCTCATTTGGAGAGAGTGGTTCTCAAACTGGAAGTCATGGAGTCCTTTGGGGGAGCATCTTGTCATGTATTCTATCAGATAAATCAGACAAAATTGTATAAGCAGAAAACATATTTAAATGTGAACTCATGTCTGCATCTCAAAATATATACAATATTTTAAAGAAATTGTATTTCCAATATTTTCCTTTAATAATGATTTGCTAACCTATTGTTTTTGTCATTTTGAGGTAATTTACTAATGGATAAGTTAAAGAAAATTAAAAACATATTGTGTCAGATCTTAAGATGAAAAGTTTTAAAGAGAAAATTTTTTTATAGTTGTTGATGGGGAGAATGTCTTTATTTTATTTGTTTATGTTGTGCTAAGGATTAAAGCCAGTGCCTCACACGTGCTAGGCAACACTGAGAGTTTGCGGGGGGGGGGCAATTTTTTTTTTTAAATTCTTGAGCTGATTGAATGCCAGGTGAGATTCTCCTGTTTCAGTTTTTTTTTTTTTTTTTTTTTTTTTTTCACTCTTTGGTGTGTGTATGTATGTCTTTGTGTATGTGTATTCATATACACACACATATTTAAAGGAAAAATTACAAAAAAAAATAAAGGAAAAATTACCTTTTTGTTAGTGTAGTCAATACTAAAAAAATGGAAGGTATTATATTAGAGAAGAAAATAAAATCATTCACGGAGGCCTTCAGAGACAACTGACAGAATCTTTTGTACATTTCTTCCCGTGGTTTTTTTTTTGTCTACCAATGGTCTATAATTGAATTAATTTTTTTAGGGTACTAGGCATTGAACCCAAGGAATTTTGCCAATGAGCTACATCTCTAGCCCCCTTTTACTTTTTATTTTGAGATAGGGTTTCACCAAGTTGTTTAGGACCTCATGAGTGAGGTCCTTGCCTTGAACTTGATGATTTTCCTGACTCAGCCTCCTGTGTGTCTGGGATTACAGGTGTGTGGTGTGGAACTGTGCCTAACTGTAATTGAAATTTTTTTTTGTTTTTCCCACATTTTTTGAAAAATATTTTTAGTTGTAGATGGATATAATACCTTCATTTTGTTTGTTTATTAATTAATTAATTAATTAATGTGGGACTGGGGATCAAACCCAGTGCCTCGTGTGTGCTAGGCAAGTGCTCTACCGCTGAGCCACAACCCCAAGCCCTTTTTTCCACATTTTTAATGGGTACATTATATTTGTATATAATGGTGGAATTTTTGTTACATACTAGTACATGCCCACAATGAAACAATATAATTTGACCAATTTAGCATGTAATTGTATTTTTGTATGTTTTGTATTTTTCAAAACAGATGGGTTTTTTTTTTTCTTTTCCTCCTCTCATTTGAACACGTTGTGAATGTCTTCCCTTGATAACTATTCTTCAGTGTGATGATTGAAAGTTGTTCTCGTTTGTTTTGTTTTCATTGGTGTTAGGATGGTTTTCACTGTTGGAGGAAAACAGAGACATATACCATGAAGAGGGATACAGGTGGGATTTGGAGGCAGGGATGGTATGATAGTATCTTATCTGTGTCCACAAGTGTAGGGTCTGGAATAGTCCATACACAGTGGGGTGATCAGATAATACTAACCTAACAGAGTAGCTGCTGGCCATAGACACTGACTGACCTCTTATTTGAGCTATTTATTTGCATCAGTACAACCTGTCTTTGCCTCAAAGTCTTTCTCTGTAAAGGGAAGAGGTTGAATTAGAAGCTCTCTGAGGTTCCTCCCAGCTGAACAATGTTTGTTTTGTGATAGGCATCATTTCTTTAAGGTGAACTTAACTTCAATAGTGAATTTTTGTAAGTTCCATATTTCTTTATATTATAATTTTCTTAAGAGCCCCTCTATAATGAATATGTTGGCTGAGGTATGGGTATCTTTTCAAATGAAGATTTTGGTTATCTAGCCTGTAGATGACTATTTTTTTTTCCATTTTCTGCAATGGGATTACTTTAATGCCGTGGTCCACCAGATGGTGCTCTTGGACAACAAATTAATCTAAGGCTGTGGTTTTCCACAAGTAAAACAGTTTAAATCGTTTCAGTTCATCAGGAGAGTTCCTTTCTATTTTATATATTTATCATGTCACGATACCATTTATCCTGAAGTAAAGAACTTTGAAAGCAGAACATTAACTCTGTAAATTTCACATGCAAGGAAAACATATTATCATCCTAGACACATTTTCGGGCAGAGAGAGGACACTATTGGCCTGTGGGATTGTGACTTTCAGATTTTAATTACGTAAAGTATGCCTTATCTGCTAGCATATTATGGCTGCTTTGTAGTGAGTGAAATCTTAGCCTACATGACTGAATTATGCCAGGGGAGATGATTGGTAGTGCTAACTGATGTTGCATTCAGAATGTTGTATCAGTTCTGGAAGCTCAGTTAGAGCCATGAATATAATTACTGTGAATACATTCCTGGTGTACTTGTAAAAAAGTTTTTCTGAGACATTGAAAACCCTGGCTTATAAGCATGTTTAAGTTCGTTAGATACTATTGGATTATTTTCCAAAGCTTTTTTTTTTCCCCTTGTGCTGGGGATTGAACCCAGGACTTCACACATGCTAGGCAAGTGCTCTACCACTGAGCACCCAGTATATATGCATTTTAAAGACACCTTTATTAAGCTATAACTTGCATAACAGAAATCACTCATGTTGGGTGTATAATTCAATTATTTTTGTGCAACCATTGATAATCCAGTTTCAGAAAATTTCCATAGCTCTAAAAACTTTCTCATCTATATCATTCTCTTCTGCACTTGATATTCAACTTATTGCTTTTCAGTCTTATGCCTGTAAAATACCTCAGGTGAATTTACATTTCTCTGATTACAAATGATTTAAAGTATCTTTTCATGTCTTTATTGATCATCAGTGTTTCTGCCTCTATGAAGTGCCTTTTTTTCCTTTTAAGATTATTTAACTTTTCTTATTTATTTATTTATTTTTTGTATTCTGGGTACCAAAACTGCCAGTTACATTTGTTGAATTATTTGCTGTAGTTGGGACTGTTCCATATTTTGGTCTCATTTATTCTTTTTTTTTTTTCATTTATTCTTTTAATGAAAAAGCCTTTTGAGTTCAATGTAAGTTATTTTACTAATCTTTTTTCTTATTTATTTATTTTTTTCATATCTTACATCTCTCTTAGGACTTTGATTAGATTATATCATAGAATGTTAGATGTGCTATCCTTAGTGTAGCTTAATTTACCTTTCAGCTTTCTATGTCTTTTGTCTTTTTGTACTTACTGTGTCATTTCCTTAATTTTATCTTCTGATTAACTACTTCTCTTGCATAACCCTTTGGTTGAGTTTTTAGTTTAATAATGTTATATTTCTTTTCTTAATGTCACCCCCTTTTTTCAATTGGACTGGTCATTCCAAATTTGTTTTTTACTTGCTTGTCTTTGTGATTCCAATTTTTATTTCTTCAAACATTTCCATATTCTTTAGTTTCTCTCTGACAGTTCAGTATCAGTAGTCCTTCTGGGGAGGGGCAGACTAAATGATTTGTTAGTTGTTTCTGTTAGTTTTCTCCATTGTTGGCTTGCCTCCTTGTATGCACAGTGATCTTTCCTTGTATGCTTAGCTTGATCTTATTTTGTGGAAAATTTCCAGATTTAAATGAAGAATATTTTTTCTTCTGAGAGGATTGGAGTTAACTTCTCTCAGGGACCAGGGACTCTATTCATCTCAAACCCTTAGTGGTCTAGGCTTAAGGCAGGAAACCCAAGTTCTCTGCAATCTTTTTATTTGACTGATATTCCCCTCCCTTTTATTCTGTCCCCCACACCTTTTTCCCTTCATCTTCACATTTAAGGTGGACAGTCTGTTTTTTTTTTATGCCCACTCCCCACCTTTGGCAGAACTTGTTTCTTTCAAAACTTGCTCTATGTTGGTTAATGTTTAGAATACTGGAAATAAAGAAAGCCGTACTGTAAAATTATAGTTATTTGGTATATAAAATGCAAAAGGGAACATAGGTCTGTCTTAAAAGTAAAGAGTTTAGAGAACATAAAACATTTTTATGGAAAGGAAGAAGCAAAAAGAGCTATCATGTCAAACATTGTAATTAACTTAAAAGCAAAATTAATTCCACATACTTAGTCTTTATAAAGCATGGAGCAATGCTTTCATTTTACTTATTGAAAAATACAGTTTTCTTTTTGTTCTGGTACGTGGCACTGAAATTCAGGAGATCTAAGAGCTCATGGCTTTGTTTGGAAATCAGCCACATGGGTCTAATATCGAAGGAGTTGAGGATGAAGGTTGGGAATTGGGGAGGAAATGAAATGTGGGTTAGATGTTGATGTTGCTAAGGATGTAATATAGATAGAGTGATGGCAGTGAAGGGTGGAAAGACTTGAGTGAGATAACAGGCTAGGGGTTAGAATTAATTTTGGGTTACCAAGGCCCTATAGTTTGTCTCCTTCTACATGGAAGGTACTATAAAAATATGGTTAGTATGAATTATGTGTGTCAATTTATCAGTTATTTTTCTATGACTGTCCAGGCTTTTGTATAAAGAAAATGAGAGTATACTCCTTGAAATAAGTAAAATAGAATGGAGAAAATCTTGACTGTTTTGTGTCTTCAGTTAAAGTGTTTGACAGTGGTCATCCAGGACCCCTTTTGTATTCTCAGTGTTGATCCTGTAGCAACTTCTCATCCATAAGGGGCAAATATTACAACTCTTGGACAAAGCAGAAAGTGCTATCAGGTTGCTGTTGGTGGCTTACAGAACTGTCATCAGTGGATTTGGCAGATGTACCTAGCAAGTGGCTGAACTCCGATACTGGCTCCTTAGCACTTTGCTGTCTTGAAGAGACTCCTCTTACACAGTTTTGTTCAGGGCATAGCTGGATCCTGGATTATTATTATTCATTTTGACATAATTATAAAAGCATAGAATATAATTTAAGTCAGTCTCCAGTACTTCCTCTTTCCCACCCTTCCTCCCTACCCTCTTTCTCTTCTCTCTACTCTCCTGGTCTTTTTGTTATTTACTTATAATTTTTTTTTTTTTTTTTTTTTTTAAATTAGTATCTTGGACTGGGGTTGTGGCTCAGTGGTACAACGCTTGCCTAGCACATGTGAGGCACTGGCTTGGATACCCAGCATCACATAAAAAAACTAAATAAACAAAATAAAGCTATTAAGTCCATCTACAACTAAAAATATTAATAAAAATAAATTGGTGTCTTGTGGATGTACATGATGGTGAGATTCACTGGGTATAATCAATTATACATGTACATGGGAAAGTTAGGTCAGAATCATTGCCTTGGTCCTTTTTTAAAATAAAAATGTAGACAAATTTTCCAAAATGTTTTTACATGTACTTGGAAATCCTATCTTTGCAACTCTTCCCTGAGAAAGGCAAGTCTGAATTTATGTATTACTATAAGACCTTAAGACCCCACTTCTGCTGAGTAGAACATGTTGCTTTGAAAGTAGTTCCAGTGAGTTGGACCTTTACCATGGTCCTTATAAGGTGTGTCTTGGCCGGGTTGACCGACTGGAACCCTGGTAACAGCTCTGCCACGTTGAACCATTGAGAAAATCTCAGGTTCTATAACTGGTAAGTGGTGGAGCCAGCACTTGATTAGAAAAATTTCACTTTCAATATAGCATGTTGCTATTCTGGTGTCTTGTCATTGTTTGATAATCAAATTCTTTATTCCATTTTATTATTTACTGAGTGAGGATAGAAAGAATATGTCTGTTAAACATGATTTCTAAAAGTTTACTAATTGCCTAGCTTTTATATTAAAAGAACCCTTTTTATAGTCTTTGATAGATGTATCATCATTTTTATGTCTTTTTCTTAAAAGCCATTTTCTATTTATTAGTAGTTTTATGAAATTTGTCTTTTGTTCTAATTTTAATCTCTTTGTCCCTTCATTTGTAAGTGTGTGTGTGTGTGTGTGTGTGTGTGTTGTTTTTTTGATAGTGGGCTTGAACCCAGGAGCACTTTACCACTGAGCTACATCCCCAGCCATTTTTTATTTTTTATTTTGAGACAGGGTCTTGCTAAGTAAGTTGCTTAGGACCTTGCTAGGTTGTTGAGGCTGGCTTCAAACTTGTGATCCTTCTGCCTCAGCCTCCTGAGTTGTTGGGATTATAGGCATGTGCCAACATGCCTGACTCACAAGTACCATTTTGATATTTTGGTTTACACTATCTCCGTTTTTTAAAAAGAGCTTTATAGTTATACATAGTAGTTGGGTTTATCCTGACAAACTCATACATGTATGGAATTCAATTTCAGTTCACGATTCCCCCTTATCCTTCCTGTTCTCCTTTCCCTTTCCTATTTTCCTTCATATACTGTACTTGACTTCCCTTCACTCATCTATTAGTTTATATTTGATTGGTTCTTCCTATCTATGCCCAAAGGTGAAGTTCCCTGTCATACATTTATATATACACATAACATAATTTTATTGGGCAGGGGCACCAGGGATTGAACTCAGGGGCACTTGACCCCTGAGCCATATCCCCAGCCCTATTTTGTATTTTATTTAGAGATAGAGTTTCACTGAGTTGCTTAGCACCTTACTTTTACTGAGTCTGGCTTTGAACTTGTGATCTTCCTGCCTCATTCTCCTGAGCTGCTGGGATTTCAGGTGTGCTGTGCCACTATGCCTGGCTACATAACATGATTTTTAAAGAATTCATTCTGTATTGCTTTCCCTTGCCTATTACCTCCACTTTGCCTCTTGATCTCCTTCTTCTACATTACTGATCTTCCCTTTATCTTTAACTTATTGTGTCCATCCTTCCCCTTTTATATTACTCTGGCTTCCACATGTCAGAGAAAACATTTGACACTTGAGTTTCTAAGTATGGCTTATTTCATTTAGCATGATATTCTCCATTTCCATCCATTTACTGGCAAATGCCATAATTTTGTTCTTTTTAACAGCTGAGTAGAACTCTAAATTATGGTTTGATTCCATAATTTAGCTATTGTAAATTGTGCTACTATAAACATTGAAGTGGCTATATTGTTGTAGTATGGCAATTTTAGATCTTTTGGGAAGATACCCAGGAGTAGGATAGTTTGGTCATATGGAAATTCCATCCCTAGTTTTTTGTGGACTCTTCAAACTGATTTCCAGAGTGGTTGTATTAGTGCATACTCCCACCTCATTCTCTCTACCACCTTGCCAGCATTTATTGTTGTTTGTATTCTTGATCCTTGCCATTCTGACTGGAGTGAGATGGAATCTTAGTGTAGTTATGATTTACATTTCCCTGACAGCTAGAGATGTTGAACATTTTTTTCATTTTTTTATTGGCCTTTTTGTGTTTCTTCCATTGAGAAGTTTCTGTTAAGTTCTTTTGCCCAGTTATTGATTGGGTTGTTTTATTTATTATTTATTTTTGGTGCTAAGTTTTTTTGGTTCTTTGCATCTTTTGGATATTAATCCCCTGTTGCAGGAGTAGCTGGCCAAAATTTTCTTCCATTCTGTCGACTAATTCCTCCTGCTTTTAATTTTGTCTTTAGCTGTGCACAAGCTTTTTATTTTAATGGCATCCCTCTTATTTATTGTTGGTTTTATTTCTTGTGCCTTGAGGGTCTAGTTAAGGAGGTCTGTGCCAGAACCTATGTGATGGAGTGTTGACCCTTTGTTTTCTTCTAGCAGCTATAAGGTTTCTGATCTAATTCTGAAGTCTTGGATCCATTTCAATTTGAGTGTTGTGCAGGGTATAGCTCAATGTGTTTTTAGGTGACCTGTTCAAATTATACATGTGCAATATGGTAATAGATGGGAACATAATTCAGCCACTCCCTTACACACCCTGGGTTCTGAAATGCCCTTTCTTTTGTGGTCCAGAATTACTTTTGTCTTACTACTGAATTATGTTCAGGCTGAGGCATTTAGAGAGCCATCTACTCTAATATTTCCTCTAATGTGTTGTCCTGCACAGTTCTGTTTTAACAGAATGTAAATGTATTATAATTTGACAAGTGTCCATTATAAATGGACAAGTGTCTCTTTTCAGATAATATTTGAGAAGTGTGGAGTTAAGCATAATTAAACAGGATTCCAGAACCTTTGAGGCCTGAACAGTAGGGTGTCTTTGGGTTTCCTTTTAACACTGTGACTATCTAATGGGAGGGTAAAATGAGGCCAGAGGTGTTTGATCACAGCATCTGGTTGCATGAATGTTTCCTTGGAAATATTTTTGGCAAAATGGGCTAGTATGATGTTTGCACTGTTCCTCCTTGTTTGTTAGAAATGGCTTATTGTTTGGTGATGTTTCTAACATGTCATGCTGCTGCAGTGTGTCATTCAATCTTCTGGTGACACTATAGAGGTAGTCACTATAGAGGGAGTCCAGGATGGCTTGCTTCTTAGCTGCTCCTGACTTTCATTGTGGTATTTAAGATTTATTTCTTCTAAACTGCCATGTGATTCTTGATAGGAGGAAGATACAGTGATGGCAAGTTTTCACTAATTGTGGTCCGTGGTGAGTGATTTTGGAAAACAGATGCAGGGAAGGCCTGGAATGGTGACTGGGTGATTAGGGTGCTGGTACTAGGGAGACATCCACTTGAGGTCAAGAGAGTTGTAAATGCTAACCCATGCATGTGCTGAACATTGTGTGGAAGTGCTTTGTTTGGCAGGGTTTGAATGTGGGAAGAGGCCTTTGTTTGAGGGCATTTGTTGAGGACTTGGGCTGGTATTTAGACTTCGTGGAGAATTGATGACTTTAAACCCTGAATGGTTTAATAAATTCTGACTGTTGTGGGGCTTGTTTGTAGCTAGGGACTTTATGGAGACTGCTTTTCACCAAACCCAGTCTATTACTGGTCCTTAAGTGAAGCAGCTTGCATTATAGGCTTTGAAGTGTTTATGTGTACCCCCGAGTGGCAAGAATGTCACAATTTTATGTGTTTGCCATCCCTAAATTTTAACTCCTCAGTTCTTCGTTTTCAACTGCACTGTGAGGTAAGGATTAGAGCTGGAATCATAGGGTTGAAAAATGAAGGTGTGGTAGTTAGGTTACCACAAGTTAATTGTTATTACTTATACTAGCTTGGAAATATTACCTGTTTTATAGGATTGCTTTGAATATATGTATTGTAAAGAAGTGTGTACAATTCAGGTAAGTGATAAACTAGCTTTACTCCTTATTTACCTGTGTGAGGGGGACCTGGGGCTCTTCAGAAGAATTTTTGTGGACCTGGTGTGTTATTTGCCCATCACTGGGGAAAACAGCACTGAACTTAAAAGCATTTTTTAAAATCCCTCCTCACATGTTTGATAATTGCTTTTGTGAAGCTTTCTAGTAAGATTTACTAGAGAATAGAATATTTATTACCTCAGTTTTAAGAATTTATGTTTTATTTTCCAGAGGTTGTATATCCATTGGCTTATTTAAAAAATTTTTTTTTAGTTGTTGCTGGACCTTTATTTTTCTTTATTTGTATGTGGTGCTGAGAATCGAACTCTGTACCTCATGCATGCTAGGCAGGTGCTCTACCACTGAGTTACAACCCCAGACCCTAATGGCTTACTTTTTATTTTTTTCATACTGGGGATTGAACCCAGGGGGGATTAACCACTGAAGCATATCTTCAGCCCTTTTCTGTATTTTGTGTTTTGAGGTAGGGTCTTACTGAGTTACTTAGGGCCTTGCTAAGTTGCTGAGACTGGCCTCAAACTTGGGATCCTCCTGCTTTGGACTCTTGAATTGCTGGGATTACAGGTATGCACCACCTGCTTGGCTCCTCCATTGGCTCATTTAGTACTCTGAGCAACACTAGGAGGATTCCAGAACGCTCCTGGTTTTCTGAGGAGAGACTTGAAGTACAGTAAAGCTCTCTCCTACTTAGACTCACAGGTTCAGGGATTTAGCCGTGGATGTTCAGAGACGGGGGTCTGCTGAGGGTGAGGACATCGATGTCTACCTACCCCAGTGCACTCATTCAGACATCGCAGCTCGAGCTCTAAAGGCATAGATCTAATTTTACTTAGGGTTGTACAGGACATATATAGGCACATTATCCAATCAGGTTAACACTCTTGTTAAAGCCTAACAGAGTCAGCCTATAGGTGAAGTATATGTTGAGGTAACGTAAACAAACCAAGTATGCCTGAGTAATTCTGCCCAGCCACAGGTTTGAGACAAAGGATTGGAGGAATGGTAAGCTCCTGCACACAGCATGAGGCAAGGCAGTGTGGGCCAGCTCACATCACAGCTTACTGGGATGCTTGACAGACGGAGGCCTCCCTTTAGCTCCTAGCTCAGCCTCAACAGCTGCAAAGACCTTCATTCCATGGCGAGTCTTTACCATTACCTCAGTTTCTCTGTCTAGACTGTTTGGTTTACTTAGATTATGGTGTCAGTGACTGCTGTCAGATTAGTGTGAGGAATGTTCCCTACATTTAGCATTGATTATTTTTGGAAGATTGTGTCAATCAGAAGTAAAACTTAGATGTTTTCATATGTAGGAACTGTAGTGCTAATTCTTTAAAAAATGGCTCCTGTGTTCTGGTGCTCATTTCTTACTGCAAATTCATTACCTCTTTTTTTTCCCCCCCAGTGCTGGGGATGGAACCCAGGGCCTTGTGCTTGTAAGGCAAGCACTCTACTGACTGAGCTATCTTTCCAGCCCCTCATTACCTCTTTAATGACTTGTAAATAGGACTCTATTATTAGGGTGATGGAACTGTGGGCTGATTGGACTTAAAGAGATTGTATCACTATAAATTGAGTGAGATAAAATTTTTTACATAATCTGATGGATTTTTATGAGATCTCAGAAGTTGGAATCCAGGTTCTTCTTTAAAAGGATACCTACTTTGACCACTTTCCAAATAGCAAACTTCCCATGGTGGGGCTTAAGTTATACATAGAGTGGCAATTTAGGGGGAATTTAGGGATTAAATTGTGTTCTCTGTTTCATTTACTGCTTGAGCAATCATTTTTCTTACCCCAAAACGTGAAGAAGTAAGATTAGCATACTGATTGGAGAATCGCTTAAAGACCAAAATGAAAACAGAACAACTTGAAAGCTTTTCGAGTGTAAGGGAAATGACAGAGGTGGTCATATGTAAGACCATTGGCATAATTATTGGAGAGGACCTTTCTAGTGTACTTTAAAGAATATAATGCCCCTCTGTAACAGCACAATGTGGAAGTTGAAATGGGCTTAAAACCATTGCAGTTTACCCCTGACTGTGTAACAGTGTGCCCATTCTTGGATATTTAGACTTCATTCACTATGAGAATATATATAGGGAAAATATATAGTTTGTAAAAATTTCTAAGCAGTTGTGAACTATAGTATTAGTTACTGATTAGTAAGTTCTAATAATACCAGTATCTTTTTCTATCACTGTAACTTTTTTCATATTTTCAAAACTTTAATTACGAAATAAAGTAAATAACAACTCTTAAGTTAGAGTGCAGAATGTATCTGATTGTTTTAAAGGTGCAAAAGCAAAAAATATAAACACTTCCACCTTTTAAATAGTTGTATGGTAAGATAATGCCATTTAGAAACATTTTTAATAGAAACATGATTTATAAATCAATTTACAAAAGATCAAAAAAATCAATGTTTAATGCCAGCTTTCACTGTAAATAACTAAAAGGGGAAAAATTGTCCTCTATCTTTCTGTTTTTGCTTCAAAATCTGTCTTCTGCTCCTTGCCTTTTAGAGAAAACATTGTGTTGTAAGGCTACCATCTTTTTGGATGAGGACAAAGATCAAGATATTCTTTAATGTAACTTCTTTTCATATAAGTTTTTCTATCACCTTAATCCTTATACCAGTGATTCTAACACCATTCCCCACTCCCACCTCAACCCCAATCACTGGCCATATTGGGTTACCCAGAACTACACTATACCACCAATTGTACCAGAATTTTTTTTTTTTTTTTTTTAAAGCAGGAATTATATGTTTACAGTTTCTCTTCAACCTTTAAGGGTACAATTTATTTGAAGAATCACGATAAGTACATTGATCTTTGGTTTTGAATATTTCCAATTTTTTTAAATAATTAGAAGGCAAGTTTTAGGAAATAATGTATCACTTGCTATATGGATGAGGGATGACAGAAGTTGTCTTGTATTATTGGTTTCTTGAGATTTTTTTGTGTTGAATGTGACCTTTAAGCTAATATATAAAAAAGAAACAAACAAGAAAACTCAGCCTCTCCAAAAAAAAAAAAAAGCATGCCAAAGATGGAAATCACACACTGTATCACCTGCTTTGAATTATTTTTTCTTAGAAGGAAGTGGGACCTTAACTTTCTTTTCCATTTTGAATCAGGGAGTAATTTGTTATATTTTATGTAAGGAGTTATGTAGGAACACATGATGCTGATAGTAACTTTGAATTAATAATAACAAATATATGTATGTGGCTCTTGAATAATGATATTTTTCATTTTTTCTATGAATTAAAATGTAAGTACAATGATTGCCAGGTGGTAGTTTTGAATAGTAAATGTTATCTTTTTTAGTTTATTAACATTTGATTTCTCTTTTTTTCTCTTCCCTCTCCTGGTTCCAGGGTGTGGATGAATGGAACATAGCTCGTCTAAATACAGTCTTGGATGTGGTTGAAGAAGAGTGCGGTATTTCTATTGAGGGTGTCAATACCCCTTATCTATACTTTGGAATGTGGAAAACCACATTTGCGTGGCACACGGAGGACATGGACCTCTACAGCATTAATTATCTCCACTTTGGAGAGCCCAAGTCTTGGCAAGTTACTTATTTAATATTTATTTGCTAATGAGTTTTGAAATTTGCACATTATGCACATATTGAAGAGCTTTTTTTCTTTCATTTGGTGGATTCAGATTTATGTGAGCCGTAAGGAAGTTTTTGGTTATAATGATGGTCTTCCTTTCTGCCCAGAAACTGTAATTTCAGTGGTGACTTGTATATATAAAGTTGACTGCAGACCATTTTGTGGACCATGAATTGATAGGTATTTTTAGGCTCAAATGATTTGATAGAAATGTTTACTTCTTTGAGCATTCGTTGGAAGGTTTGTTGCAAAATTTAGTATGTGGGCAACTGTGTTCTGTATTTTGCTTAAGGAATCTGAAAAGTTAGTAGCAAAACTTTTCTTAAGATTTGTCAAAATTAGTGAGGACATTAATTTGAGTTTTTAACAGTAGGAGTTTAGATGAAGTCTCTGCTTGCTTATTGAGAAAAATGATTGTTTTTTCTGCTCTTGGGAACAGATTGATGTTGTTTCTTGATCACTTACGAAAGAATATTCTGGTCAAAGACAAGACTGGTTGTAGAGTCTTGTGTCTTTGGGAAAGAGATCACTGTTCAGGAGTGAGAATAAGTATGTCCATTTATAAAGCATTTTTTTCCCTGAGTTTGTATATTTTTAGTAGTTAATTCCTCTGTTAGCTATTAAACATATAGACTCCATTATAAGACTTAGGGTAGATTTATATCATCACTATTATCTTTAACTTTGACCATTATTTATAATGATAAAACAATAAAACAGTTGTGACTTATGACAACTCATTTACATTTTATTTTCTAGGATAACTACTGTAGGAAAAGAGTGATATAAATGGCTCCAAGGATGTTTCCCAGTAGGTTTATGAAAGATTATATTATTGTGGAATAAATAATGTTGAGGTAAAATTCATTTTAGAAATCTTTATGTTTAAAGTGAGCTTTGAAAGATGGTAGGCGTAATACAAAGTCATATAAATAATGGGAAGCAGACAGTAGGTGTGGCAGAGCTTAGACTTGAGGAACCACCAACCAGGGACTCTAATCTGCCATGAACATTTGGTGGCTTTGGACAAACAACAACCAGGACTCTAGTCTTTATTTTCCCATGAACATTTTTGGCTTTGGCTTTGTTCAAACAACTGTACTTCTCTGGAACTGTTTCCTCACCCACAATATCCCAAGCTTAGCTAGAACGGCTTCCCATACTCCACTTACGTGATTTGTGGTCAGACACACAGGAGTATTTTCATTTGCTTAATAAGACGGTGATGAGGAGACACAAGATTCTGTATGGGTGTCTGCCTATGTGTACACTGTTCTTCTTTCCCAATTTTCCACTTTTTGTTGAGTTGCACCTGCCTTTTATCCTGGAACAATTACCTTTACTTTTCCCTGGTGGATGACTTGTCTTGTGTTGCACATATCTGCCTCCTCAGTGTGTATTCTTCCTTTTTTCTATCATTAGAGGCCTGCATTTAACCTCTGCTCTTCCTGTTCTTCATTTTGACCCTTAGACACCAAGTTCTGGATGTGACTACTACATATCGTTTGTGATTTCCTTCTGACTTCTAGGCTCATGTTGCTTTCTTCTGCCTGGGTATACCTTAGATTGTGTGAGAAAACTCTCAGAACTCTCTGGACTGTGTGGACTATGTGTTGCCCCTCACTGACATATCTTTTTTTTTAATCTTAGTAGAAGTTGTAACCATCTTCTCCGTTTTCCTTCACCACCACCAGTCTGCTACCTGCAGGTGCCTTGAAGTTGAGGTCCATGTTTTTCAGCTCCTTTGAATCAACACATGACCCACAGGGTCTGGCTATAGGAGTGATGCCCTGTAAATAATTTTTATAAAAAGTAAGGAAAGTGTTAAATTGTTTTAAATCATTCTTTTTAAGGGCAGGCCCAGAAACGAAACATTTTTATAAAGGGTCTTTTCTGAATTGTAACTATTGTGAATACCAAGCTTCCTGAGATTTTTGTCACTGCATACAAGTACAGCTCCAGGTGGAAGCCTTGAGACATGTTCCTGTAGCCACTGCATGTGGCAGATTTGCCTAGAAAGTGTTCATAAACACAGGTTTGTATTGAAGAGACTGTAGAGGTGTTGATGATTTATTTAAATATTTCTGGTATAAAGACTTAAAGAAAAAAGAATCCTTAGTGTAAGCAGATAAAAAAACTGCTTTGGCAGCCAGTGGTAAAGTATTTATTTTTCTTGAAATGAATATTGACTTTGGAGCCAGAAGACCCGTTTTAAGATCCCAATCTGTCACTTACCAGTGGAATGACTTAGGGCAAATCACTGTACGCCTTTCATCATGAGTGTCTTCAACTGCCAAGTGGAAGCATGATTTATTCTCTGTCAACTTACAGAATTTCTAGGAAGGTCCAGGGTTATACTTTGTGTAAAAGTATTTGGGAAACTGTTAGATACTATACAAATATTTATAATTTCTATTATTACTTTAATAACTTTATGAAAATAAATGGTATTTTTTGGATCATAGAATTTTCTTGAAGTCTGAACTTGCCAAAATGTCTATATCTAGTAGAGTGAGAATTTGAAGATAAATAAAATATTGGATTAGATTTCTTTATTTTTGCATGGTGCTGGTGATGTTCAGCAAGTGCTCTACCACTGTTCTATACTCCAAGTCCAAGATAAATAAGAGAGTTTCTTGTGTCATGTGTGATAGTGTTAATTGCTGGGGAATACAGGATTTAGATAGTACCTTGAATCTTTTCCAGACTGGGTACAAATGTAATGGGGAAGAAGCTTCAAGATTTGCTCTGTAGAGGGGAAAAAGAGATGAATCATAAGAGCACTACCTTAAGCTATAGAAAGGTCTAAAATCATGAAAAAGATTTTTGTGAATGGTTTTAGAAAAATTAAGAATGAGCTGCAGCATTGTGGACTTGGTTAAATTTTGTTAAAAACCTACGATTTTGTTAGATTCCGTTCAGCACTTTTCTATTAGATCATTTGTTCAGTGTTGTATGGCATTTTAGAGCACAGGTTTTGTACCAGTCACAAGTCTTCAGTCATATGTTACTCTTTACTGAGTATGTGACCTTGGCAATTATTAGATAACCTCCGTGCCTCATTTTCCATTCCTAAAACACTCAGATGGTTCTGGTGTCCAACTGATAAGGTAATTGTGTGGATCAAATAACATCCTGGCTACAAAATGCATATCACAGCTCCTCCTGAATCATAAGTGCTCAATAGGTGCTAACATTTTGTGCATTTGTTTATATTTATTGCATGCCTACATGGCTTAAAGTGTTTAAACATGAACCTTGTAGATCTTTTATAAATAAGGCTTACTAGTTCTAAATGACAGAAACTCAACTTAAGCATGAAGTTTGTCAGTGTATGCAGCTGAGACAAATTAGAAGCGTGGCTCTATCTACTGTATTGGCAGCCATAACTTCCACTCCTTTCTGCTCTCCTTCCTTCTTTCCTTTCCTTTTCCTTTCCTTTCCTTTCCTTTTCCTTTTCCTTTCCTTTCCTTTCCTTTTCCTTTCCCTTTCCCTTTCCCTTTCCTTTCCTTTCCTTTCCTTTTCTGTCTTCCTTCCTTCCTTTTCTCCCTCCCTCCCTCCCTCCCTCCCTCCCTCCCTTCCTTCCTCCCTCCCTCCCTTCCTTCCTTCCTCCCTCCCCCTTCTTTCTTTCCTCCTCCTCCTCCTCTTCTTTTTTTTTTGTCATGGAGAAGCTGTGTACTTAACAACTAAATATTTTATTGTTAAATTGTAGAATTCAGGCCATACTTTTTAAATGAATGAATAAAATTATATGCCTCCAAATTGACCTAGATATTCAATGTTCATCTTCTAATGTGAGTTCTGGGGTGGGAACCCTTTGAGTTTTATTCACTAACATTCTCTAGTGCCTGGAGAAGCATCTGACAGAAACCTGGGACACAGTAAATACTTAACAAATATTTGTTAAATGAATCCTTTTACTTAAAGAATTCCTATTGGAAATTTATTTTTAAAACAGAGCATTACTCTTGGCAATGTTCTTTCAAGTCAGAAGTAAAACTGCACATTTTGACAAGAATGAGTTTTGACTTATTCTGGGATATAGGTGGTGGGTGATTCTTTGGTTATATTTAGATTCTGTCCCTTCCAATGAAGTACCCTTCAGAAGCCATTCAGTTCATCATGGAAGTAATGGTGCTTTGTCTGTCAAACCTGTTAAAGAAGAATCTGCAGGGACTGGGATGAGGGCAGAGTATAAGCCCAGCTTTTGAAGTCTTAACAGTCCTCTTCAGTTTTCAGTAGTGCAGGGCAACTAATTTTTATTTCAAAATTAATTATGCCTTTCTGTGTGTTATTTGGAATCATTTTTAATTGATTTAAAAATAATGTCTGCACTGTATTTTTCTAGATTGAGAATATTTTGTTGGGATTATCTTGGTTCCTTGAGATAGAAACTCACTATGAGCCAGGTTAGCCAAAAATGAAAATTTATTGGGTCTCATGGCTGTGGAAGGCCAGAACCTCAGGAGCCAGTGTAAATTGTCAGGGTGTGCTGAATCTTGGGTTTCATTTCTCAAGTGTTGACTTTGCTCTTCTCTAAGACTCCTCTTTTCCCAGTGGTATCAACAGAGCAAAGGTGTGCTTTCTTGGGAAGGTCTCCACCTTTAACTGGCTTGAATCCTTTTCCTGGATAGGTCACTGAGGCCTACGTAGGAAGGGAAGGGTCACAGACCTGCTTCTCTGGTGACCAGGGGAAGAGACATGAAGCCCCCATTAACATTACATGTTTGTGTTTATGGTAGGCCCTTTCCCATAAGAAGGGGAGTGCTGTTGTCTCAATTATGCTGCATAAGAGAAAAAAACACCGAATCTCCTACAGATCTATGGGAAAGAAAAGTTCCAAATAAATGTTTGAATATTTATTTAAAATCTTAGGAAAACTGGTTAACTTACTCTGATTGGTGGTTAATTCATTTTTGTAAGATTTGAAAAACTCCTGTGGGTATATTTACTTCACTTGGTGTATATGTGTGTGTGAGTGTATTTTAGGATATCACTTATTTAAGTGCATATTTGCTTGAATTATCTTGAAAGCATCTAGCAAGTGATTGACAACTGTTACCTATAGACAGTAGGATGAAGTAAATCTGTACACTGGATTTAACTCAGAATCTACTGTTTGTTTTTTTCTAACTGCTTAAACAACATTGCTCTTTCTTCTTGTTATCTATATAGCACCAGTAGTCAGCTTCACCACCTTGTTATGTCTTGTCCTCTTAGAGTTCTTCAGTTATAGAATCATGTGTTTTGATCTTGTACTCCAGTGAGATTTTCACCTTTTTCAGGGCACTGCCACAAGTATCCTTCTGTGAGACTAGGTGTTATAACTTGCATGCATGCACGTGCTCACACACACACACACACACACACACACACACACACACACACATAGTTTCATGCTTCTTTCAGTCCTTATTAATATTCTTATAGTATTCTTTTTTAGCTTTTTGTGGATATAGATCACTGAATTTTCTATAGAAAAATATGATTGTGTATCCTGTGTGATGCCTTGATTAGAATTGGCTTAATATATAGAAAAATTTAGAAGTTACAGAAACTTGTTAGAAATTTTTAGCTGCTTTTATTTTTATTTATTTATTTTTTTGGTGGTGCTGGGGATTGAGCCCAGGGCCTTGTGCTTGTGAGGCAAGCACTCTATCAACTGAGCTATCTCCCCAGCCCTACTTTTATGTTTTGATTGTCAATTCAGATGTGTCACAGAAATCTTTACAGAATGCACCTTAAATTTAATATGCCCAATATTTGTGAATTCATCCTTTCCTCAACTCCCTCTAGTTCTTACTTGCTTGTGTGGGCTCCGTAGTGGTTTCCTTATGAGGACTCATACATAATGTTTGTGGAATATTATTTATGATTTATGTATTTCATAGAGGACATAACAGTCAGTTGCATGATCTCTAATATAATTTTCTGACCAGAGACCGCCCCCCCCCAAAAAAAAAAAGTTTCATTTAACAGAGTTTTTGTGAGGGTTTAAAAAAAGTACATCTTCTTTGGGTAGATATTATCCATCATAAAAGACCTAAAGAAAATAAACATTTTTTAGGACATGTCAGGTGTCAGAAGAATGATTTGTCCATTTATTGTTTTTATTTTAATGGTTAAAGCTATGAATTTGTGTCCTTTTTTCATTTGAATTTTACTTGTGAGTCTTCTGCAACTCCCCCCCCCCCCCCCCCCAACTCCCTGTAGTTTGGGTTTGGATTGTTTTGAAAAATGTGCAGCTTTGAAAGCCTCTCAGTTCTCATAGATTTCCACCTCTAAAAAAGCTGTAATAGGTAGTTGTCTCTTGAAGGTTAAACTTCAGTCACAGAAATTTTTTTTTCTTTTTTGTATATTTTTTTAGTTGTCAATGGATCTTTTATTTTATTTATATGTGGTGCTGAGTATCGAACCCAGGGCCTCAACACATGCCAGGCAAGCACTGTACCACTGAGCCACAACTCCAGCCCACAGGAAATCTTGAAAATGCTTTGGTACCTTCTTGGAGTTAATCGTGGTGGTACTTTGTAAGCCAATTGTAGTGGAATCTTTTAAGCCTCTTTATCTTATCCATGGATAGTATAATTATAATTTGAATAATAGTCACTTGGAAAAGACATTGACTTCAGATTTCTATATAAGCTCAAAAATGTTTTTGTTGGGAAAAATTGACTTTGGGAAGCTATATGGAGAAACACCTTCAAATAGGCATATTTTTCATTTATTACCAACTTTTAAAGTTATTGTATTTTAAAATCTCCTCAGAATGGCATTTATTTTGTTTTATCAATGCTTGATCCAGGGCTGGAGATATGACTCAGTGATAGAACACTTGCCTAATGGTGTAAGGTTGGGGAGAGGAGACAGAAATTGATGCTCAATTCTGTTATTAAACATTTCATCTGTTTGGTGATTTATAGTTTTGTTTGTTTTTATTTATTGAATTCTTATTGAACCCACACCTGTGTCAGGAACTGGGGCAGGTATTGATACTATAGTAAACAAGACCCCTGTAATAAAAGGGGTAACAGAATTGCTTGTTCTTGGCAAAACTTTGGTGCTATCTAATCTTACCACAGAACACTCACATGTAATCAGAATACATTTTCTGTGGTGGTTTCCTGCATAGGAACACATTGGCCTGCTGCAGACATTTTAAGACTTTCTATAAATGCAAATTTCTGTAGAAACTCAATATATAAACTCCATATATGAAGGGAGAGCTGATTGACCACTGTGTATGACTGTTTCCTTACCAATTGCATCTATGAGGCACCTGCAGGAGACTTTGGGAGCCCTGGAGGTGGATAGGGGAGGATGTGTGAAATACAGTTGGAAAGGAAGTTAGTTGCCTGAAACATCTAGTACTTGAAAAATCCTTTACTACTGAACATGTGGGGAGCTTCCATTTGTGAAGGTGGTAGGGGCCTTGTCAGTAGGGGCCCTCTGCATCTGGCCACAGCTTCTCCTAGAGTTTTAACTTTCTATTTTCACATTCATTTGTTTTAAGAACTGAGAATTAAGTATGAAATGCTCTATTTTCCATAAAACTGAAACTTCATAATTTATATTAATGCGTAAACTTTAATAAATTAGTGCCCAACTTTTAAAACTTTACACCATAAGTAATGTGAAAATGTAGTATAAGTATAGAATATATAGTTGTTTAGTCTTCTTTTTGATATAATTAATTAGAAATATGCAAATATTTCAGGAAGTTTTGATTTTTAATTAAATATAATACAGCTATATACTTTTGATTCATAAAGTATTTTTGTAACAAGACCCAAACAAACAAACAAAAAAATAAATAAATAAAAGAGCTCCCTATCCCCAAAGTTTTAGGTAGTAGTTTATGGCTTTGTTCTTTGTACCTTCAGTTTGCAATTCATTTAAAATGCTAGCATCTGGTGTTTGATCATTATAGTGGTTGGGAGTGTCTTTGGAGGAGAGATGCGCTCCTCTAACCATGTCACTTCGTTCTTGTTGATATCTTTGTGGTAATTGATGGGGACACAGGAATGGAATATATGTTGAGGAGCACATTGTAGGCATTGGTGTCAAAAAGATCTGGGGTTGGGGCCAGCTCTATCATCCTCTATACTCAAATGAAGTGATGCCTGTAAGCCTTGATTTCCTTATTAGTAACATGGAGCTAGAAGTAGAACTTGTATTATAATATCTTAGCATAAGCTTTGCTGTGCTATGAGTGCTCAATAAATGGTTGCTGTGATGAACTGTAATCATTTATTGATCAGAGCTTCCATTTCACTGAACTTTTCTTTTTAAACAGGAGATTGAAACCAGGGATGCTTAGCTGAACCATGGAGGAGCCACATCCCCAGCTCTTTTTATTTTATAAATTTTGAGATGGGGCCTCAATTAGTTGCCAAGGCTGGCCTGCGTTATATCACCAGTAACCTCCACCCCCCCAAACCTAGGGAGGGATGTCAGTAAAAGATATATGGGGTGCTTTGTGGTGGGAAAGAAGCCAGGGCAAGAGAGATATGGCCTGGGGATTTGTTTAGGTGGTAGCATTGGGGCACCCCCAACTCCATTGATGAATGATGGGGGACTGTTTTCCTGCCCCCTCCCCATAAAAACAAATAAAAACATCAGAAATCAAAATGGTTATGACTTGCTGTGTGTAAGAGGAGGCAGAGCAGATGGCCCTTTCTGAAGGCCTGGGAAGATTAGTATACACCATGCACCATGGGGGCATGTTTTGAGGCTGCATGTTCTGAAGTCCTTCCATGGTGGTAACCACCCTGTCAGGAGCCAGGCCTTCTTGGTTGAGAGTGGGGAGTTAGTAATAAGTATTCTGGTGATTCTTTTTGTCAGCCAGGCTTAGTGACTCCCAGCAGCTTCTGCTGCCTGCCTGGATCATGTGAGGGAATAGGATCTTCTGGGAGCTTGCCTGGGTCCTATCTGCCTGGGCTGGGGGCTGCCTTGCGGCTGTTTTTTTGGTCTGGCCGGGTTCTTGAGCCCAGCCCTCTCCTAGGACACCAGTCCTCCAGCAGAGTTCTTTCCTCCCCACTCCAGACCCTGTGTCTAAATGGGGAGGTCCCCATTTAGAAGTCTTCTTAGAGCTGTTATCTGTTAAAAAATTGTCCTTGGGGGTGTGCACTTGATTCTTCACAGGGGATAGCTGTGATTAAAAACAGCAACAAGAATTGTAGCTGGGTGCATAGCGAACGCCTGTGATTCCAGTGACCTGGAAGGCTGAGATAGATTTGATCACAAATTTGAGGACAGCCTTAGCAACTTAGCAAGATCCTGTCCATTAAAAAAAAAAAAAAAAAGAAAAAGAAAAAGATAAGATAAAAATAAAATATAAAATAATGTTGGTAGACCACCCTTGGGTTCAATACTGAGTACTAAGAGCAACAACAACAAAAAAACAAAAACAAACAAGGAGAAATGTAAACAGGAGAAAAGGGCCATTTCACACAGCTTCAGTTAGGGGCAGGGAGCAGAGGGCAGCCTTGTTTCAGGACTGATCTGCCTAAACATGTTTGGATGTAGAATGGGCAATTCCCTCTCTGTGGCCATGGATGTCACAAGGTGGACAGAAGCTGGCCCAGTGAGAGGTGCCAGTGCATATTGTTGTGAGCAGCAGAGGGTCCTGTGGTGACTGCTTTTGACTAAGCAATGTCAGTGGTCTGGGTAGATGAGAACATTTCTTCCTGAGAACATTATTGATAGTCCCAGGGTGTTTTTGAGGGATAATCTTAGAAATAGGAGTTATTCTTTGAATACTACTACTACACAAGGAAATGGACCAAATAACATATTCTCCCACTGCCTTCCCGTAGCGTTAAGGATGAAACTCATGTTTGCTATGGAAGCTCTCTACCACTGAGCCACATTCCCAACCTTTGAAGAGTATGTTAAAAGGAGAAGTTTAGAAGAATAATTCATAGAGAAAATCTGACTCAGGGAAATGGGATCTAGTAATGTTTTGAAAAGCATAGCATTACTTACTGATAGTTTGCAGTGTCAACCTATTTTCATTCAGATATTAGTATTTGTATCACAGTCACCAGGCTAACATCATTTTTGGTCCTTTTTTTTTTTTTGGTAAACCACCCAAAGATGCTTAGCAGGATCTCTTCTTTGATCTTCAAAAAAAATATATATTTAAAAGGACCCAAGAGACTTTGGCTTTAAATAAAACATGATCCATACACATCTAATTAGTGTGTTCATAGTTCATGAGTGATTCATAGATTTTTTGTGTTAATAGAACTGTTGGCAAAATTCACTGTATCTGAAAAACACTTTGAAAAAGGTTAAATGAGCAGTTATTAATTAACAAATCAGTATATAGTTGAGGGTATACGGTGGTAGGCATTTTATTTGATGGTTTTCAAGGAGTACAGAGAAGCACGAGATATATTCATATCCTGAAAAAATTTAGACTAAACCACATAATAGAGTGACTGTGGCAAATAATTAAGTGCCTGACTATGGACCAGACATTTACTATACAAGGGGGGATACAAAGGATTATTTATGGGAACCTTTCTGGGAGATGGTAGGCCTTCTCTTCCTCATAGAATATAGTACTTATCAAGACAAAAATGATTCATGCACATTGAACAGTGGCTAACTTTGGAAAGAGTATATAATAATCGCTATATGAAAAGTAAAATTGAAGAGCTCTAGGAGGAAAAAAAAAGGGGGGGAGATTACTGAGATTTATAATGGTCAAAAAAAGCTCCAAGGATGTGTAATCGGAAGCAGAGGGTCTGTTTGAGATGGAGAAGTAAGGCAGAATCTATAGTCTAGCATATTGGGAGTTGAGTGTGCATGTTTGGGAAGATTGGGGAATCTTGAATGCCAGAAAGTGAGGAATAAAGGTTTTAATGCTATGATAGTAATTTGAGCACTGCAGCTACCCAGGGAGAGATACAGTAGGGAATTCACTTATGACAGTAGTCTGTCTAGTCCAGGCTGAGAAATGTTGAAATTGGGGCAGTGCTGCAGGGAGGTGAATGTGAGGTTTTGAGGAGGTAGAGTGAGTTGGTTTTGTTATTGGCAGTGATGCAGAGAGGATGAGAAATAAGGAGGTGTCTTTAATATTTCCAGTTTGGAAGGCAAGCGGAAATGGAGCTATGAACCAAAGTGGAAATGCTAGGAAAATGATCCAGTTTAAAGGGGGAGATCATGAATATAACCTTGGATATGTTGAGGCTTCTGAGGTTATGAGAAACTTTTATAGAAACATTAGGTGGTGGTCAGGGCCAGAATTTGAGATGCTTTGACTGAGATTGTTGACCTGTCTGCATATATGCCTGTATTTATTTCCAGGCCTTCCCGCTAAATAGATTTTAAGCAGAACTGGAAATGGGGGCAGAGAGAGGAATGACATACTCTGGTCAGGGTTCTTGGATAGAGGAGGGAAGGCTAGAGGCAGAGTAACTGGTTAGGACGCTGCAATGGTAATCAGTGTGATAGGGAACAGGGAGATGCAGGCAATTGCATGACAACTCTCAGGAACAAGTAAAAGGTCGACAAATATAACCTGGGTATCAATTTGGTGGGCTGCCCTACTGGGATCTTCAAATCATAATCAGCTTTTTATGTGCCTGTCTAACCCTGGTGATGTGATTGTTGAATCAGTTTTTCTGAACATTTTCTCAGGTTTATTTAGATGTGTGGGGTCAGCAGGTCGGACTCACCTCATTGCCTTGTAGCTGTCATTAAATAATGAGCTGCTAACCGTACTTGTTTGATCCTTTTAGTGTTGTTCTGTGAAATGGAGGTTTGGCAGTGGTTAAGTGACTTGTGCAAGACGGCTTTCTCAGTTCTTGTGATATTATTATTCCACTTTGGAGAGATGGTTTTTGGAAAAAACACATGCAGATGTTGTACCTTGCTATTTTCTTGCCTGTTCTTTTGCTCTGTCCCTTTTTATGGTGTGGATTGAAGCATATTGGAATGGTTTGGTTTCAGATTGCTATGGTTGCTCATGAAGGTAATACTGTGATTGGATCTGCATGGCTGCTATTTCAGAGAAGATAGGGAGTCCTTTGGGGAGCTCTGAAAGCCAGGCACCTGCAGGCAAGGGCTGCACAAATCTGCAGGTCTGGAAGCCACATTGCTTTCTGGTTTGAAAGTGCTATGTGAATTTTTTGTTTAGCATTCTGATTTAGGTTATTCCTTGTGATATTAATGAAAAAAATCTCAAGAAAAAAATGTTTAAATAATTACACATTATTATGTATCTGTAGCATATTACAGATCCCTCTTCCAGGAAAGGTGAGGGGATTGATCAGCAGGATGAGGCATCAGAGAGACTTGTGGGAAGTCACTAGTGACCCAGTCCTTGGATGAGGTAATTAGAAGAGTTATTCACTCTTCCCCATGTGCTGCCCTGCCCTGTCAGAATCACCTAGAGTGCTTTTTTTTTTTTTTTTTTTTGCATAGTATACTGGGTTCCCCATCCCCAAGGGATGCCCTTCATTCTCCCAGTTGCCATTTATTGCTGGCAATAGGAGAATAGGAGGCGTTAGATTCTGTCCTGGTAGCTGTGTGGACAGAAATAAACAAAGCAAAACTAAACAACAAAAACAAACAAACAAACAAAAAAAGGTTTAGAAGCAGTGAACTGGATTATCTTTAAGGACCCTTCTAACCCTCTGACTTCTATGCAGAGAACAAATTGTTTTTCTACTCACTCTGGCTTTCTTGGTAGAGTTAAAGTAGTTGTAATAAGATATGAACAATGTTTTGCATGTGTGTCAATATTGCTTCTCGTCGAAATTTATTGTTCACTATAGGAATCTAGTGCAGGCCATATAACCCATCTCGTAGAGTGCCTGCCTCTCATGTGGGAGGCCCAGGTTAGAGTCTCCAGCACTCTGAGTTTACGGAAATGACAAACAAAACCAACCTTCCACTATAGGAATCTAGCTGATTTGGATGAATCCATAAAAATGTAAACTAGTCTTTCCTAGTTCCTTTTTCGTGTTGCATCTGACTATGGACAGAAGAATAGTACTGTCTGACAATTACTTTACATCTTACTGCCATTATTACTTATCAGGTTTGACTGTCCTTTGTTAGACTCCAGGGCAAGACCTTGGGCTTATTCAGGGAACTTTGTCTATGTGGTTATTATTTAAATATTACTTAAGAAAGTATAGGATTGGTTACACAGAACCATGCAAAATATTCCGTAGGAATAAGTGTGGAAATGAATGGGTTTGAGCAAGATAATGCCTGCAATAGAACAGTCTTTGTTTTCATACTTTTGTGCTTTACTGGATATTACCACAGTATGGCTTTCTGGGTGAGGTGTGGTTCTACTTGGGAAATGTCTCTCCTTGTGTAGGGGCAAAGTGATTGGAAGGAAGTTTTCATCCTTCTGTGATTTCCACAGCTATTATAGCAAGGGTTGGTTAGCCATAAGGATTTTTGTTTTTGTTTTTGCTTTTGGGTACTGAGGATTGAACCTAGGGGTGCTTTGCTCCTGAGCTACATCCACAAGCCCTTTTATTTTTTGAGTTAGGGTCTCATTATGTTGCTTAGGGTCTCACAAAGTTGCCCAGACTGGCCTTGGACTTGTGATCCTATTGCTGTAGCTTCCCAAGCTGCTGGTATTACAGACGTGTACCACTGTGCCTGGCATTCATATTCATTTATGATCTTAACACAGACTGTATCTTTTATAGAATTCAGAAGTAGACTTAAGACATTGTCCCAAACCTAAAGAAGAAAAGTAGAACAAAATAAAATCGTCTGATCAATAGGACAGTAATAAGGACAGTAATAACTGGGAAATAGTACACTGGTAGAAAAGGATTTAGATGACTAGAATGATAGGGACTGCTTGAATGTGTAGTTAGAAGAGTATTGAATAGGTGTGATCAGATCCTAGAAGGAGTAAACAGGATCAGAGTTGGGTTAGAGCCATCTTGCCTTACTGTTTCCTTCCTCCTTTGACAGATGAACGTATTTACTTTTTCTCTGAACAGTGGTTAAACTTCAGATTGAGAAGTCTTGACTTTGCAAATTTTTTAGAAAAGTGAATCTGGATACGTACATCCAACTCTTTATGGACAGCCATATACCTATTATTTGTAAGTGGGTTCTGTGTGTGTGTGTGTGTGTGTGTGTGTGTGTGTGTGTGTGTGTGTGTGTGTGTGAGATGAGGGAAATTATCATCTTGACTGTGAGATCATAGGTATATATGTATATATTGTGCTTTTCCTTTATGGTTAAATTCAAAATGTAAACCAGGGATTAAAAACTGGGAAAAAGCAGCCTTAAATATACATTGGGTTATTGTCATTTAGTTATGCCAAAATTTTATCTCCCCAATTCAGTTGGAATAATTTCATTAGCAGTGCCTTAAGGAATAGGATATATGGTTGAATTTTCTCTTACTGAATTGCCTAGTTATATTGGATCCAATTAAGTTTTGCCTATGTTATCAGTGGCATTAAATGCAACCAAATGTGGTGTTAAATACATTTAGGTAAGTTACTTCAGTAAAAAGTAACTTGCATTTCCTAGATATTAAGCTAGTAAACATAAGCAATGTAGGACTTCAAAAAAATACCATTTTAATTTAAAACATTAAATGATCATTTAAATTTATTCTCAGTATTTGTAAACTTCCTCATTAAAGCCTTTAAAATTTAGATTTGTAAGGGTATTATGAGATTACTATTTTAAAAACTTGTAGTAACTCTGTAATAAATAATTCCAAGTACTTTTGAAAACATCAGGAATTAGAAAAGAGTCTCTTCAGGACTAGAAAATTATTACTATGATCCAGATTTAAAAAGTCACAAAATCATAAATAAAATTTGTATGATTAAGGATGGTAACTTTTTGTTATAAAAATCTGTTTGAAAATCCTAATGTTCTTAGAAAAGTTTGGGGGAAGTATAAATGTTGGTATAATAATTTTGTTTTTTATCTTGTCAATACAAATATTTTAAAAGCTAAAAAGATAGTACTCAGATTCTCTTGAAAACAAGTCAAAACTAAATAACTTCAAAACAAAAAACATGTATCTAAAAATAGTGATATAGTGAGTTGGAGTGGTGTGAGAACAGGGAGAATCTAGGCTTCGACAAGGAATCCCCCTTGGCTTAAGTACTTCACTATGCCTGGGTCTTTATTCCCTAATCTTTAAAATGTAGTTGAGATGCTGGGCTGCAACATTTAAATAGGTAATTTATAATTTTTTTTTCTTGCATTTAGTGCCTAAGGGATATAACTTGTGATTGCTTTTCTAATCTCTACTCAGTTCATCAAAATGGAATTTGGTGTTGATTTTTTTTTTTTTTACATGACATTATTTAGGAATAGATATTCTTAGGATACTAGTTGAAATATTATGAATTTAAAATTTCTATTTATGTTTAAAATTTCAGGTATGCTATACCTCCGGAGCATGGAAAACGACTTGAAAGACTAGCTCAAGGTAAAACTTGGATTTCTTACCTTGATAGGTTCTTGTTTTGAGGTGTTTTTATAGTGCAGTATGCCAGTCTGTTGATTTTATTTGTTCTAAGTTAATTACTTTTAAATATTTCCCTAGTTGAACAACTGTAATTTTTTCACATTAATTTGTGAATATTTTTCATGTGGCATAATCTTCCATGTTTATTTGAACTGGTTGCTTAGTATTTCATCAAGAATTGTATTTAATCTGTTTCCAATTCTTTCCTCTTATATAATGTATTTAACATCATAATATTTTCCCTTCTAAGTTATTTTCTTTCAAGGAGTATTGTTGCTGTGTCTCATGTGCATGTGTCTGATTACTTTTTATGTTACCATGTCATTTTCCCAAAGGGTTCTATTGCCTCTGATACTGTGTAGTTCACTAGGCCTGGGACCATTCTTGTGGATGAAAGTGAATGTTCTGAGGATACACCTAAGAATGTGTCTTCTTGGACTGGCAAAATTATCTTTCTGCATCTTGAATTTTTTATTTTTTGTGACTTTTCTTCCTTGTCACTAAGGCCAGAATGAAGAATTCTTGTGGTAGCTCCCTTGTTGGTTTCACCTTGTGCCTGCTCATGCAGCAAAAGCAGCCACCTTCATGTTTCTTTCTATTAAAGGTACATTAGGTAGCCTTGCCCTCATCTGATTGTATGTGCAGAGAAGAACCAGACCCATGCCCCACCACCTGTATCTTCCGTTTTGTGTGTATCTACCCTCCCCACGGAAGAGATAGTCTGGTTGTGACTTATTCACAGGGGAAAGTTGAATCCATTTGAGTGACAACAGTTGAATTCCATTTGAGCAAGATATTCTGTTTGTAACTAGGACTGAATCTTGAGTGAGTAGTATCCTTTTAGACACTGATCTAAGTTTCATTGATATGTTAGGTTTGCCATGTGTGAGGAGAGGAATTTTGTTCCCATATTAGATATGCTCTCATTTAATAATGAAATGCGGACATTGAGAATCCTCATTCTTTGACTTGACAGTTCTGAACAGAAATTCTTAATGGCATCTAAAAGTTATTTTACCCCAAATTCTAGGAGATGATTAGAAGGAACAGTTACAGTATCACATTTGTAAGAAATATAATTTTGGAAGGCTAATAACTATAAAACCCCAGCTTTTTTTTTTTTTTTTTTTTAATGAAATACATTATAGTAATAATAGCAATGTAATTGTAATCTTGAACTTTGTTAGGGACTATTTTCATGAATATTAAGGTGGATGAGTCCTGGTTTTGGATAATAGATTAGAACAGAGCTTAGAAGGTGATTACCATAATCCTTAAATACATAGGCAGTGAACTTTGTGCTAAAACTATATGCTGAATTATCCTCTTCTCTGTAAGAATTATTCCACCGTTTTCTATTAACCTCACTACCAGAGAAGTTTTTAACTGAAGCCAGTGTAAACTTTGCAGTGTTGAGTCACACACTGAAATTTGTGATATAAGTTGCCTTATTCATGCTTTGAAGTAAACTGTCTGAAAATGACATTTCAGGAAAATGGTTGCCAATTGTTTAATCAGTAAGAGGTTAATACACTTGAAAAATGAATGAGAATTTTAAAACTGTTTTGCAGCATTATTTTGAGAAATGAAGCAGGGAAAGATTGTGGAGGATTTGTATCCACTGACCAGATGCCAGCCAAATTAATTGAATTCTGCTAAATAATTAAAATGATAAAATAATGCATAAATGTGATAGAGCATTATAGAATGTCTAGGTCAAGGCAGCACTTGATATATAAAATGAAAAGCAGGCTCAGATATTTTCCATTATCTTGTCTGCACATCATAATTATCACACTTGCCTTTTATGCATGAATGCTTTCATCTTTGGTTTCTATTGAAATCTTGATTGACTGTGGCACCTACAAATATTTTATCTGAAAGATATTAGGCCTGCATCTAATAAAGCCAGGAATTTGATTTTGCCCTTCAGCTGGTTTCTCATTTATACAGGTATTTTTTCAATATTATGTAGACATTAATGTAATAAAAAAATCTGAAGTGAATTGTTGGAATTTTTATACTTGTTACATTTGCTTATAATGCCATTGCATTCTTTCTAATTTTTGGTTTGATACAATTGATTGCAAATATAGAAGAGAACAGAGGTATAATGTTAAATCATGAATGACAGTTTGGAAGATTTTTAGTTTTTAAAAATGTCTGAATCTCATTTGTTTAGAATAAGACAATATCTTTGGTGTTACATTAAGTAGAGCAAAATAAAGATTAAATTGGGAACATCTAAAAATTTCTGTGAAAAACTATATTCTGTTTGTCTTTTATTGTGAATTGTTATTTAAAAATGAAAACGATCTAATTTTGTGAAAACATTGGTTACTGGAGCAAAATATGTAGTTTAGGACATTGTGCAGCTGATTTTGGAAGTATGAAAGATTAGCAGAAATCTGTGATAACAGTATAGTAGAAGGGTTTTGGTTCTTTTAGATCCTTAGACTTCCTTGAAACAGGTTATCTTAGTTTCACCATTTTATTCATTTAAAAAAAATATTATTTAGTTTTGGATTTCATTGCCAGAATTAAATTTTATTTATGGGACTGGTGTCTTACTGTGCTACTCAGGCTGTCCTTTGAACTCCTGGACTCCAGCAGACCTGCTTCAGTCTCCCCAGTAGCTGGGACTGTAGCTTCACACCTATTTATTTGTTTTAAAATACTGTGTGTAGTAAAAGGGAGCAACATAATAATTGTTATGACGGATTAATTTAGTCCCTTCTTATAAGTATGTGTATTTTTGTGTGTGTGCTGTTTTTCCTTTTTTTGCTTAGTAATCTTCAGTCTAATCCTGTGGAGTAGAGAGGGTCAGCCTAATTTGCAGGGATCCTTGTACCTGGGAATGGACAAAAATTTGTGGGTGGGATACAGGCAGTCACTCTGAACTCCTTAAAGTAATATTGAAAATTGGACATATATACACATGTCTGGGAAACCATCATCAAATACCCTGGGAGGGTTTGGTGTTAAGAGATTATGAACCACTGCTATTAAGAGAATAGAAGGGCACCGATAAATAACATGTTATTTTAATTTTGTGTACAGATTCTAAATTGACCTGTTTTCATACCTTGCTCTTGGAATTAGGAAAATGTACTTTTTATTAGGTCTCAAAATGGTAAATATTATTATTCCCTTAAGCATTCATTTAGCTGATAGATTGAAAATACACTGTTAAATGCCTGGTTTTGAAAGTCTTACAAATGAATTACCCCTGATTATACATAATCAATTTTAAAGGGTCCCATAAGCCATAAAAAATGAAGATGACCAGTGACACATCCTCAGCTTTCATGTCTGATTCGTGCCTTACGCTTGGAGATCAATGAGTAACATATCAGGGGTGGATTATTTGCATCTAATAATCAGCTGGGTAGCATTAAGAATAGTGAAATAATCCTTAAAGTTAATTTTTTCTCAATTTGATGTCAGCAATATCACTGTATTTATTTAAATGTATTTGGATATTTTCTATCCAGTGTGTTCTAGTAGTTCTGAGAAGAAGCAACATAGAATTGGATGGAAGAATTGAGGCAGGGAATGACAACTACCAGGGAGGAATTATGGAGGGAAATGAAGATTTGTGGGATTTGAGGGTGGGATTGGAGAGGAGGTTGAGCCAGGATAGTTCTTGGTTAACTTGACTCTGATCTGTTTGATGTTTGTGCGATTGGCCTGGAGAGTTCTGGGTGATGTGTGTGTATGGTGTCTGTTACAGATGTGTGAAGAGGGGAAGAAGCAAAAAACAAAGCAAAGTGGTAGGAATGCAGTAAATGACCATATGAGTAGTAATCAATCTATTAAATTGGATGGAAAATTTAAATGTTTTATTTATTTATATGAAAAAAATTTTTTTGGTCGTAGATGGATACAATGCCTTTATTTATGTGGTACTGAGGATTGAACCCAGTGCCCCATGCGTGCGAGGCAAGCACTCTACCAACAGAGCCACAACCCCAGCCGTAACTTGGTATTTTAACTCTGAGATTTTGCCTGTCAGCTTGAAATAGAAATAACTGTCTCATTACACAAGGCACCACATTCAGAAGATTAAAAACAAGGCAATTTCTTTTAAAAATGTACTATCCTACTTGATCCAAAAAAATAAGTTCGAACTTTTTCCTAGTGCTGCTTCTAGAAAGCTCTACCAGTAGAGATGTGGATGAATCATGGAATATTTGGAGCAGGGTGAAGCTTGGGCAATCTAGACACAATATTCTATGTAGTCTTGGAAAATCAACCATTCCTCTAGCTACAGGGAGCAGAGAGGCTAGGTGTAGCATGAATCTCTTAAGTAATCAGCCTCTTAATTAGGGATGTGGGTAAAAGTTACCAGGTTTCTTCCCATATAATTTAGTGGTTCATAAATAAGCTTGCCCAGAAATTTCATGTGTGTTCATCATGCACATCCACCTCTGAAAATAATTCTGATAGAAGCAGTCTTTCTATATCCTCTTTTTCTTAGCATTCATTGTGCGGAAAAATATATTTTTTTCCACTTTTAATTAATTGACACAATAGTTTTACATACTTACAAGTTACAGTGTGATAATTTGAATATGTATCTGTTTGTAATTAGTGAATCAGTATAATTACTGTTTCATCTCCAAAATTTATCATTTCTATGTGTTGGGAAACTTTGAACTCTCCTAGTTATTTTGAAATATATTGATTGTTAAAGACTATAGTTCCTCTGTTGTGCTATAGAGCTAGAATTAATTCTGGCTACCTAATTGTATTTTGGTATTGTTATCTAACCTCTCTCTTTTCCTCCTCATCCCTGCCATTCCTAGTGTCTACTGACCAATATTCTTCTCACTGCTTCTATGAGATTAATGTTTTTAGCTCCTACAAGTGAGAAATGCAGTATTTGTCTGTGTATGCCTGGCTTATTTCACTTACCATGATGTCTTCCAGTTCCATCCATGTTGCCTGAAATGACAGGATTTCATTTTTTTATGACCAAATGATATTTCATTGTGTGTGTTATATTCATTCATCCATTGATGAATTTATATTTTATTCATTCATATATTTTTCCTTTATCTATTGTTGGACACCTCAGTTGATTCCACATATTAGTTATTGTTTACTAGTGCTAACATAAACATGTGAGTTCAAGTATCTCCTTGATATAATGAATTCATTTCCTTGGGATATTTGCCTAATGGTGGAATTGCTGTATCTTCTGGTAGTTCTGTTTCTAATATCTTAAGGAACCCTCATACTTTTTCTCATTATCTCTGTGCTAAGTTACCTTCCCACCAATGCTGTATAAGGATTCCTGCTTTCTTTACATCCTTGCCGGAATTTGTTATTTTTTTGTCTTTTTGGTGGTAGCCATTCTAACTGGGATAATACCTCATTATGGCTTTTATTTGCATTTCCCTGATGATTAGTCCAGTTGGGCAGTTTTTCATTTATTTGTTGGCCATTTTTATTCCTACTTTTTGGAAAAGTCTATTCAGGTCATTTGCCCATTTTTGTAGTCTCCCCCCCCCCCCCCCCTTGTCAGAGTTCCTTATATATTAATCCTTTGTTAAGTAAATAGTTTAATGAATCTCATACTTTGGTACCTTCTTTTATTTTCCCTCCCAACTTCCTTGATCCACTTGCTCTACTCTACTGATCTCCTTCTGTCATCATCATCATTGTAATTAGTGCATTATAATTTTATATAAAAGTAGGATTTGTTGTGGTGTTCTTGTACATTGACATAGTGTATATTTTGGAAGATTTCATTCCCCAGTATTTCCCCATGCCCTTTCCTCTTCCTTCTCTGGATCCCCATTGCTCTTGCTCTCTTGGTCACACTTCTGTTTTTATGAGGTCCCTATTTTTTATTCCTTTTTGTTTTTCCTCTCTCTGTCTCTTTATAGCTTCTGCATATGAGTGAAAACATTTGAACTTTCACGGAGTCTGACTTTTTCCACTTAGATTGATGTTCTCCAGGAATGAAATTATCTTAAAGCATTTTGCTGGTGTGGAAGTAGGCCTGCCCATTAGATGTTTCCTTTCTTCCTTTCTCTTTTCTGTCCCTTTTTTCTGAGTAGTTAATAACCGTTGCCAGTGTCTCCAGATTAGTGTTTGTGTACCCAAACAAAATGTCACTAGACTAAATTGATTTTTATATCTTTTCCCAAGGTCTGAACTTTTGGCAGTTTAAAGCAACAGTATATATTTGTAATTTGAGATATATGAGATTGGGATTTAAAAAGAATTTCTTAGTTTGTAATAGCTAATATGTTATAAAATATTGAACTATATGACAATGTGGAAGTCTTTTCATTTGAAGGAAAAAAGACACCAATTATAGTCACTCTATTTCTAAAACAGTTTCACAAGAATTAATTAATTTTTTGGCCAAATGCATTGAAGTAAAATTTATTTATAGTAAAATTCACTTCTTTTAAGAATACAGTTCAGTGAGTTTTGAGAAATGAGTCCAGTGGAGTAGCCAACACCATTATTAAGATACAGAACATGTTCTAGTATTCTATAAGTTTTCTTGTGTCCCTTTATCCTTACCCCCAGTAGCTGGCAACCACTAATCTAATTTCTGTCCCTATGTTTTTATCTTTTCTATCATATATGTGGACCTATCTAGTTCCCATATATTTTCATCATCACATGAGGAAAACTCTGTACATATTAACCAGTCACTTCCTATTCCCTAAAGATACTGCCTAAGATACTGCCTAAAGATACTTGACAACTAGGTGCTAGTCTACTTCTTTCTCTACCTATTCTGGATATTTCATATACATGTAATAATATAATATGTGACTTTTTATGTCTGGTTTCTTTCACTTATATTTTCCATGTTGTATTGTATAGCAGCACTTCATTCTTTTTTGATATTCCATTGTATGAGTTTGTACTACGTTTTATTCATTTATTGATTAATGGACATTTAGGTTGTTTTCATCTGTTGAATAAGCTTTGTTTTGTGTGCATTATCTCATTAAATACCCACAAGAATGCAGCAAGGAATGTAATAATAGCATCTTGTTTATACAGATGGGGTAATTGAAGCACTGTGAGATTCTACAAGTCACAGGCTTGAGTGTTAAGGTTGTGATTGGAGACTGTGTCTACACAATTGGTCAAGGTAAATCTGACTTCAAGTAATGAAAGATATGAGGACTTAGGAATAAAACTTTTCTGTTATATACTACTACTAAAACTGTGTTTGTTGAGAGCATAGGAAGAAAGGAGTTGGTGCTCAGGCAAGCTTTTTTCTTAAGCACTATAAGAGAGGGTTGGCTAAGATTTATAGAAAGTCCCACAGCAATTTTCACTTCAAAGTGGGCTGCCTCTCAAATACTTCCTCCAAAACATCTCTACACAATAAGAGAGTGTGAAGTCCTAGCACCTATGCAGATTTTATATTATGCTCCTCTAATATGTCTGTTTTCATTTAAGAAAAAAATCAAGTGATTCAGCGACAAAGTATATGCCATAGAGATTTGAAAGGCTTATTTTGGATGTTTTGCACCTGACATATTACCTGGTCAGCCTGGAGTATGTGAGGCATCCCAGAGGTACTCAGTATTACATAAATGAGAGGGCACCACAGAACTTTGTTGATTGGAACTTCTTGGTCCTTAGAATTGTGAAAGAATGAACTGTTCTATTGATGTGTGTAACCTGGTAAAATGGCACGTATTGTGGAATGTTTTACAGTAGCTACATTAAATTATGATGGCTTTCAGAGAAGATTTCTTCTAAATAAGTTAAATTAACAACAGCAACAACAAAAAATCCAAGAAAGTAAATAGACATAATGGATTTAAAAGAACTTGTAAAAATTTTGATCTATACTGAGTTGTCTTTTGCAATTGTGACACAAAAACTCTGGTAGTCATAAGTGGGGTTTTTAGTTAAATGTTTTCTGTGAGATCTAATTTTGTTGTTTTTCATACATGTGACTCCAAAATTATATTTTTGTTTATGGTGAAAGATACTAACTTTTCTGTAACTGGACAGTTCTGATTCTCAAAAAATATTATCATTTATATGTTACATATTATTCTGGTTGTAACAGTTTGCTTCTATCTTGCATAAACTACCTTTTCATAGAGTATAAAGTGAGAGTAAGTATGAGCCAGGAAGCCCTGCAGGTATTTGGAGGTGAAGCTCACTTTAAGGCATATTCTTTGTATATAATTTGTGCTTAGTTATGAGATGTTTTCCAGGATGATATAAAATGTAATTCTAATAACATGTTGTAAATATAATTTCTGAACCAATCTGAAGTTCTTAATATACTTCAAATTACCTTCCTTCAGTGGTTTTCCAATTTAAATTAACTTATGACCAGTCACTGCATTGTTCAGGTCCTGATTACAAATCCATATCAGAAGAAAATTAAATATGCTGTTCTTTCTTCATTGATTTTAATTTAAAACTTAATTCATATAGTGTTGCACAAAGCTACAGATTTGAAAAGTTTGATAGATCTAGTTGAGTTATATTATTAAAATATTTCCATGGATCGTTTTATTCTCTGTGTGAAAGACTTAGGTTGTCTTATTGTGTAGAAAGGCCTATTAGATTAGTGTGGTACTTTCTCTCTATTCACTAATGTTTCATTTTGTATTTATGTATAATGAATATAACTGTAAGCAGAGGTCTGCATTAGATGAACACAGAGTACAAAACTGTGTCTTTTAGTCCTATGGAAATTGTAGGCATTTTGATATTTCTGTAGAAACACTTTTTTGTGTATATTTCCTTCTTTCAAAACAAAACAAAACAAAAAATCTAGGTGTAGATGCTTAAATGAATGTACTATATTTTTATGGTTGGTTTCTTATACCTCTATTGCTTTTTCTTGGCTGTTTGATTCTTTAATAATTAATTATTGTATTTTTTGACATGTTGTGGTCTTATATATCCATTTGTGGCATTGATAAAGGCTTACCTACTTAAAAAACATTCCTGGCAAAGGTGGGCATAGATGCACAACTGTAATCCCAAATAGGACTGCATGTTCCAAGTTAGTCTCAGCAACTTGGTGAGACCCTGTCTCCAAAGAAAAAATTAAAAAGGATTAGGGAGGTAGCTTAGTGGTAAAACCTCCCGAGTTCAATCTTCAGTACTGAGGGCAGGTGGGGAACAATTCCTGGCCAATGCTTCTATTCCATGAGAAGAGCTGGTTCATGATGAATCAGAGTTCTGGTGATCCTTTCATCAGTTGGTGACATTCTTGAGTTATTTGTGTATAGTGAGCTATGCAGTTAGATAGGGTAGGTTTTCAGCAGTTGTCCGCTCATATTGGCTATGGAGGAGTTACAGAGTTTTCAAAATCCTCTCTACTATTTTGAAATACTTAGTTGTTGTCAACCAAGTTATCCAATTGTACTATAGAAACTTAGAAGTTAGTAGGGAGTCAGTTTAAAAATGATTAGTGAAAAACAAAGGAAGGCCTAAAACTGCTCAGTGCCTACTATATGCCAGACATTGGGATGAGTGCTTCTGGAATGATCACCTTAGAATTTCAGATGAGAGGTTCCACTCTTAAAATGCATACTTAGGGCTAGGGTTGAGATTCAGTGGCGGAACACTTGCCTGGCATGTGTGGGGCACTGGGTTTGATTTTCAGTACCACATATAAATAAATTAATAAAATAAAGGTCTGTCAACACCTAAAACATATATTTAAAAAAATAAAATAAAATGCATACTGTCCTGCATGGTGGTACACACCTCTAAGCCCAGCAACTGAGGAGGTTGAAGCAGGAGGATTGCCAGTTCAAAGCCAGTCTCAGTAATGTATTGAGGCTCCAAGCAGCTTAGTGAGACCCTGTAAAAATAAAAAAATAACATGCTGGGGGTGTGACTCAGCAGTTCAACACCACTGAATTCAGTCCCTCCTACAAAAACAAAACAAGGGCTGGGGAGATTGCTCAGTTGGTAGAGTGCTTGCCTTGCAAGCACAAGGCCCTAGCACTGCAAAACAAACAAACAAACAAACAAAAAGAAACCAAAGCATAATTACTCTCATATCTGCATTAATGTTTTATCCATTTAGCATACATTAGACAGGTTGAATTTATTTAAACACATTTCAAATTGAAATCGATTCCTGACATTTAGTAATTTTATGTTACAAAAGCAGTTCTTGGTGAATCTTTTTGTAAAGATGATTAACCTTTCATGACATAAATGTAGATCCCTTAATTTTTAAGAATTCTCACTGATTTATGTAGTAAGAGGGTTTTTGGTGTTGAGGGTTTTTGGTTTCCCTATACTTGGCAAAAAATTGTCATTCTCTAAGAACACCAGAATTTATATAAAATTTTGAAATTTCATCTCAATTGACCCAGTGCTGCTTCTATTTATTGTTTTTATTTAGGTTTTTTCCCAAGCAGTTCCCAAGGATGTGATGCATTTCTTCGCCACAAGATGACACTGATCTCTCCATCAGTATTGAAGAAATATGGTATTCCCTTTGACAAGGTATATCAGTATTACTCTTTCACACATTAATTTTTTGTGTGTATGATTTATACTTCAGTTGAATTTAACATATGTTAATGTTTGATTAAGAAGGTGTTTAAAAAAAGGTAATTAGGATGTGGGTAGATAAGTTAAAATGCATGTTTTATAACATCAATTATTTATCTAAATCCAAATTTGAAATTAATTTTATTTTGTGATATATTTACTAGAGATTTCATGTTGTTATATTTCATCCTAATAATTATGTAAATAAAATATAGCACATTCTACAAAATAAGAGTTTGTGCTTCTAGATTAAGTCTTTTATGTGAGTAATATGTCTATGTGATATATTTTTAAAAAAATTTGGAGAAATTATTAGTAGTGGTTGAGTTGATTAGAATCAGTGATTACAATATCACTTTTCTGCTTCTAAACATTTGGAAATAATACAATTGAGATCTCATTATGGATAAAATCGGTAACTTAATCAGAGAGTGCTTCTGTAGAATATTTCTGAAAATTAAGTTCTATAAAACTCGATAGATACTAGAGCCCATCTTCTTTGTATTCATAGTGGTTACTGGGTCAAATTTATTACAGAGCTTGAGCATTTTTATGTGAAGTAGCTGAAATGATAAAAGGTCTGACCAAATAAATAAAAGTGCTCCCACAGTCTCAGGAGGATTATGTACTTAGCTACTTATGCAAACATTAAAAAATAGCTCTTCTTTCTTCTCTGTTTTTTATTTGACTTTTTTCTCATAATCCTTGCTGTTTTCCACCTTAGAAGCTTTTCACTTGCGACTGAAACATTACTTCTTAATCTTAGGTCCTTAATGCGGCCCTGTTTTGGCAGGAGGACTCTGTTCAAAATAGGATTTTTCCATGTGTGAGAATCTTCATTCACCTTGGGGCAGTTCTTTCACCCTTACAGAGCATCTGTCCAGCAATCATGTAGGGAACTCACTCTTTTTGTGATAAGTGTGCTTTAATCACACACTTATATCCTTGAAAGAGTCCAGCCTTAAAGCTGTGCATGGTGGTGGTGGGGCATGGTTTGGAGAGGAGGTGACAATGGACTGCTGTGCTGTGAGGTGCTGAGGGCACAGGCTGTGCAGGGGGGCTGCTGTGGTGGGATTTTGTCTTACCTGCAGATACCTCTGGGCACCAGGCTTTTCTGAGTCTTGGACACATCATTATCAAGTGTTTCGTTAGGTGATTGGCATGAACTTCATTAGACACTTGTACGTAAGTTGGGATATTAGAAGGCAACTTAGAGAAAGCTTATCTTTGTCTGCCTGAAGGAATGAACTAGCATCCCCCAGGACAGAAAATCCTCTGTCAGTTAGGGCTGGTTAAGGTATGGACAGTAGTTTTAGGCATAGTCTTTGGTTTTGTGAAGGGATAGGACTGTGGAGTTGATTCTTTTCTCAGGTTGGAACCCTGTTTTATCTTGTAGGTCCTTTCCAGTCTTTGGGGAAGGAGGAGGCAGGTTCTGCTCTGCTTTACCTTCCTGGACTGTAGTTCCCCAACTGCTGTGTGGTAGATTATACTAGATGTGTCTGACTCTCATCTGGGCTATTGTGGTTGACATTTTGTGGCTACTGTGGAAGTGACAGGATGAGTTTTCAATCCTCAGATGCTGAGACACCAGTGATTTAGAGGGCCAGTGGCACTTGTTCATATGAAATGTGACCACCATTTTAATGTTCGGCATGTAATGACACCGTGCTTCTTGAGGAGATGTGTAACAGACAGTTGATTTCTTTTCTTTTTTCTTTTTTTGCAGTGCTGGGGATTGAACCCATAACTTCCTTATGGGTTTATCACCACAGAGATAGTAAATTAGCCTGTATTTTGACTAACTGGAACTCACCTGTTTGTAGAAATGAGAGAGGCTTAAAATTTAGAGTCCATTTCAGTGGGAACAGATTTTCCATTTTGCAACATGGCAAGGGCAGGATTTTGTAGGTAGACAGAAATTGATTGTAGGTAGGATTCATTGAAGCTGTAAAGGTGGCTTCTTTATTCTAGTGGAGTCCTGCCCTTGTCCTGCCCTTCTTTATGCCTTTCCACAGTTAGAAACAGTTGAGCAAGGTGAGTTTTATAACACAGTTCAAGTAAGAAGCACCAGTCAGTTAATGAGAATCAGTGACAACAGGAAAGAGGAGGATTGGGCTGTCTTCTTACATGACTCTGAGCAGTGAAATTGGAGCCAGAACCATGTTGACCACTGGAAAGCTGTCTCTGCCTGCCAGGTGATAGCTAAGCTGCCACTTAATGCAGCATAACACCTTCTGCTGTTTCATTAGGGTGGGGAAGGGTTACAAGGAAAATTTCAGAATTGTTGAGAAAAAAACTGCTTTCCCATATATCATTGTAGCATTCCTAAAGTGTTAATTGGATTGCAGTGTGTGCATCTGTATTTATTTTGTATGCCTCCTGTATGCTTCAATTCACATCTCTACCAACATGTTCATTTCCCAACCTTTTAGGGCTGAAATGCCATGAGATTCATTTATTCTTTTCAGTACCATTGAGAAGGCATCACTTTGGCTCTCATTTAGGTTATTTATTAGGAAAATCTCCTGATATTGAGAGTTGAATGATGGAATTTTCTCTGATTTTTACTTTTTACTTATATTGTGATAAATTATTACTCCATTTTCTCTTGGTTCATAAACAAAATGTAGAACAGCTGCTATCTAGTCTAGTTTTGACTCTTACATTCTTAGTATTATTCCTATTTATGTTTTTCTTTGAATTTTTTTGCTTGCCCTATTATTGGTATGCAGAGCAATCCCTGAAAATATTTAATGTCTATTCTGATATTTTATGTCTATTCTGCTGGTGAAATTTTTAGGTAGTTATTTATGAATACATTCTTCACCTCATTTACAATCAGTCCACAAGAATATGTGGAGTACCTTCTATGCAGGGAAAGTTAAAACAGAATCTTTCATTTCAAGGCAGTTACAATCAGGAAGAGGTGTCGGGAGGAGCTAGTAGAGAAGCAAAAACAAACAAACAAAAACAAAAAACAAAAAAAACCCAGGTAGTAATAATGTATAAAATTATATTTCTTCTGAAGAAGTTCATTGTTATGTTGGGGTGGAGATCACATCTGATTCCTGGGTTAGGTGACAGTGTGTGGAGAATGTTTTAATCATTTCTTCTTTCTCCATTTTGTTCCTTCTGAGAATTATATTTGTATTAGATTTTAGAGAAATTCTTAATCATCAGCCATGTGCAAAAGGTTTATTGGATTCAAGTTCAGTTTTAATTCTGTAAAGCAAGTACTGGCATCACAAATATTCATCAATAGGTGATTGGATAGACAGAGCATGGTATGTTTTTAGGCTGTAATATCATTTAGGAATGATTCCATGCAACTGAAGGTTGTTTCTTGGAAACTCTAGGAGCAGAATAGGTTGTATGATTTCTTTTTTATGAAAGTCCTAGGATAGGTAAAGTTAACTACTGATGAAAGGAAATAGAAGAGTGGTTGTTACTAGGGTGGGATCGTGTGGCAGGCTGAGAATTGCTTGGGATGGAGTATGAGGGAGCTTTTTTAGTGGTGAAGTGATAGGGGTATGGAATATGATTGTGTGCATTTGTCAAAACAGATCAAACTGCATATTATCTTGAATATTGCATTGTGTGCAAATTCTATCTACCATAAAATCTACTTTTTATTTGAGTTTGTAGGATAATTGAAAGTGTGGCATTAAATTTTTTAAAAATTTTATCAGAACTAATTGAAATTAGAGACTCTGAATGTGAACAAATAACACCTATTAAATTCTTTAGAAATATTTGTCAGGGAGGAACTTTGCTTCATTTTGTTCATATCCAGTGAGTATTGCCTGTATTTTACACCTGTTTAAAGATTCAGAGATCCAAAGCATCTGTTGGGTGCTAGTAAAGAAGAAACATTTTAAGCTTAGAAATGGGAAAACTAAGATTATATTACTCCGATTGAAGAAGTGAGTCATAAATTTATAATCCAATCTTGAATAGGTAATTTTATAAAAATAAGTAACACTAAAGATTTTTGCTTTAACCCATGGTGGGGAAAAAATACACACACACACACACACACACACATATAGATTGCTTTGATGATTGTATACTAAAAACTGCCTCTAATTAAATTATGGAAGCAGAATAAATATATTTTTAATAGTAATTTTAGGTCCCTTATTTAAGTAAATTATATTAAAAATGTGTGTACACATGCATACATATATTTGAATGATTCCTTGGATAGAAATTTTACTGTTAAATGGAATATAGTTAATTGAATGTTTTCTAAATTTTATGAAAGAATAAGTGGGTGAACATTGTAAATTTTACGTACAAGAATTCATAATATATCCTGTCCAGTGTGCTTTATTAATGTTTATGTAACTCTTCCTTTTGACATGCCAGTTGTGCTATCTCTTATGTATAAATCCAGTGATGTAAGTTGCATTAAAGTATTAAAAAATTGTGTGTGTGTATATATATGTACACACATATACATGTGTGTACATATATATAAAGCTAATGTGAATGAATTAGTTCAAATAACACATTTTCAAATGAAATTTATTATCTTGGTCTTCAAATATAGCTTGAATGGTTGAAATAAAGTATAAGAAGTGACACTTTCTAGACAATTCTCAAAATTTCCTGAAAAAGCACTATTAAAGGATTAAGAATCTGACAGAGCTTCTTTTATATTGGCATAGCTCTGATCCAACAATCTTTTCTTGGCTTTTTTATAGGAAATGCATTTTAATTGTATTCACAATTTGGAAAGGCTTATTACTGGAGAATATTGTGTGTTTTCTACCCTGCAGATCACTCAGGAGGCTGGGGAGTTTATGATCACTTTCCCGTATGGCTACCATGCTGGTTTCAATCATGGATTCAACTGTGCTGAATCTACAAATTTTGCTACTGTCAGATGGATTGACTATGGAAAAGTTGCTAAATTGGTAAGTTATGCCTCAGAAATAAAGCATAAATTAACTGTGTATTCTTGTTATTATAGTGGGAAACTTAAGATCATATATAGCATTTATTTTTTTTCATCAATCACACCGTGTGCTTCTTACTGCATTCATTTATTTCAGACTAGATATGTTTATTTTACATGGACTGAATTACTACTTGTAGATACGGTTTCCTGCTTTGAGATTAATATGGAGCAATTTACCCTGGCAGGTAATTTTATGCAATGGATGTTTGATTTCGGTCGTATGGCCACCAGTTGGTTTTTAGCAGGATTTTCTAGTGTCTTCATGTTAGGTAAACTTGAGTCTCTCTTTGTTAGAGCTCAGTCCATGGCTTGGAAAACAATTTATAGAAGGAAGTGACTGATAAAGTTGTAATAACAAAAGTCTGAGAGAGGATGGTAAGGAGAAATGAATAAAACTGCCCTTAGTGCAGAAATGGATTTATTGAAAGTAAGAATATAGAACGTACTTAAAAAATATATTTTCATGTTATATTTTGGATATAATTTTGTGTCTTTTGCCTTGTATATTTAATTTAGTTCACATACTGTGTGTTTGCATTCACAAATAATAATTTCTATTAAATTTAATTACTTTCCCCCTGCAGCATTAAATGGAGGACATCATTAAAGTGATGATTGTTTCTATTAGGTTTGCTTCCTTTTCCGTGGCTTTGAAGGCAAAGGTGCAGACTGGTACAGACTCACTTCTATGTGAAACCTTGTTTTACAGTGTATTTAAAGTTGACATTGATTCAGTGAAAAATAATAAAGCTTATATGGCCTTATCTTGGCTTCTATATCATGCAGCTGAATATTATTCATTCTATATTGATAAAACTTGCATGAGGAACCATTGGGTGAACTTATAAATATATTCAGGAAAGATAACTCTAAAAAATTTACATGTGAATTTAGAAAATTGCATAATATATTAAAATATAAATATAATTATGACCCTTTGGCACCTCAGAAAACATTTGAAAAATGAATTCTTGGCATAAAACAAAGCTCCTGCTATTAGAAGCCTTTTTTTCTCTTCTGAGTGATTTCTATTTATGAGGGATGATTTAGAAAGGAACAGAATTGAACTACTTCTTCCCATTACACATCCTATGTATTATTATAAGTCTAATACAAAATAGAAAGCCCAGTGTATGTATCTTGGCCAGCTACTCAGGGATTTTGCAGAAATGTAATGCTTGCATCTGCATTGAAACAATGTCCTAGTCATGAGGTTATAAAAAGATGTTATTTTCTGGTTTGCATCTTTAATTGTTGACATAATAAGTAGGCTATCAGAGCTATTCAGTCACTAGAAAAATTGCTTGGTGCTTGTTTACTACAGATTTTAGAACTAGATTGTGGTATTGGCCAAAATAGTACATTACAGATTCAGGGAGAAGCCAGGGCATTGGGGTTGTGTTTCTGTGTATCTGTGTGGAAGCAGAGTTGGAGTGGAGTGCATTTAATGGGGAGAGGTAAATAGTGGTCCTATTCGAAAGCTAAGGGACAGAACCTATTACAACTGTGATGTTAAGAAGAGGTGCACTGTGGAGGAAGAGTCAGGGATCTGAGGCCCAACTTCCTACTCTGGCTAGCCATATAACATAGGGGAAGTCACTTATTGTATTTATTATATATATGTAGTTAGGTGTACATTTATTATATATAAACTGAAAGTACCTCTGTACCTTAGAGATTTGTTTTGAGGGGGAAAAGATCTTGGGAATGTCAGTATCCACTCATTCAAATTAGTGAAGGACTGTTTTGTTTGGTGTTTTATTTTCTAGATACGTAATATTGGAAAGTATAATGCAGTTTTGGCCAGCTAATTTTAAATGGTCCTAATTGTGTGTTTGTGATATTTTTTCCTTTGCTGTTGTCTCTACCCTTCCCTTCCTTTTGACCAGATGTTGCTGTTCTGAGCGCCTGTTACTTTTCTGTTGCTACTGTAGCAATTTACCATTTGCAGTGGATGTTTTCTCTCCTAAGGCCTCCAGTTGATTTTATGCAAGTTTAGTGGTTTGAAACAATACCCATTTATTTATATTTCTGTAGGTTATAGGCTCCACATCAGTTAAAAAGCAAGGTGTTTGGAGGGCTGCATTTCTTGTTGGAGATGTTGGGGGAAGAATCCCTTTGCTTCCTCATTCTGACTTTTGGCTGAATTCACTTTCTTGTAGTTGTAGTAGTAGGGTCCTGTGAACCAGGGATTAGACTTTGTCCCTGGAGGCCTTCCTCCAGTCTTTGCATTTGGTTCTCTACATTTCAGAGCAAGCAGCTTAGGAAATTCCTATTTTTTATATGTAAGGTAACGTGTCTGCAGATTTCAGGTGTTGGGATGAGGAAGGACATCTTTGGGGGTTGATTACCTACCTATTTTTTTTTAAAATTTATTTTTATTGTAAACAAATGGGATACATGTTGTTTCTCTGTTTGTACGTGAAGTAAAGGCATACCATTTGTGTAATCATACATTTACATAGGGTGATAGTGTTTGATTCATTCTGTTATCCCCCCCCCCGCCCTTTCCTTCTGTACAGTCCCTCCTTCCTCCATTCTTGCCCCTCTCCCACACCCCATTATGTGTCACCATCCGCTTATCAGCGAGATCATTTGTCCTTTGGTTTTTTGAGATTGGCTTATGTCACTTAGCATGATATTCTCCAATTTCATCCATTTGCCTGCAAATGATTGCCTACCATTTAATAAATGCTATGGAGATATACTAAGAATCTACTTTAAATAACGTAACCAATGTTAGTTATCTACTTGAAAACAGACACCTAAACTTGTAATATGTAATTTTGAATGTTTCATTAAAATATCCTATGCTCCATTAAATTATACTCTCACTATTAATGTTATCTTGGTTGTTCTTGGTTAATTTTCTTCCAGATTTTGGTAGTTTTTATTATTTGGCACATATTTGGAATCTTTAGGTGCCCTTATGAATTTATTGTGTGTCTGCATACTTTTTAATCATTGAAAAAATTGAGTATTGAGCACAAATTTATGTGTTTTGCTCAAGACTAGTTAAATGTGTGAATTCATTATGAATTGTGCTAAACAGACTTTTACTGTGGAGAATGCCCATATTTGTTAGTTTTAATTGTTGGCTTTTCCCAATTTATTCTAAAATGGTAACTATAAAAAGCTTATTTATGAGCAATGAAGCTTTTTATGATTATTGTACAAATATCGGCACTTTTTTTGTAGTTGAGATATGGGTTGGGGGAATGCTATCTTCTTTACCTGCTACATTGGATGGATTTGTATGAAAGCACCTGATGAAGTATCCATTTGTGATACAGTATTAATTAATGTGATACATTAATGGGGACTGTACACATTATATGTACCTTTGTGTAATTCATTCATGTGTATAATATGAAAGATAATTTTATATATTATAAACCAAAATTTTAATTTGGTGACTCAGAAAAGAACTATTATAAAAGGCAATTTTTAATTAAAAAAAAACAACAAAACAGTGTTTGGGAAAGAACCCCATTTTCTCTGATAGATCTTTCGTCATAAACCAAAAGGATTTGGAAGTAGACAACTATTCCGACCCTTCCAAGTGACTAGTACATGGGGACAAAGTTCCATTTATTGACACTGTCTGCTAAGTGTCAGGCCCTGCATTTATTTTTATGAACTCTTCACTGCGGGATAACCTGCTCTATAAGGACAGAGGTGAGAGTAGAGTGGGTACTGACAAGGGTTCAAGGACTGATTCCCTTGTCTTTGGCTGCTTGACTTTTGATGGTGGTAGATGACTCTGATGGTGTCTCTGTGGTAGGACCAGAGAGGGGTCTTCTTTGGGTTTCATTTGAAATTAATATACCTATTGACATGCAGTGTTTATATAAGAAACCTCCTCTGCTGTTAAGCTCTGACTGAGATTGATCAGAAATTCCATTCCATTATTTGTACCAAGCCCAATTACTACTTCCAAATGTCTATATCTTATTGGAGGTTTGATATGCTCAATGAAATTATTGTATTTTCTGGATATTTAAGTTCCTTTATTCTAATCCTTTGATACAGATAGTCCTTTTTCACACTGTCCATTCAAACTGCCTCATCTCTCACACAGACTCTGTGTGTGTGTATTGTGTAGAAGATGGGGGAAAATAGGCAGAGTGGGAAGTGAGAGGACATTTGATGGCAACTTAGTTTGACCATCTCTGTTTTAAAAGTTCAACTAATGCCTCAGGCCCTTACCATTGTTCTTTCTTTTCTCCTCAGTGAGGATTATTCAGCTGTCTTTTGCCTTGACCTGCAAAATATATTATAGCTAAATCCATAGCAAGGTGCTCTGGACCAAAAGGGCCTGTGTTTAGCAGGACCAATCTACCTAAGAAGGCATTATGTAGTTTTTCAGTTTACTAATCTGAATAAGATTATCACTGAAAAATATAAAAAACAATGTTCAAAGAAGCCTCATGCCCCTACCTGCTGATCCTAGGCAGGGCTCTGGTTGGGAAATGTTCAGAGTGTCCCTGCTCTGCATCAGGTACTGTGCTGTATGTTTGTACAGAGGAGGAGGATGCATTTTCTTTGTCTTCAGGGAACCCTCATAAAGATTGTAGTCTTTTGATAGACCTTTGTGTGCAGAGCTGTTGTATTAGTGGGAAGTACCCACCTAGTTACTTATTTTAGGAATCTTCACCTCTTTGAACATAAAAGTAATCTAGAGTACAGTGGTTTTTTTTTTTTTTTTTTTCCTGGTTGAGATTTGAAAATATGTAACAGATAGCTTAGCAATTGAAGTCCGATGGTGCATATTTGAGATGATTGTTTCCTGCTTCTGGAGCATTCTTCCTTCGGTGGGGAAATGGAGTCCATGATTACTTCTGTGCAGCTGCCGCAGTGGCACTCACAGGTCTGCTTCCTGGCTGGGCTGGATCAAAGAGCTGGCCCGCAGGTTGTATTTCATTTTTCCGTTTGGTGGAATGAAGTGCAGTTGTTTTGATGTTGGGTTTGATGGATTTGTTTGCCACTGCATTCATTAGCTTCACATCAAAAAACTGACAGGCTGTTAAATGAAACTTTGGCTTAGATTTTCAGCTTGACTGTTTGGAGACATTTGTGAAGATATTTTGTTTTTGTGTTGCGGCAGCCTCAAGCACTGTGATTGTCTCGAAGGGAAGAAAAGTTATTTACTGTACTGATTTTTGTTGAGTAAAAAAGAATCATTGTCTTGGGGACAGTCATATCTCGCCTTACACCATCAGAAGCAGCATATTTATTACAGTGTATGCAGTATGAGAGACTTAATACAGCAGGTTAATTAATGGTATCTTCTGGAAAGAAAAGTAATAGTGACACCAAAATATCTTGTACTTTGCATTAATTTTACCCTAAGTGATGTCATATTAACATGATACGTCAGATAGTTGAAAAATTGCACCACAGAGCTGGGAATGTTCTTATGGATCCCAGAAAACTACTTCACTAAATTTAAGGCATTCTGATACTTGAATTCTCAAAAGTTGGAATAGTTTGAAAATGGATGATAAGAAAATTTGAAATTTATTTCCCTTTAATCTGGAAATAATTTCAACTATTAGATTGTCTACCAGATAAGTGCCATGCTGTGGATTCATTCTATTTTATATTTTTATCCTTCTTTGAAGTTAAATTTAGTTTTTCCTAAGTCAGGTAGCGTCCTACCAAAAAAACCCAAATCAAAATAAAACAAACAATAAAAACCATCAATCATGGGCAATCTTTATGAAAGCAAGTGGAATAATTTTTTATAGCAGGTCTGGCTTATATTTTAATATGATTTCCATTATAAAATACTAGTATAACAATATTTTTGTTATGGCTTGTGAAGGGAAGTAAATGTAGACTGCTTTGCACTTCTCATTTAACATTGGCATTCTGACTGTGTCTGATATGGCAGGTATAGTGTGAATTTTGTGGGTATCAATACTTTATATTCTGTAGTTTATCTTTTTACCTTCACTTTCTGCTCTGTTTCTAATTTTTGGGTCCAAAGGGAGTAGCATAACAGTGTTGATAAGAGGGTTTGCTGTGGTTTTTTTTTGTTTGTTTTTGGTACCAGGGACTGAACTCAGGGCACTTAGCCACTGAGCCATATCTCAGCTCTTTTCAGTTTTAATTTTGAGACAGGGTCTCACTAGGTTGGTGATAGCCTTGCTAAATTGCTGAGGCTGGCTTCAAACCTGTGATCCCCTGAGCCACTTGTATTACAGATGTGTGCCACCATGCTCTGCACAGAACTTTACTTCTTAAAGTAGTTTTAGGTTTCTAGCAAAACTACAGAGATTTCCTGTTCCCTCACATGCATAACCTCCTGCATTGTCAACATGCTCCACCAGAGAGGTGTGTTTGCTATAATCGATGAACCTGCATTTACATATCATTCTAAAAAGTTCATAGTATACACTAGGGCTCACTCTTTTATTAGTGCATATTAATTATACAGAACAGTGGATTTCATGGTGACATTGATACATACATATACCATGCTTTGGTCATATTTACCTTCCTATTACTTTCCTCTCCTCCCTCTCTGTCATCTCCTCCCTCTTCTCTAAATAGGCTTTATTATTGGTATTGTACATTCTGTGGGTTTGAACAAATGCATAATGACCCACCATTGTAGTAATACACATAATAGTTTCACAGGCCTATAAAGGCATGCCCTCCATGCCTTTTTCACAGAGATTAACAGGAACATTGTGCTAGGAACTATGTAGAGAAATAAGTGTACAAAGATCTGCCTTTAAGGAGCTTGTATTTTGACTGGGGAATCAGTATTTATATATCAGGTAGGAGTATTTAAGAGTTGTGTAGAACATATTCACATTATATCCCCATTTGATACTGATAACTACTGAACTGTGGGATTTGGGAAATTTGAGACTTAAAGTAGTGTAATATATAGCCAGTTGGTTAATGTACATACTGTCTGCAGGAGTGAGATCTGCAGCTCAAGTTCTTAGAGGTAGGGAGCCTTATTTCATATTTCATTGACTTATATTTGCTGCTATGTGATTTAAATGGAACTACATATTTGCTCTAAGACACTGAAGTTAAGACATATTTAATTCCTAATTCAATAACAATCTCCTTTTGAGTCTGTAGTTTGTTAATGCCTTAAGAAAAAATAAAATGGATTTTTGAATTACTTATACAGTATATTGAGAAAAACAAAATTTTATTTAATTTATTGTGCTTTCATGTAGTTTATCAGTAATAATAACTGACATTAGTTTTCTCTAGTTTGCCAGATTTTGTTCTGGGTATTTGATACATGTTACTTTTCTTGGACTGTATGATGATGCAGGTTCAAAGATAATTTGTTTTCTTCTATCCTGTATCTTCTTTTATTCTGAAACATCTCAGTTTGAAGGGATCTAATCTCTATGTTGTGGGTGTTTGTGGGGAAGGTAGTTTAAGATAAAGAGTTGGGTGTGGTGATTGACGTGTATAATCCCAGCAGCTTGGGCAGCAGGAGGATGGCAAGTTCCAAGCCAAAGCCAGCCTCAGCAACTTACTGAAAACCTGTCTCAGAATAAGAAGGGCTGAGGATGTGGCTTAGTGATTAAGTGCCCCTGCCCCTGATTCAATCCTTGGTATTAGGAAGAAAAAAAAAAAAGGAATAAATGATAATGATGGTGAAGATGGGCTCAGGTAGAAGGTTGGCCTTCAGTGCCCCATATCATTCTGAATTCATTTGTCTGGATGTGGTGGATTAAACAGGTACCCATCAGGTATGTATGGTTGGTGGAGATCACGTTCAAGATAAAGATTTGGAATGATCCTGTTCTGTTGTAATTGGGGTAGCCCCAGAACTTTGGTCCATGTTGGTTGAATTTAGATTCTTAAGATTTTGGATTCCTCTGCTTTCAATAAACCTACAAATGAATTCGTTTGTAGCCTTTAGAACAGTCATTGTTACTTCTGAGGCTTTGAACTTGCTTTATGATAAAGTGGGGAGAAAAGGCACAGGGTTTACCCCACCTGTATTTCAAGGAGTGAGGGGGATTCTCAGGCATCATTATAGTTTAAAAGACATGTGTAGCGAATCAGATCAAAGTTGAGTATACACTTAAGTCAGTGTTTCTCTGATTATCAGAGACCAAATTTTATTGTAACACTTTCGAAGCCTTGGAATTTAAAAAATACTTTAGCCTTTTCCATGTTTTTTCAGTGTTTATAATAGTAAACACATAATTAAAAGTTATATCAAAGGTTCTGTCCTACATATGGTGCCTGGAGAAGAGGGCAGCAATTGGGAGTGTGTATTCTGGCAATCCTGAAAGGAGAGTGATATTTTTGTGAAGTAGGCTGGCAAATCCCTTGAGGGAAGAAGGGTGATGACAGAATCAGCTTGGCCCCCCCAACCCCCAGAGTTCACAGCATAAGATGCCCTGTTTCCTCTCAGCCTCTCATCTTATTCCAGAGTTCCCTGCACTTTCCTTCTTCTGCCGTTGCCACTGAAGTGAAAACAGTGGTTTATCTCAAGGAGTTCTGTCTGTCATGAGGGATTTGGAAATAGGTGGTTCTAGGGTAGGTGTAGCAGCCAAGCAGCATTATGAGGTCCCATGTACTTTCTGTTCTGTTGCACTGTGGCTTCCCTTACAGGCTTATTTCTACTACTGTGCTTGCTTCAGATATCTTACCTCCAAGGATAGGGAGGAAGGGGACAGTGTAAGACTGTGGCTTGTCTACCTCTATCAAGCAGGACATTTTTTTTTTTGAAAAACCTAAAAATTTTCTTTTATGTCCCATGACTAACGGTAAGAAAGGATTAGAACCAAGAAGTAATTAGAGTTTTTTGAAGCGGGGGCTTTGCCTGTGTAGAAGGAGGACAAAGATAGATCACTAGCAAGAGTCTGCTACAGTATTTTGCCTCCCATAACCTCATTCTTTAATACATACTTACTTTTAGCATCTCATATGTGCTGGGTCCTGTGCTGTGGTTAAAAAGGTGAATAAACCTAAAGTGGTTTCTGCCTAGTAGAGCTTATACTCTACAGCAGCTGTTCTCACCCCTGTGCAATAGTAAAAAAAAAATAGTCCTCTGACTCTATCAAAATCACGAGGATAGAATTTTTGGGGATGGGGCACAAGCGTTTAAAAAAAAAAATGTCCTGATTGACTTTGGTGGATTCTTTAGGTTGAGAACCACAGGGCTAGTGAGTGAAGTAGACATTATGGATTATGGCCCTTCCATATCATATATTTCTTCTCCCAAAATGAATTTTGAGTTCTAAACTATTAAATTATAATGTATATTAATTGGAAGTCTTATTGTTTAATGATAGCTGCTTTTCTGTGATAATCAAAAGGTTGAGCATACATATGAAATTGGATATTTTATGGCTATCAGGTAAATGGGTTCAATATTTTTAAAAGGAGAAAGGGAGAGTGTTGTAAAGAAGGGAATAGAATGTATATTGAAGATATGAATGCACTGTATGTAACTCTAAAGTAAAGGGAGCTATGTTCCATTATAGTGGGTTACATAAATCTGTTTTGGAATAATTTTCTTATAATTTTTAAAGAGTACTTCTTCTAGTTTTACTTATGTTCTTTCTGCTTGTTTTTATAATGTAAAAGATGTAGAAAATACAGAAAATACATGCTCTTATATAGTATAATTATATACTAATGTGTTTGAGTCATCAATCTGAACGTAAACTATCAAAGATGTATCATCTCTATTTAAAATACCTAGAAACAATTTTATTTCTCTCCTGATATTTCCTGTCTTCCCTTTAAACTTGATTTTTATTCTTGTATAGAAATAATGTGTGCATTTGCTACATTTAAAAAATTATCTCTGAGAATTTAAAGTTTTTGATCCCTACCTCAAATAAGTTTTCACAACTCATCACATCAACTCAAATGATGAAGGCTAAGATCTCATAGTAGAAAAGGAAATAATAGGTTTGGGAGGTTTTCTGACAATGCATGAAAAAATATTTCATTTGAATAAAGGTAGTTTTCCCTCTATCACCAATAGGCTGAATTTCTTTGGGAAAATCTCTTGGCTTTTTTGATGCTATGTTAAAATCTTGATCCTGTTTCTGACTTGATCTGGCATAGGGTGCTGCATAGCACGGGGCAGAGCACAATTTGCAGCTTAAGGAACTGGATTTGAATATATGCATTATTGTTTGTTAATGATTTGATTTTCTTATTAGCAGCTTGATTCTTTTGTTAGCTATTTGACCTGGTTGCTGTTTAATTTTTTTGGTCCTGGGGAGTGAACTCATGGCTTTCTACATGCTAAGCATACAGTCTGCTGTTGAGCTATATCCCTAACTCCTGGTGCCTAATTACTTACTCTGCGATAATATATATCTGAGAAATCTCTATGTTGTCTTCTGATAAAATGTGCTAACCACAATTAAAAAGAATTAGGAAACTAAAGTTTTCCTACTTTTTGTATTATTTTTTTTTATTGTAAACAAATGGGATACATGTTGTCTCTCTTTGTACATGACGTAAAGGCATACCATTTGTGTAATCATAAATTTAATAGGGTAATGTTGTTTGATTCATTCTGTTTTTTTCCCCTTCCCCCCACCACTCCCACCCCTCTTTTCCCTCTCTACAGTCCTTCCTTCCTTCATTCTTGCCACCCTCCCTAACCCTAACTCTAACCCTAACACTAAACCTTCCCTCCCCCCATTATGTGTCGTCATCATCCACTTATTAGCGATATCATTCGTCCTTTGGTTTTTTGAGATTGGCTTATCTCACTTAGCATGATATTCTCCAATTTCATCCACTTGCCTGCAAATGCCATAATTTTATCTTTCTTTATGACTGAATAATATTCCATTGTGTGTGTGTGTGTGTGTGTGTGTGTGTGTGTGTGTGTGTGTGTGTGTATATATATATATATATATATATATATATCACAGTTTCTTTATCCATTCATCAATTGAAGGACATCTAGGTTGGTTCCACAATCTGGCTATTGTGAATTGAGCAGCTATGAACATTGATGTGGCTGTATCTCTGTAGTATGCTGATTTTAAGTCCTTTGAGTATAGTCCAAGGAGTGGGATAGCTGGGTCAAATGGTGGTTCCATTCCAAGTTTTCTAAGGAATCTCCACACTGCTCTCCAGAGTGGCTGCACTAATTTGCAGCCCCACCAGCAATGTATGAGTGTACCTTTCTCCCCACATCCTCGCCAACACCTGTTGTTGCTTGTATTCTTGATAATCGCCATTCTAATCGGGTGAGATGGAATCTTAGGGTGGTTTTGATTTGCATTTCTCTTATTACTAGAGATGTTGAACATTTTTCCATATGTTTGTTGATTGCTTGTAGATCTTCTGTGAAGTGTCTATTCATTTCCTTAGCCCATTTGTCGACTGGATTATTTGCATTCTTGGTGTAGAGTTTTTTGAGTTCTTTATAGATTCTGGAGATTAGTGCTCTATCTGAAGTATGATTGGCAAAGATTTTCTCCCACTCTGTAGGCTCTTTCTTCTCATTGCTGATAGTTTCCTTTGCTGAGAGAAAGCTTTTTAGTTTGAATCTGTCCCAGTTATTGATTCTTGCTTTTATTTCTTGTGCTATGGGACTCCTGTTGAGGAAGTCTGGTCCTAAGCCGACATGTTGAAGATCTGGGCCTACTTTATTTTCTAAAATCTGCAGGGTCTCTGGTCTGATTCCGAGGTCCTTAATCCATTTTGAGTTCAGTTTCGTGCATGGTGAGATATATGGGTTTAGTTTCATTCTGTTGCATATGGATTTCCAATTCTCCCAGCACCATTTGTTGAAGAGGCTATCTTTTCTCCATTGCATATTTTTGGCCCCTTTGTCTAGTATGAGAAAATTGTATTTATTTGGGTTCATGTCCATGTCCTCTATTCTGTACTATTGATCTACCTTTCTATTTTGGTACCAATACCATGCCGTTTTTGTTACTACTGCTTTGTAGTAGAGTTGAAGATCTGGTGTTGTGATACCCCCTGCTTCACTCTCTCTGCTAAGGATTGCTTTAGCTATTCTGAGTTTCTTATTCTTCCAGATAAATTTCATAATTGCTTGCTCTCTTTCTGTAAGGTACGTCATTGGGATTTTAATTGGAATTGCATTGAATCTGTATAGCACTTTAGGTAGTATGGCCATTTTGACAGTCTTAATTCTGCCTATCCACGAACATGGGAGATCTTTCCATCTTCTAAGGTTTTCTTTAATTTCTTTCTTTAGTGTTCTGTAGTTCTCATTGAGGAGGTCTTTCACCTCTTTTGTGACATTGATTCCCAAGTATTTTATTTTTTTTGAGGCTATTGTGAATGGGGTAGTTTTCCTAATTATTCTTTCCAAAGATTCATCACTAATGTATAAAAATGCATTAGATTTATGTGCATTGATCTTATATCCCGCTACTTTACTGAATTCACTTATGAGTTCTAAAAGCTTTCTGGTGCAGTTTCCTGGTTCCTCTAAGTATATAATCATATCATCAGCAAATAGGGATAATTTGAGTTCTTTTCCTATTCGTATCCCTTTAATTTCCTTGGTCTGTCTAATTGCTCCGGCTAGACTTTAAAGGACGATATTGAATAGAAGTGGTGAAAGAGGGCATCCCTGCCTTGTTCCAGTTTTTAGGGGGAATGCTTTCAGTTTTTCGCCATTTAGAATGATATTAGCCATGGGCTTAGCATAGATGGCCTTTACAATGTTAAGGAATGTTCCCACTATCCCTATTTTTTCTAGTGTTTTGAGCATGAAGGGGTGCTGTATTTTATCAAATGCTTTTTCTGCATGTATTGAAATAATCATGTGATTCTTGACTTTAAGTCTATTGATATGGTGAATTACATTTATTGACTTCCTGATGTTGAACCAACCTTGCATCCCTGGGATGAAACCCACTTGATCATGGTGCACTATCTTTTTAATATGTTTTTGTATGCGATTTGCTAATATTTTGTTGAGAATTTTTGCATCAATGTTCATTAAGGATATTGGTCTGAAATTTTCTTTCGTCGATGTGTCTCTGTCTGGTTTAGGTATCAGTGTGATATTGGCTTCATAGAATGAGTTTGGGAGGGTTCCCTCCTCTTCTATTTTATGGAATACTTTGAGAAGTATTAGAATGAGCTCTTCTTTAAAGGTTTTGTTTAAAGAACTCTGCTGAGAACCCATCTGGTCCCGAGCTTATCTTTGTTGGTAGGCTTTTGATGACTTCTTCTATTTCATTACTTGAAATTGGTCTGTTGAAATTGTGTATGTCCTCCTCCTTCAGTTTAGGCAATTCATAAGTCTCTAGAAACCTGTTGATGTCTTGCAATTTTCTATTTTGTTGGAGTATAGATATTCAAAATAGCTTCTAATTATGTTTTGTATTTTAATTGCGTCTGTTGTGATATTTCCTTGTTCATTCCGAATTTTAGTGATTTGGGTTTTCTCTTGTCTTCTCTTTGCTAGTGTGGCTAAAGGTTTATCAATTTTGTTTATTTTTTCGAAGAACCAACTATTTATTTTGTCAATTTTTTTGTATTATTTCTTTTGTTTCAATTTCGTTGATTTTAGCTCTGAGTTTAACTATTTCCTGTCTTCTACTACTTTTGGTGCTGGTCTGTTCTTTTTCTAGGGCTTTGAGCTGTAGTGTTAGGTCATTTATTTGTTGAGTTTTACTTCTTTTATTAAATGCGCTCCATGAAATAAATTTTCCTCTAGGTACTGCTTTCATAGTGTCCCAGAGATTTTGATATGATGTTTCTTTGTTCTCATTTACCTCTAAGAATTTTTTAATTTCCTTCCTAATATCTTCTGTTATCCATTCATCATATAAGAGCATATTGTTTAATCTCTAGGTGTTGGAGTAGTTTCTGTTTTTTACTCTTTCATTTATTTCTAACTTCAATCCATTATGATCTGATAGAATACAAGGTAGTGTCTCAATCATCTTGTATTTGCTAACATTAGCTTTGTGGCATAATATATGGTCTATTTTAGAGAAGGATCCATGTGCTGCTGAGAAGAAAGTGTATTCGCTCTTGGTTGGATGGTATACTATATAAATGTCTGTTAAGTCTAAATTATTGATTGTGTTATTGAGATCTATGGTTTCTTTGTTCAATTTTTGTCTGGAAGATCTGTCCAGTGGTGAGAGCGGCGTGTTAAAATCACCTAGTATTATTGTGTTATGGTCTATTTGGTTTCTGAAATTGAGAAGGATTTGTTTGACATACATGGATGAGCCACTGTTTGGGGCATAGATGTTTATGATTGTTATATCTCTCTGATTTATGCTTCCCTTAAGCAGTATGAAATGACCTTCTTTATCCCTTCTGACTAACTTTGGCTTGAAGTCTACATTATCTGAAATGAGGATGGATACTCCAGCTTTTTTGCTGAGTCCATGTGCATGGTATGTTTTTCCCCATCCTTTCACCTTTAGTCTATGAGTATTTTTTTCTATGAGGTGAGTCTCTTGCAGGCAACATATTGTTGGATCTTTCTTTTTAATCCAATCTGCCAGTCTATGTCTTTTGATTGATGAATTCAGGCCATTTACATTCAGGGTTATTATTGAGATATGATTTGTATTCCTGGTCATTTGGTTCATTAATTTTATTTTATTTTATTTTTTTATTTGACACGACTTGGTTCCTCCTTTATTTGACAATTGCTTTAGAATAATTCCTCCCTTTGCTGATTTGCTTCTTTGTTTTTCATGTCTTCCTCATGGAATATTTTGCTGAGAATATTCTGTAATGCTGGCTTTCCTTTTGTAAATTCTTTTAGTTTTTGTTTATCATGGAAGGATTTTATTTCATCATCAAATTTGAAGGTAAGTTTTGCTGGGTATAAGATTCTTGGTTGGCATCCATTTTCTTTCAGGGCTTGAAAAATGTTGTTCCAGGCCCTTCTAGCTTTTAGGGTCTGTATTGAAAAATCTGCTGATATCTGTATTGGTTTCCCCCTGAATGTAATTTGATTCTTTTCCCTCAGAGCCTTTAAAATTCTGTCTTTATTTTGTATGTTAGATATTTTCATGATAATGTGACTTGGTGTGGGTCTATTATAATTTTGTGTATTTGGAGTCCTATAAGCCTTTTGAACTTGATTTTCCATTTCATTCTTCAGATTTGGGAAATTTTCTGATATTATTTCATTGAATAGATTGTTGATTTTTTTGGTTTGTTTCTCTAAGTCTTCCTCCATCCCAATAATTCTTAAATTTGGCCTTTTCATGATATCCCATAGTTGTTGTAGATTCTGTTCATGATTTCTTACCATCTTCTCTGTTTGTTCAACTTTGTTTTCAAGGTTAAATATTTTGTCTTCAATGTCTGAGGTTCTATCTTCCAGGTGTTCTATCCTACTGGATATGCTTTCTATGGAGTTCTTAATTTGGTTTATTGTTTCCTTCATTTCAAGAATTTCTGCTTTTTTTTTTTTTTTTTTTCAATATCTCTCTTTATTGAAATGGTCTTTTGCTTCCTATATTTGCTCTTTTAACTGTCGATTGGTGCGATTATTCAATGTCTGCATTGCTCTTTCATCATTCAGTGCCTGTATTTGCTCTTTCATCTCATCGTTTGCTTCCCTGATCATTTTAATTACGTACATTCTGAACTCCTTTTCTTTCATTTCTTCTGCCATGCTGCCATTGGGTGGGGAGGTCTTGCTGGTCAGTTCCCCTCCTGGAGGTTCCCCTCAATTTCCAGCTACCACCTGGGCTGGGCTGCCTTCCTCTGCAACGTTCCCAGGGGTTCGAACCTACCTCCTGGGCCTGGGAGCCTCACCCTTTGCAGACGAGTCTCCTTAGGCTGCCTCTCCTCAGAGAATCTGCCCGCAGTCCTAGAACCTTTGCTCCGCCCCTAAGCGTGTCTCTGTGCATCTCTTCCACCAAGAAGCCTCCTAGGTCCTGGGACCCTGCTCTGCACCTAATCGCCTGGCTATGCGGCCCCTCCTCTGAGCAGCCACCTGGAGACCCGTACCATCCCTCCGATCCCCAGCCACCCACCACACGCCTGTTCCTCCCGATAGCCGCCCAGTGTTCCGGTGCTGTCAGTAGGAGTCCAAGCTACTCACTGCGCGCCTCCTCCTGCCGCCAACCGCTGTAGCCCTGGGCATTCACTCCTAGTTCAAGTGACCCGTCCTGTTCCTCCTTCTCCTCCGGGCAGCGCCCCGGGTATTCTGGAGTGGTCGCTCTGAGTTGCTGTGAGTCCAAACGACCCGCTGCATGCCTCTTCCTGGCAGCCCCCCGGTGTTTAGGAGTGGTCACTTTGAGTCCAAACAACTCACCACTTGCTTCCTCCTCTGAGCAGCCACCTGGAGCTCTAACGCAGTCATTCCGAGTCCAAGCGACCCACCGCCCTCCTCCTCCTCCACCTCCTCCTCCGGTCCAGTCCCCGGTGTTGAGAAGCGGTCGCTCTGAGTCCAAACAGCTTGCGGCGCAGCTCCTCCTCTGGCAACCTCCTGTAGTTCTGGTGCAGTCACTCCAAGTCCAAGCGACCCACTGCCCTTCTCCTCCTCCTCCTCCTCAGGGCAGGCCCTGGCATTCAGGAGCAGTGGCTTTGAGTCCAAACAGCTCGCCGTGCAGCTCCTCCTCTGGCAACTGCCTGTAGCTCTGGTGCAGTTGCTCCGAATCCAAGCGGCCGCTCTTCTCCTCCTCTTCCTCTGGGCAGGCCCCGGTGTTCAGGAGTGGTCTCTCTGGGTCCAAACATCTCTCCTCGCAGCTCCTCCTCTGGGCAGCCGCCCGGAGCCCCAATGGTTGCTCCGAGTCCAAGTGCTGTGCTGAGCGGCCTCCTCTACGATGCTCTCAGTTGTCCGAGTTCACTGCTGCAACTGGGGGAGGGGTGTCTCGCCAGGCAGCTCTACTTCACAAAGTTCCCTGCGTTCCGGGACTACTGCCCCATCTGGGACGCCTCCCCAACGGGAGAGACTCACCTGGCTTCTTCGAGTTGGTTCAAAGTCTCTCAATATCTCCTCTTTTGAATCCTGAGTCCTGGAACAACATGAAATGCAGCCACCCTCTAGTCTGCCATCTTGAAAACCTCAGTTTTCCTACTTTTAATGCCTGCCTTACAAGGCTGTGGTGAGGAAGTGTGGGATAAAGAATCTTACTGAGTCCCACACTGCTAACACTGATCCCTTTTTAAGAATTGATTAATCCTGGGTTTTTTTTAAGTCCAGAAACTGATTTTGAGAAGACTGGCTGGTTTCAGTTGGTGGTTCAGAAGTGGTGGCTGTGGGGTAATTGTTGCATGAGAAGTGCCAGTAGCAGGTGGGCAGATAGATTACTTTACACTTGCTTACCCATTTGGTATTACTTTCCACAAAAATGAGGGCAGTATGAAAAGAAGCGGCAATAAATAATAGCATTTGGAGTTCTGTGGGTCAGAGTATGCATAGAGAGGAGCATGAAGGAGTTGTTGCTTATATCTTGAAAAACACATTATATCTCTCATGCTCAGCATTGAATTTGAAAGGTTGCATTTTCTAAGCTGTTGGGGAAAAACCCATCATGGACATTAAAGATTACTGCTAAGCTTTGATTATTGTCCACACTTAAATTTCTCATGTTCCATATTTTTTATTGAGTTAATTAATACAAAAGATCAGCTAGTTTCTAGATAACTTTCTAAATTTTCATAGTTTTATAAGTCCCAGTGATAATTTTTGGTCATTCTTGGCAGAATACCTCTAGTTCTCAGAAATGTATTTTTCAGAGTTGTCCTTTAATTGTGTTAATTAAAAAAAATTGAACCCTTCTGACAATTATTGAAATAACATAAAAACCAGTTTCTTTGCAGGTAAATAAAATTGAAAAAATATTCAAACTTAGATTGTTTCCAAGTTACAGCGAAGGGTTTCACTTTCTTATTATATGAGCAATATAAGATAAAAGGAAAATTCTCATTGATCTGGACAACGTAGTTAGTAGTGGGCACTCTGCTCTTCTGCTGGTAATACTGTGATTGGTGCGGACTTTCTGAAAAGTAGGAAGATGCGTACATCCATTCTGCAGTCATCTCTCTGCCCTTTCACCCACTTCTTACACTCCTAGGAAACAATCAGTAGTACAGGTGAATGATGATTGTTGTAGTACTAAGCTGATCAGCAAAAATCAAATTGTAACTAAGATTTCCAGTAGTATGGGAATCATGAGTAAACTGAAGTGTACCCATATATTACATTCCTTTACATTTTATAGAAAACATTTGAAAGGAAATAACTGTGGCTCTTAATACTACCTCACAAATATCCTTGTTAAAGGAGAAAGATTTAATGACACCCTTTCCAATCCATTAAAGGTACAAAACTCTTTAACAGTTTCATTGTATATCCCTTCAAAAATATTAGCATATATCTCTATCTTTAAAAAAAAATCTATGTAATATTACACATACTGCTCTACAATCTTTCCTTTTTTGGGGAGTGTTAGGGTACCAGGGATTGAACTCAGGGGCACTCAACCACTGTGCCACATCCTCAGCCCTATTTTGCATTTTATTTAGAGACAGGGTCTCACTGAGTTTCTTTGTGAGCCTCGCTTTTACTGAGTCTGGCTTTGAACTTGAGATCCTCCTGCCTCAGCCTCCTGAGCTACTGGGATTACAGGCTAATATATCTTTTTTTTTGCTTAATTCTATCCTTCATTTATGGCAGTTAAAACATTTTTAGGATATAGATAATTATTAAAAATCTTCTTTTGTTGGCAGGGTGGGGCCTATAATACCACTTACTTGAGAGGCTGAGGCAGGAGGATTGCAAGTTTGAGGCTAGCCTGAACCACTTAGTGAGTTCTTGTCTCAAAATAAAAAATAAAAAGAACCGAGGATGTAGCTGAATGGTCAGCTGCCCCTGGGTTCAGTCCGTAGTACCAAAAAGCGAATGAAAAACTGCGACCCCCCCCCCCCCCCCCCCCCCCCCCCCCCCCGCCAAATCTTCTAGCTTATGTCAATGGTGTATGACAGGTGGTTTGCAGTGAATTTTTTTCTGAGCGACATCATAGAATCACAATAGTGTTTTAGAGTTCCTTGCACAGATCTTGTTAACAAATGGTAACTTTGAAAATGAATACCTTAGTTCATGTTTGTGTTTGCATTTCCTCTGTGCAGAGCAGATGGCAGGTGTACCTGGTACTCACACAAGTGTCTAGTCCTGTCTGTATTGATGGGTTCTGCCTCCCCTCTCATCTTAGTTATTCTACCACAGTGAATACTAGAAGAGAATTATAATGCCATTGTGGTTTTTGTTTTATTGAGTGACTATTTGTAACTGTGTCTGCATATTTGAAGGATGGTGTTCAATAAAATTTAATAGATTGTTTTAGAAAACTTGTTTGTCCTCTTAAAAGAATATTCCAGTAACCTGGGAAGACATGTCACAAAAACATAACTAAATGACTAGTTAATAATGTGAAATTCAAATAGGAATGATGAAAGGATAGAGGGGGAAAAGAAAAAAAAAGCCCATCCTGGTTTCTAAGTATTATAGATAAACACAAGGAGATCTACACTTAAACAAAATACCAATGCAACAAGTAGCATTGAAGTACATAAGGATAGTATAGATTTAAAACATCAATCACATAATCAGGATATTATTGCTCATTGTTGTGAAAGAGCAGATGATACTTAAAATATCCTTTAATTTGGTATCATTCTTAAAAGCTATCAACCAAGAGTATATACTATATATATTTAAAAAGTTAGGAACAAGCTTTTCTATTATTCACAAATTTATGACATGTATTTGTCCTCTACATTGGTACAGCTTTTGGTTTTTAAGAGTTTCTCTTTGTTGAGTCTTTAAAAATGTTCGTCATTACATATTTTCATGTAGTTATTTGTATACAATTGTGAACTCAAGTGAGGTTTAAAATGAAATTATCTCTAAATATTAGTATAGCAAAAATGAAAACTACTGCTCAGAAATCGTTTATTTATGTAACATACATATTTATTTTATTTCATGGAAAACTCTGAAGATTTTTGGTGTGCATCCCAGGTTCTAGAAACTATTATTTTTATTTTTATTTCATTTTTTACAATACTGGGGATTGATCCCAGGACCTTGAACATGCCAGGCAGGCACTGTACTACTGAGTTACATCCCTAGTCTTTTAAAAACATTTTATGTTTTTTAAATTTTCAGACAGGGTCTTGGTAAGTTGCTCAGGCTGGTCTTCAATTTGTAATTCTCCTGCCTCTGCCCCAGAAGTATCTGGAATTATAGGTGTGCACCACCATGCTTGGATAGAAACCGTTATTGTTGCCAGTTTTAAACAAGGGTATTTATAACATCCTTCTGTCTCTCATTTTACTCTTGTGAAAATATGGCTATAAGCAGTAGATGATTGACCAAGTGCATTTTCATAACATCTCTACTGTGCAGCTGTTTAAAACAGCAGGGTAAATCTGCGTGTGTTGTGGAAGACATCCAGAATATACTCTGTAAAAAACCAAGAGTTGCTAATGAATACCCTGTATAGTGTGTTACTAATTTTTAAAAATATGCAAATTAATAGAAAAAGAAATGAACTGATTATCACAACTGTGTCATGTCCTTTGGCTAGTGGAATGAATTTGAGGAATATAAAAGGGGAAGGCTTCACTTTTTATGCACTCTATAGTCTACACCTGTGCTGTTGGAGTGATTTTTATTTATTTTTTTAATTCGTTAAGGGATACTGTTATCACTGAGCTACACATATCTCCAGCCCTTTTTCATTTCTTATTTTGAGTCAGGGCTTTGTTCATTTTTGAGGCTGATCTTGAACTTGTGATTCTACTGCCTCAGCCTTTAGAATAGTTTGGATTATAGGCATGCACAGAGTTCTTTTTACTTTATTTTATTTTATTTTATTTTTTTGTGGTGCTGGGGATTGGAACCCAGCGCCTTGTGCTTGCTCAGCAAGCACTGTACCAACTGAGCTACGTCCCCAGCCAGAGTTCTTCTTAATAAGACTTTTCATTTATTAGTGCTGTTTGAAAAAATTCAATTTGAAATTATTTTTGACATTTTCATTAGTATCTATGTAAAAAGGTCTGAACCAATATATAAATGTGACTTATAGATACATAGTAGAAATATTTTGAAATCTACTTACTTCAGGATATTTAACTTGTAACATTGGAGGAGGAGTATGGTATATATATGTATGTTTTGATATATAGTACTTTTTAAGAATTTCAAACTGTATCCTATAATAATTAACATATATAATTAAGGATCATTACTCATTGATTCAGAACTGGAAATAGATAGCATTGAAATATGTTAATAAAGCAAAATATTATTAAAAGAATTAAAATAGAATTTTGCTTTGTAACTGTTTTCCGATAGAACACAGTTTTTGCTGTTTAAAAAAAAGAGTCTGAAATTTCATATTGCCTCTGTTATGAGGCACACAATATGCTTAGCAGTCCCCTGTAATCAAAACTCAGTTAGGTTCCGTAAATTGTTTATGAACTATGGTACTTAAATCTTAAAGAATTTCATTACTTTGTTCTCAATTCATAGACAATGTGGATTATTCACCAGCAGAGGGCAATGTCTTTTCATAAATTTCTGTCAGCAAAGTCTTGGAAGGAATGGGTTTCCCTCATACGGTTTATTTATGGAAGATATTTATTGATTATACATTTGTAAATGGTATGTTTTTTATTGAAGAGAAGATGATAAAAATGGATATAACTTAAGAGATAATTTATAAGTTATGTAGGGATACTTATACTATTGTTTGTATTTCCTATGATTAATAGTTTCTTAAATGAAATGCTCATTATCTTCTAGGATATATGTGCATTTAACCTAAAATGTCATCAAATCAAGGTGCTCTCTATTGCTAAATGAAATTCTAAGTTGCTTCCAGATCTGTTGGAATCTATTCAGGATTTTCTTCCCATGTGCTCTGTAGTGCAGTGTGAAGGAGGCACAGGCAGATCAACATAATAAACAATTAAAATAGAATTTACTGGGGGAAAAGGTACAAGCTGAGAAGTAAAAATGCGTGTGGACCCCCCGAGCTCCTATTCTCCTGTGGAGAAATTGAAACTTGGGTAGGGCATTGCTGGGAACTTGGGCTTCAGTGGAAAGCTCTAACATGGTGCCGTGATGCACCACTTGTCTAGGTGATTTGGACCAGAACACATTCATGTGACCAGGTATGACATGAGCTTCTGAGGTAGGCATGTTGTTTTGGTGGGGCTAACCTAGACCTACTGAGACCACTCTTTGCCATGCTTCTGGATCAATAGTTGGGAGTATAAATGGACTTTAGTAGTGAGAAGAGGACAGTTCACTGAAACTGTCTGGGTTTTAATCCTTACATTGTCATTTATAGGTAGTATTATTTTGGGCAAATCATCTATAAATTGGGATAATGTTACTAAATTGGAAGAATAATTACAGGTTATTTGTAATGATAAAACCAGGGAGGTAATTAATATAAATAACAGAAAAGGTGACTGACACATGGTTTATAATTAACATGTCTTATTTTCTGTATAAATATTTTAATTAAAATTTAATGAACTTTAAAAAGTTATTTGGAATCCTCATTGTTTCAGATTATGCTGTGGCAGTGATCTTGGTGCATTCCTACAGTTTTGATTATCAGACCTCTTCCCAAGTCCTAGGACAGAGGCCTGCTGGGGTTGAGGATGGGATGTTGGGCAGTTGTCCCAAAGTAATGGGAAAAATTCCTTGCCCCAGCAGGCAAGGAATTTTAATCACTGTAGCTACATTGGAAAGGGAAGGGAACGGAATCCATGTCCTTAACCCTGTCTTCCATGAACTGACAATCATTTTGAGGTTTTATAGAGAGGGGAACGAAGGCAGGGATTGGGGGTTTGCATAACTGGAGAATTTGCACAGCTGCCCAAAATGGTGATCTTGGTCAGGCATGGTCTGGTACATCATTATTTAAGGATTGGTCAGGCAGGCCTTATTAGTGATATGTAAGTTACTGTTGCTTGGGGGATAGTTTCCGCTCATTATGTTTATTGATCAGACCTGTTGTTCAGGTGATTCAGGGCAAAGGAGACAGATGCAGAATGGGGGCATAAATGGGAAGTTTTTAATCCTGCTTTTAGTTATCAATTGGACATTTCCAGATAAAAGTGAAGAATTCAATTCCTTATTATAGATCTGTCTTACAACATTTTTTTTTTTTTTTTTGCGGTACTGGGGAATGAACTCAGGGCCTTGTGCTTTCGAGGCAAGCACTCTACCAGCTGAGCTATCTCCCCAGCCCAACATTTTTTTTTTTTAATTTACCTCTTAAAAAATTTTTTTTATTTTTTTATTTTTTGTAGTACTAGTGATTGAACCCAGGGGTGCTCTTAATGGTGAACTACATCCCCAGCCCTTTTTATTTTTTATTTTGAGACAGGGTTTCAAAGTTTCTCAGGATAGCCTCAAACTTGAATATTCCTGCTTGACCTCCCAGGTCTCTAGGGTGCCTATTGGCATGCACAACCATGCTCAAATGACTCCTTCAAAAATAAATAAATGAGGTAGGTGTGGGGGTGCATGCCTGTAAACCCCAGGAAGCCAGGAGACCAAGGCATGAGGATTGCAGGTTTCAGGCCAACCTTAGCAACTTAGTGAAGCTCTAGTAAGCAACTTAGTGAAACCATCTCTCCAAATAAAAATAAAATGTTCCTAGTTCCAGCTTAGTGTTAGTGCATGTTCCAGGCCCTGGATTCAATTCCTTGCACTTTAAAAGCAACAACAACAACAAAAAAACCTTAAATGCTAAAACCTACTTGACAGTATTAATAAGTACAGAACGTAATTCTTAAATAAGTTGAATATATAGACAAAGGAGCAGTGGTTGGTCTTTGTCCATCTCTAGTTCTGTTAGTGGAAGGTTGTCCTTGAATCTTGGGCTGTGATTGAGAGAGCAGTAGTTATGCAGGTTGGAGTCAGAGGACAGAACTTCAGACTACTGCCCTTGCTCTTTTTATGTGGACCGAAAGACTTGTAAGTGTAATACATTTTTTTAGTGCTTACAGATCATTTATCTGGATGTGTTCTTACCATGTGATCTAGTATATCCAGTGGCATTAATGTGTACTGGGGATAGAAATTTAATTTTATAAACTCAAGCTGTTCAGCAGAGGAAAAATCACCAGAGGAGTAGATGGATCTTTGCTACTGCCTGATGTTTCAAAGATTAGTTGTTTCAAAGCTATATCCAAAATGATAGACTATCTTTCAGTATGTATGTGTGTGTGTATTTAATGAAAAGGAAGTTCCCATATGTTGTTTTAATACAGTAGTCTATAAAATATTTAATGAAACAACTTTTTTTATTTTAACACCTTGTATATTTTAGAGTAAATTTGATAGTACAAAAGAGGTTGAGGCTAGAAGATGTCAAGTGAGATAAAATAAGTCTAGATTTATATCACATCAAAACAAAATTCAGTATGACTGAAATATTTAATGTTAAATATATTAGAAGAAAATGTAGGGGAATATTTTTCTCACCCTTATGTGGAAAAAAATCTAAGTTGTGCAAGAAGGACAGTCAGATTTGAACTAAATTAAGAAGAATTCCAAATTAAATAAAAAAGTACATTACTTGTACTACATTAGAGATAGTGAATTAATGTAGTGATTCAGGTCCCCTACCCAACTAATCCCTAAATGTACTTAATAGCAAATTAGTGAAAATTTATTTAGTGAAAGAATGGTGTATTTTGGGGGAGAATATAAAATTTACGTGAAAACCTAAAATAGTATTTGGTATTTCAGGGAAATTTATTTTATCTCGGGTGCCATTTGGTGCTTTATTTATTTATTTATTTTTGCTCTTAGGGGAACTTTAATGGGAAAACATTGATTTATAAAGATTTCTCATTATTGTTACTAGAACTCATTGAGTTCTTACATGAAACTTACATTAAGTTGTTTAATTTTTACAACTGCCCTATCAAATAGGTGGGTCATTACTGCCATCTTATGTAGGAGAAATCTAACATACAAAGAGGCACAATTTTGGGTTAGTTCATATGAAAATGAAAAACTGGCAACTTACTAAAGATTAAATATAGTCAGCTAATAAGTACATGATATAATTTTAATTTCATTTGTAGGTATAGAAATGGAAAGAGGTGAGTGCCATATTTCACATCCCAGATTGGCAAAGAGAACAGATGAAACCCAGTGTAATTAAGGTCAATTCATGTTAGTAGAATTCAGGATACTCAGCCCACTTTACAAATGTATGCCCTTGGAACCTTTCACTTTACATCCAGGAATTTGTTTTGTGGAAATAATTGAATAGATGCACCAGGATCCCTTTATTTGAATAATCATTGCATCTTTAATGATGAAAGAGAAGAGACTGGGACCAAGTAAATGTCTAACATTAGGAGGTGTTTGAGTACGTTATGGCACATCCACCCCGATGTGCTAATCAGCATTAAAAATGATATGGAGCTGTACTTATCAGTATAGACAGATGTTTGTACTATATTGTCAAGTATAAATGCAGATTAAAAAATAGGACATTTCCCTTTTATGTTTGAAAGTATACATGCATTATAAATTAGAGAAAGGTATTCATTAAGTTTTATCATTATCATCTTTGGCAGGATTTTAATTTTCTGTATTTTTAAATATTCTGCGGCCAGTTATTACATGTATAGTGAAAAAATTAAAAGATTTAATTCAAAAAATTAAAAGATTTACTTTGCATTGGATTTAAAATTATGTTTATATTTAAAAATATTGGATGTGCTTAAACTTAGGTATAACTCTGTTGATGAAAAACATAAAATGGAAGTAAAAAGATTAGAACATAGAAGATCCATGATGAAGACTCTGATAAAATGGAATTTCATAACCTAGTAGCGTTGAGTTTTTTGTTTGTTTTCAGGGTCAAATGAGTGTAAATATGAATATGCCCTTAGTGCAACATAATCCCTTAGTGTATATCTGATATTTTTAATGACTATGGGACCTTAAGCAAGTTGATGATTTTGATGTATCGCATATCCTGATTAAAAAGCAAGTCAGTATATTAGGATATTTTAGTATTAATAATGTCAGATGGTTGAGATTAATAATGTCAAATGGTTGAGATTCATGCCCATTCCTTCTCTTGGGACACTTTACATTCTACCTATGACAGATAAGTCAGGCCTGTTGAATGTTAGCATTTGTATAAAAATGTTCATATTTGAAGCAAAGTGGGGAATTTGACTAGCTCAGTAACTGACAGTTTCAGTTCTTTGTTTTCAGCTAAACAAATAAAACACTGGTACTCAATGTAGGAAACCTAAACAGTCAGATTATTTTCTTGGCAATACTAAGTTGATTTTTTAAAAACTAGATTTCCAAGAATGCAAAATGAAAAATAGAACTTCATGTAATATTATTTCCTGGTGTTATAATTTAAAGGCAAGCTGGTCAGTTTAAAATGTCAAAAAAACTATATATATATAACTATATATATATATATATATATATATATATGGATTAGGGAGTTTTTGGAGCATATAGCGATACAAATCCATTTGTTGTATTCTCTTGCAACATTTAAAAAAATCTAATGTATTATCACAGGCTCAAGTTTGTAAGATTGATTTTTATTGTATGTATTCTTTAGTTCATGCCTTTTGCCAGCTGGTAAAGAATACATTTTTATATTCAGAGTGCTTCTCCAGTGGGGTTTGTGAGAGACAGGTGAATGAATGTTATGTTGCACCCCCTCTCTGAGCAGTGGTTCTTTGGTCCTGCGCTGGCAGGGGTGTTTCCGCACCTCACATTGAGGAGCTCTCAGCTCTGCAGAATGCCCTTAGAGACAGCCTGCCTGCCAACTGCTCTTCCTTCTCTTCTTTTCTCTCAGGGAAGCTAGCACTTAGGAAGAAATCAGACAGCTTTTATTTTATTGTGATAATACATATAAGCAGAATTGAAAACTCCCAAACAAAAATTCAGACAGTTTTTTTTTTTTCCTTTTTTTTTTTTTTTTTTATTGTAAACAAATGGGATACATGTTGTTTCTCTGTTTGTACATGGCGTAAAGGCATACCATTTGTGTAATCATAAATTTACATAGAGCAATGTTGTTTGATTCATTCTGTTATTTTTTCCCTTCCCCCCACCCCTCCCACCCCTCTTTACCCTCTATACAGTAGTTCCTTCCTCCATACTTGTCCCCCTCCCTAACCCTAACTCTAACCCTTCCCTCCCCCCCCATTATGTGTCATCCTCCACTTATCAGCGATATCATTCGTCCTTTGGCTTTTTGAGATCGGCCTATCTCACTTAGCATGATATTCTCCAATTTCATCCATTTGCCTGCAAATGTCATAATTTTATCATTCTTTATGGCTGAGTAATATTCCATTGTATATATATACCACAGTTTCTTTATCCACTCATCAATTGAAGGGCATCTAGGTTGGTTCCACAGTCTGCCTATTGTGAATTGAGCAGCTATGAACATTGATGTGGCTGTATTTCTGTAGTATGCAGATTTTAAGTCCTTTGGGTATAGGCCAAGGAGTGGGATAGCTGGGTCAAATGGTGGTTCCATTCCAAGTTTTCTAAGGAATCTCCACACTGCTTTCCATAGTGGCTGCACTAATTTGCAGCCCCACCAGTAGTGTATGAGTGTACCTTTCTCCCCACATCCTCGCCAACACCTGTTGTTGCTCGTAAAGACAGTTTTTAAAAATAAAAGCTGTATTTAACAATCCCTTTGGCCGTACTGATGTTAGAGTTTCTGATGGCTCAGGTAATTTTAATGGAAACATAATACTGTTAATATAGATGGAAAAGATAGTATGACAATTGAGTACAGGTAATAAATTAAGGGTTGGGGTGCTAAGTACTCCTTTAGGAGCAGACTTTCTGCTTTTTCATTTGAATTTTCTTCTGTTTTCTTATTTGTAGTTCAGAGCGTGAGACTTTTTTTTTTTTTTTTTTTTTAATACATTTCTTATTTTCCCATTTGGAGAAAAAAAATAAAAGGGTTGTCTAAGTCAGTGAGAAAAGAGTACATCATTCCCTGCCCACTTGTAAATATTCTTATGGTTCACCACATACTTTTGGGGGAAAATCAGTGCAGAGTTGGGATAACCCAAGAGGTGTCCTTAAACATTAAAGAAATTGTCATTATTTATATTTTTTAATCTGTCTGCTATGGTTTCACTGTTTGTGTCCCTCCAGAATTCCTGTTGACACTTAAATCCTCTGTGACAGTATGAAGAGTCAGAGCCTCTAGGAAATCATTAGGTCATGAGGTTTCTACCCTCATGCATTTTCAGTGCTGTGAGAAATAGAAAGTTTGACGGCCCATTTTCAGAATATAATGTTTAATTGGAATGTAAATATTCAATTGTCATTTTTAATTATAGCCCTTCTCTTTGCCTGCCCCAATTTGAAAATTAGCTTATCACAGATTGTAACTGCAAGACCCTTTTATCAGAGCAAGGGACCGTGCTGCATTAGGGGTAAAAACATGTGAACTGTCTATCCAAGTGTCCCATAGCTCACCCTTCTGACAGAAGTAAAGTTTCTCTTGCCAACTCACTTCTGAGCAGGTGTTTGATTTCTTGTGGCACCTTGGTTTTTCTAACAGTGCCCTTACAAAAGACTGAGCACATTTGTCCTTCCATCTCTTGCATTACCTGAGGACACAGCAACGGGGCCCCCATCTTTGAGGCAGAAAACAGGTCCTCACAAGAATCTGCTGGTTCCTTGATTTTAGGCATCGGCATCTCAGCTCTCAAAACTGTGAGCAATGCCTTTACGCCATGTACAAACAGAGAAACAACATGTATCCCATTTGTTTACAATTAAAAAAAAAAAAAAACTGTGACAAACAGTTTGTGTTTATAATAAATTCCCCACACTGAGGTATTTCATTACAGCAACTTGAATGAATTAAGATGAATTGTTTTGATTTTGTTATCTATCTAACTTCCTCAGTTTTAAGGATTGTTGCCAGGTATAATTACAGAAATGGAGCACAAATTTGAAATTCTGCAGTTATTTAACATTGTTATCAAAATGTTTATTTTAGCATGTTTATGGTAAAAAGTGTTAGAATGATAGATTTGGGGGCAGGGTACCTGGGGATTGAACCCAGGACTGTGTTATATAAAGCTACATCTGCAGTTCTTTTCTTTTTTTCTTTTTTTGTACTGGGGATTGAAGTCAGGGGCATCTGACCACTGAGTCGCATCCCCAGCTCTATTTTTTGTATTTTATTTAGAAACAAGGTCTCACTGAGTTGCTTATTAGCACCTGGCTTTTGCTGAGGCTGACTTTGAACTTGCTATCCTCCTGCCTCAGCCTCCTGAGCCTCTGGGATAATGGGCATGCTCCATGGTGCCTGGCCTCTGTCCTTTTTATTTTATTTTTTAAAATTTTTTTGAGACAGAGTCTCACTTAGGGCTTTACTAATTTACTGAGGCAAATCCTCCTCATTCTCCAGATTCATTGGGATTACGAGTGTGCACCATGCCTGGAGAGTAATAGAATGTTTTGTGAAGTACTTTTTTTTTTGGGTGGTGCTGGGGATTGAACCCAGGGCCTTGTGCATGTGAGGCAAGTACTCTACCAACTGAGCTATATCTCCAGCCCATGAAGTACTTTTTAGTTGAGAAAAATTATAAACTTTCTTTATTGCTTTATTTTTGCTAGAATGCATCATATTTTATATATAAGTATGCTGAAGAATCACATTATCTGTGGATGCTTTTTGGGCATTCACAAAAGAGCATTTGTCTTAGGGGATTCACATTTCCTGGGAGGTGTTTTGGGTGCTGCAGAAAAAGGGACAGGAAACAAAAAGCATTTGACCTTCCTCTGAAGCAGTCATATTCAGCGTATTGTCTTCTAACTACCACTGTGATGAACATTTTGAGATGCCTGTCACTTGGAGGTTGTGGGTTAAATTCCCTTTCAATTCAAAAGAAAAATGATTGTTACAGTCTAGTCATTAAGAAGTCATTGTCCTATTTGGCACTTTTTTCCTACTCCTTTGGCAAGATTTGATTATTTTTAACCCCTAAGAGGGAGAACATAGACCTGGGGAAAATATTCCTTTATCTCAAGAATAAAAGAGAATCCCTTTTTTTCCCCTTGAAAGCTACAACAATATATATACTTTCCCTGGATTTTACTGGCACTTTAATCTTGGCAAGTACGTATCGAATCCATGGTGTACCCCTTGAAGAACAGGAAAAGGACAGTTAAAACATTTTCACCTTCCTTTGGAAGTGCCTGTTAATAGAGCTAATGCTATCAGGTTGTGGTTCTGAAGACCTGTGCTGGTGAGTGGAGCTCGCAAGTCTGTTTTCTAGCACCAGAACGTGCATCAGGCTCAGCTTTGTTCACTTATAGGTGCTATAATATAGTACAAGGTAATCTGTATTACCAGATATAGATTCCCAGGAATTTAATTCCAGCATCACAGAGATCTGAAGTTTTCTAAGAAATCTGATATTTGCACATTGGATGGTGCTTCCAAGAAGTATTAGTCTGGATATCTGTGTTGAAACAGGGAATCAGCAGCTTGAATAAATATATAGGCAGGGTGTGATAGGATGGTTTTGATCTTTGACTGTGTGTGGTTTGAGGTATTGAATGTTGAGGATGGTGGGTAGAAACAACCCATGAGGTACCTTGAATGCTGTACAGATGAATATGGGTGTTTATATTTGGTGTGATGAAGAGCCATTGAACATTTTTTTTCTTTTTTGGTATTGGGATTTGAACCTTGTGGCTTATACATGCTAGACAAGCACCCTATGTCTGAGCTATATTCCCATCCAACCATTGAACATTTTAAAGATGTTCAATAAAAAGAAAATTGTTATAGAGGACAGTGTTGAAAATACAATAGATATGTTTGTAAGTTTAATGTGAGATATTTCTCTGTTGGTTAATTCTTTTGATCAGATAAACTCTTTTACATTTATTCAGCAAATATATGTTAATATATTTGTTAAGCTTAAATATATGTTAAACTCCAGTTGCACAGATGATTTGTATGTGAGAATAAAATATGAATAAAAACATGCTGCCCACAAACAAATTTTAGTAGGATATTTAATATCATTTCTATTTTAAGTAATGAATATTGCAGTTTTTTTTTTTTTTTTTTTTTTTTTTTAATGGGAATTGAACCCAGGAGTACTTTGCCACTGAACTATTTCCCTGGTTCTCTCTTTTTTCTATTTTGAGATAGGGTCTTATTAAATTGCGGAGGTTGGCCTCGAATTTGCAGTCCTCCTACTTCAATTTCCCAACTAGAATTATAGGTGTGTGAAACCACAGCCAGATGAATGTTAATATACTTAAGAAGATTGTGTCTTTTAAAATGCCCTACATATTCTAAGAAATTTTGATTAAATATGTTCTGCTTTGGCCATGACTCTTTCCAAACCAGCAACGTCATGTTTTCCCTGGTTTGATGTTCAGATGATTGCACATTATAGTAGAAGCATCCCAGTTCCATTTGGTTTTCTCTCTCAGTTTGCCTCAATGATGTAAAGCTCAGTAGGTCATTAGGCTTTGGGCTTTTTTTGTTGTTGTTGTTACTGTAGGTGTCAAGAGGTCTAACTTTACTAACATTCGTATAAATTATTTTTATTGGTAGGAATCACTTGGAGAAGGTGGGAGATTAGGCAGGAAAGGGCTGGGAAAAGCCTGAAGGACTGCCATTATCCTAATCTCTGCTCTTTCCATGATCTTGTCCTTAGTTTGCCTCCCTCATTCAAGCTCGTGGTCTAAGTATGTGTGCCGTCTCTATATTCTGTGTTTCAGGCATCCCATCCTCAAGCATCTACCACTCTCTTTTCAGCTCATCCTATGTACTATCCCATCTATACCCCATTTGGACCCCAGCATTGATTCTACTTTTCATGGTTGCTTATTGCTCTCACTGTCTCTTTTATCTTGCTTATGTTCCATCATCCATCATTGTCATTGTCACACATCCTTTGTTATACACCCTTGCTCCCCTCTCTTTTTGACATTCTTACAAGGCAAACATCATGTTTAACCAGCTATTGTCCTGGTATCCGTGGTTGGCCCTGTGCAAGCTGACCATGACTGGGGACTGGTCACAGTCATTCTTTTTCCTCTCCCCAACTTGATGACTTTACTCATGATACCTAATAGTTAATCTGACTTTCCTTGTCTCCTCCTCCTACTCCATCTTCATTCTTTGCTGATCTGCTTGCTTCTCATTTTGCTGGAAAAAAAAAAAAAGAATGTATACAGACACCAACCAGCACATTTATCCACCTACCATTCCCTTTTCCCATATAGTTGACCTCCCATTTCTTTATGTTGGGTGAATTGTTCCCATTTGAGGTCCCTGTTTTTTTTGACCCCAACCTCTCTTGCACCTTCAAGAACTTTGCCTCATCAACTCCACTTGTCCTGAATTATCATTTTTTCCCTGTCCCCTGGATAAGTCTCATCAGTAAATAAACTATTATTTCTCTCATATGAAAAAGTCTGACTCTTAAATTGTTCTTGCCATTCTAATGACAATCTCTTTAATTTGCTCCTCTTTTTAAAAATACTTAAACTCTGTGGTCATGAGAGACTGTGGAAAGAAGATCATAAATTGAGACCATCCACAGCAACTTAACAAAACCATCTCAAAATAAAAAATAAAAAGGGTTCCGAATATAGCTCAGTGGTAGACTGCCCCTGGTTTCCATTCCCAGTATCAACCAAAAAAGAAAACTTTTCTGTGTGTGTGTGTGTGTGTGTGTGTGTGTGTGTGTGTCTCACTCAAACTTGTGATCCTCTTGGTCAGCCTCCTGAGTAGCTGGGATTACAGGTGTGCCTCACCATCCCTGGATTAGAAATACTTAAAAAAATTATCTATATTTGCTTTTTAAATTTCATTTTATTCATTTTTCTTATTTATTTTTATTAGAGTTTTATAGTCATAGATAGGAGTTGGATTCATCCTGACAATCATATATGTGCATAGAATTTGATTTCAGTTCATGACCACCCTCCTCCCATCCCTCTCTAGCATGTAATACTTCTAGCATGTAATGCTTCTTGCTATCAGAACCACATTTGTCAAAATCACTGTTGACCCAAATGTTGCTAAATATTATTTATTTATTCATTCTGTTATTGGGAATGGCATTGTGTTTCTTGACTTTTATGTTTTCACAATACATTTCAAGTAGGACATGAAATGTAGTAAAAATATAGCAAAGTTCATTAGGAAATCGAAAAGAAAGAACTGTCAAATGGGAGGGAAAGTGGATTGTCTGAGAGAGAAAACTGATGACTTTTTGTGAGCTCAGTATTATTGAGGTAGAAGGGGAAGAGTTTGGAGAATCCCACCCAAATACCTCTTCTAGTTCTTGATTGGCAGTTGTATCAGATTTCTAGATCTTGATGCATGCTTTTACCCATAGGTAATTAAGAAAAAAGAAGTTACAATTACAGTGATATTGTAAGTAATGTTATGCTAATAACTTGAGTGCAACTCTTGGTCATCCTGGCTTCTGCTGACAGATCATAATTGGAATCAGTTTTACTGAACTTTTCAGTGGACCCTAGTCTTGATCATTTTGCTTTCCTAGTTCTGGTAATCTCTGGTTGTCTTTTTTGCATAGGGTCTTGCTTAAGATGTTTTAGCAATTAGACCCTTTTAAGAAAACATACCTTTGTGCCTTGGTATTTACCCCCTGAATTTATCTTTCTTTCTCCTCTTGTAAAAGGAATAGTTTATAGAGCCCAGATCAGGCAAAGGTCCTGAAGTAGCCATCCTGTCAGACCTTGGGGCGCCACTGAGGCAGAGCTATTGATTAACAGATTTGTTCTGTATTAAGTATTTTCTTAAACCCTTGACCTGCTGCTCATATTTAACTGCTGCCTAACGACTCTGTTGTCTTGAAGCATCTTTCCCCTGGTCTAGGACACTACACATTTCTGATTTCCTTTTGCCTTCCCTTCTCAATTGCATTTACAGTTGTTTTACTCTCTCTTGTACTGTAACCTCAGGGAGTTTTATGATTCAGTCCTTAGGTTTCACTTCTCTGAGTGTGCTCACTTCCTTGTCAATGAATCCCATTCTGCAACTTTGTTTTTTAACCATTTTGTGGTGCTAGAAATAGAATCCAGGATCCCGTACATGCTAAGGTTGTGTCTTCTCACTGATCTTTGTTTTGGGTCCCGGTCTTGCAACTTAAAATATCATCCATATGCTGACAACGAATGACTATTAAATTTTTTTCTTTAGCTTGAACTTATTCTCTGAACCTACAAATTCCTACCACAAAATCTAGGCTCATTATGTGGCATCTCTATTTGGGTGTTTAATCGGTTTCATGAACTTAACAAGCATTTAACTATTCTCAAAGGTTTTCCAATTTCATTTTTCAGCAACTCCCTTCCTCTGCTTACTCAGGCACCAAATTTAAAGAGTCCTTATTGTTGGCTCTTTCTGTTTAATCAACACCCAGTCTGTCCACAGTTCTGTTGCTTCCACCTCCCAAGTTTGTCTTGAACCTCCACTTGTCCCTGCACTCCCCACTTACTTCTCTAGTCCAACTTCTATTATCATTCACCTGCACTATCCCAACACTTGCAAAGTCTCCATGCTTCTCTATTCTTTTTTCTGCAGCCAGAGAGACACTGTAAAGATCTTGGAATCTCCCTTTTGTGATTCCCATCCTATTAAAATTTAATATATACTTGTTGAAGGTGATGGTATGCTGATTTGTTCCTTACACAAATGTATACATGTGTTGAAGCATCATTTTGTAATTGATAAATTTATGCTATCATTCCATGTCAATTAAAAACAAAAAAGTAAAACTCAGTGTACTTACCAGTGGTGAACAAGTGCTGTGTTCACTTTCCAACCATTCCACCATCTCCAGATACAGACACCCCTCACCTCTGTGTTCCTTCCTACCTCTCTTGCCCACTCTGTGACAACACCATGAGGCAATTTCTGCCCAGGGTGCCCTTGGTCCCACGATCCCTTTGTCAAAATTCTTCCTACCCCTAATCTGCTGGCTTGTTCCCTTCGTAGAAGCCTTGCTCACATGTCACCCTCTTACTGAGACCTTTCTTCAGATTGAATTAGAACTCTCTCCACAATTTTTGTTTGTCTTATTTTCCTCTATCACCAGTTCTTAGCACTGTGACTTGTACATGGTACATGCTCAATAAATACAGTTGCCCTCCGTTTCTGTAGGTTCCACATTCAACAAACTGTGGATTGAAAATATTTTGAAAAAAATTGCATCTGTACTGAACTCGTACAGACTTGTCATTCCCTAAATTATTCAGAGTAACAGCTATTTATATAATATATAACTATTAGTCATAATCTAGGGATGATTCAAAGTATCTGGGATGATCTATGTTGTTTATATGCAGATATCATGTCATTTTACATAAGGAACTTGAGCACTCAGAATTTGCTATCTCTGGGGTCCTGGAACCAGTCTCGTACAGATTCTAAGGGACAGCTGTACTTATTTAACTGAAACAATGAGGACAGTGGTAAAATGAAAAATATAAACTTTAATCGCCCACAGTTTAGCCCAATTTTAGCTGATACGATAAGTGTCCATGGATTTCTGTCTACTCACAACTTTTACTTTTTGTTTTATACGTAACACTAACCATTTCCAATTTCTTTCACTTTCATAGAGTGCCCTTTGTCAGTGCCCAGGCAGTGTGGATTGTCACAGGTAACATGATGTTTCTACACTCTTTCCTATACCACACATGCCTGACTACATTTATCCAAGCTTTTACTTTCCATTGAAAGAAGTAGTTGGAAATCATCTTTCCAACATTTCCTGAAGAGATAGAATGTAAATGTCATTAAGATTTTTTTTTACTTTTGATAATAATTGAACCTCATCCAGAAATCAGAGATGGGATGCTTGTCTTGCCCTCCCTCGTTTGAGCCGTGTGAACTGTGCATTAGCTACAGACATGGAGGCACGATAGCTTTATTTTCAAAGTGATGTTCTATATTAACTTAAAAGTCAATGTCAGGGGTGTTCTGTCAATCCATCCTCTCATTTCTTGTTTTGTCAAATGCTTTAGATTCTCATGTGAATGTTATTCTCTTTAAATCTGTCTACTTTATGGATATTTGGTAAAGCTTACATGATTTATTCTTTTTATTCATCATGGGTGTGTAAAGTGTTAACTCCCATCCTCAAGACCAACTTTGTAGTTTTATGATAGCACACTTATTAACATATAATCGCATTTGAATGTGTATATATCATATATACAGATTTTTTTTTTTTTTTTTTTTTTAAATCTTAAAAGAATTCTACTGAAAAAAGTGTTCTGTCCTTTGACTCTTTTTTCTAACTGTCTTGACCGGGAGTTGGACCAGTGCTTGTGGTTTCTGTTGAAACGTTTTTTTTTTTTTTTCCCCTTGAGGTGCTGTATCATTCATATCTTATAAGTTCAGTTAGTATGTTTGCAGCTCATACATTTAGTATGGATGTATGTTGCTACTGAATTGTATTCTTGGGTTTATTTGAATGAACAAATACATGAATGATTACAAGAAGGAAGGATGCAAACTTTATCTTTCCATAAATCCAAAAATTGTATGCTTGAGTATATTTGCTGAGAGACTATTAGGAGTCAGAAAGCACTTAGAAGAACTAAAAATTGTGTGTAATTTTGAGTCTCGTGGGGTTTGATATTTTAACTAATGTCTTGTCCTTATTAATGAAAGGATAAGATATTAATATGACCACATTAAATGGCTCTGTTTTTCCCATGTGTTGTTATTGCTGCTCCCTGTCCTCCTCCAAAATTGTCTTTTTGGGGGGGGCAAAGAATCAAGGGGCACCACTTGGTCTTCTAGCACATAAGTTCTCATTTTTATCCATAAAAGAAAGAAGCAGGAGTCTGAGAAGAAACTGGTGATGTGGCAGCTCCAGTCTTGGAGGTGGGGCAGAAGGATTCATTTCCTTCTTCTTCTTCTTCTTCTTCTTATTTTGTTGTTGTTGTACTGGAGATTGAACCCAGGGGATGCTGTTCCACTAAGCTGCCTCCCCAGTCCTTTTAATTTTGGAACAGGGTCTTGCTTTGTTGCCAAGGCTGGCCTTGAATTTGCAATCCTCCTGCCTCAGCCTCCTGAGTCCCAGGGATTTCAGGCATGTGACACCACACCTGGCTTATTCCTCTCATATTCAGAAAATTCTTGGTAATTTTTTGGAACATTGCTCAGCACATCTCCCTCAGGTACCTTAGGCAAGACAGTATATATTCCACCCTATTCTCAGATCCAGTAATTCTGAATCCTCTTCCTAATAACTGATAAGTTTCTACTATTTTGGAAAATGGTAAGCTGTGTTTTATACATCAACAGAATTAGAACACATAGGAAGCAGAAGGTGGTTAATGGTTGCATTTCATTTGTTTGTTTAATGCATCATAACAAGGTATGACTGATTTAACATATTACATAATGTTTGCACTGATGAGCTTCTGTTTGTGCCTCCAGGCCACAATTGTCCACTTTCTGTCTTCCTGGGTGCCTGGAGCACAGGCAGCAGACTGCGGGGAGAAGCGTGAGGGCCTAGTTCTGTAGTCTCTTTCAGGGACTTCTTGGATCATCTGCTGAGGACTTACTTGAATTCTGGTCCTAGAATTAGAATACTGCATTAGCAGGCCTATGGTACTGCTCTATCTCCTCTTGTTTCTTCTATGTCCTGCCTACACTTATTCAGTCCCTTAGTTAAATCTTTTCACATCATTCCGATGTTGAATGTTCCTTCTGTTTTCTGCCTGGTAACTGACTCAGACATTGTTGATCAGGGAAACTCTTGTACATTTTGTCTTATTTTTGTACTCTAGATTTTACCTTCCTATTAATATGGAGACAAGATAGGTCTCCATAATTGGGAGTGGTAGAACATTTTGTTGAACAAAATGCATGTCAATTTCTCATGTGTTTGGTTAGTCGTACTAACATGTTTTTAAAAACTCATTTTGGTACCAAATTCAGAATGTTGATGTTTTGTGTTCATTCTGAAATGAACCACTTATACTCTGATGAACATTTAAGGGACTATATATTCTTTTTAAAACATGGACTTTGTAAATTTTTCTTTCATGGTTCAGTATTTCATTTTGAAGCTTGCAAAATACAGTCTGGAATGTCAAAGGTCTTTGTTTTCTTCTTTAAACTCTTGTGCATGCCCATGCTGTGCTTCAGTGTGGCTCACTATCATACGTCAATGTTCCTGGACTGCTGCTGTTGGTGATCATCTCACGTGAGAGTTGTGGAGAAGCTTTAGGATAGGATGATTATGATGAGAACAGCAATGAAGGATGGTGGTTACCACTGAAAAATAAAATGTGGGTTAAATAATGAAAACACAAACATTCCTGAGCTCAGCTGGCTGGCTTGTTTTTCCCCAGGAGAAACATTAGTTTCAAAATGGTCATTTATCATAGGGCCTTTTGGAAAGAGACTGTTATAAGCTCTTATATTTTTATAAGGGAATTTTAATAGTGCATCTTTTTTTTTTATGTTCTCTCTAATTTTACTTGAGTCACTAAAATTTTTGTTTGAGATTCATGTGTTTGAAATCATGTTTCAGTTTTGGTTTTGTGGTAGTTTTGAAATGATGTAGTGTGACTTCTTAAAGTTTCCGTTTCATAAAAGGGCAGTGGGATTTGCAAAAAATGCCATCTGGTTTTACTCCCCGTCTCTGCCTACTGCATTGTACCCAGGTGTTTCTATTCAAGCCTTTAATTTTTAACCACCTTAGAGGTTGTTGATTACTCCTTGCCTCTAACCTTCCTCTTTTAATGTTAGTTTATTCTGCTAATGCAGAATTTATTCTCAGTTTCCTTTATTGAAGGATTCTGAGCTAGGAATCCTAGCTGCCAGCAGTTTATGAATTCCGTAGTCCCATGTTCAGGATCCTCAGCTTGTCTCTCATCTGTTTTCCTGTCCATTGCTCCAGGAGTACCCACATCCTGTTCATTAGCATATATGAGTTAACCTGAACCCTGTACCTGTGCTTTCTCACTTCCCTGCTTTGCCTAGGATCACTGGAGTCTGTTCTTTGTCCATACTCAAAACTTCAAGGCCATTCCAACTGCTTCCTCTTTTGTGAAGATTTATCTCCTCACCTGCAGCCAGAAGTAATCTCTCTCTACTGTGAAATCTTGAGTTATCTTTGCCTTAATTATAGGGCTTATACTTTCCTTTCTTCTGTTTGCTTATGTCTTATATCTCTTGTAGGTCATTGAAGACAAATGTGTAGCCCTAACCTTTAACTCAATAAATATTGAAGGAATGAAAAAGATTTGAACTCACTGAAAGAAACTAAGTGCCCTTTTACTATTTACTTACTAGTCCTGGCTGTCAGTTCTCCTTTACATGTATTTGTTCTTCCACTTCGAAGTTAGTAACAGCTGATATGTGAGTATAATTCTTTTCTTTTCACAAAGAAGTGACAGTGTTATCAGTCCCGACTTATTTGAGGGGTGGGTGCAGTCAACAATTCAGTAAGGAGACAGTGTATAAATGATAAAACCAGGTGGAAATTGAGGTGCAGAGGTTAGTTCTTTGTCAGGTGCTATTTTGCCCCAGGACCTTTCTTGGTAAACTCTTCTTTGTGGCCCTGTCTTACTGAGGAGACTGGTGTCTACGAGTTTCCTGCTTGAGGTCACTTAGTGGGCATCTCAGTTAGCATCGCCATTCCAAGTATATTTTCTTCCAGTCTCTTGGCATATGAAAGAACGAGGAATATTTTGTGTGTGTCAAAAAGGAATATTGAAAAAGTTTATCTTTCCAGTTTTGGAGAAACTGTATAAGCTTTCTTTCAACATTTTCTTTAATTTTGGAGGATTAAAATAGACTTGATTTCTACAACCCTGTGCCACTTCTTTCTTTTATGGCTCGTATGAGTCTCATTACTGAAAAGTCATTAATTTTATGGGCCCCCAAAGGATGTTACTCACTGTTGATGAGTCCTGAGGGTCTTTCAGATATTAGTTGCATTTTAACTCTTCCTGGTATAATGGGATCAATGTGATGCATTTGACTAAATTGTTTTACTTTGTCAGAGGAGAAAGGCATTCTCCTTGGTGCTATGCTAAGTGTCTCTTTCCCCTAAGACTTCCTGCACTAGTGAAATTCAGAGTCAGCAGTTCTCAGAATCTCCTAGAAGTCAGAATCAGCTACTGACAGGAAATATTCCAGGGTAGCCACAGGTAGGTTTTATTGGAATTGCATGTGGAGTTTCCTTAGCCATGAAATAACTTCTTCCTCATTCTGCCAATATTTTATGTATTTGTCAATGTGAGTTGTGTTTTTTTAAATTCCTCTAGAATTTATTTTTGATATTCATTTTTTTTTTTTTTTTTAAATGAGCACCTTTTGTAGAGAATGCCCAGAAAACAAAGCAGGTGTTGAGTTTAATGGTAGTTATTTTAAACATCTTTGGAAAGGATCTGCATAGCATAATTCCTGTATAATTTTTTTTTTCCCCTCCTTTCTTGACCATACTGGGGATTGAACCCAGGGCCCTGTACATGTTATACATGCACTCCATTACTGAGATACATCCCCAGGCTGCTTCATACCTTTTCAAAAGTGCCCCTCTGTTGAAGAGGATGATACCCTGCAATCCAGTAATTTTTCCACTGAAGTATATGTAAGAAATTCATGGAGAGTAGGGCATGGTGTCACATGCTTGTAGTCCCTGTGACTCAGGAGGTTAAAGGCAGGAAGATTGCAAGTTTGAGGTCAATCTCAGTAATTTAGTGAGACCCTCTCAAAATAAAAAAACAAAAGGGCCTGGGAATGTAGCTCAGTGTTAAATGCCCATGTATGGGTGGATGGTGGGTAAGTTCATGGAGTGTTTGCAAAAATGCAGAAGCTGGGTCCCAATCCTCTGTACCTACATTTTGCAATAAGTATCTCAGAGAATTTTGACGCCCATGATCCTCTGAGTTCATATGAGATACAGTACTGCAGTCTTCCCTTATTCACTTGTTTCTAATGTCTTCATTTGCAGATTTCATTAGGAGAACCCTATCATTTACAGAGTTGCCTGACCTCTTGCCTCCACAGATATTTGGATTACTCTGTTCTCTTAACTTAACCCATGACTTCTTGTTTCCCTCAGTTAATAGAGATGGCATTCCTAGATATTGTCCTTGTTTTTCCATCTAGAACCTCCCAGTTTTAAACTATTGGCACCTAACTGGCCAAATGATATAGTGAAGAAAATACTAATAATTTCTTTAAAAATAAGTGATATACAAGAAGTAAATTTTCTTAAAAAGTGGTAGTGATTAGTGTATTCTTTACTTAGTTAACAGGGACATTTTATATATTCAATATGTGGTCCTCAGCTAAACATTCATATTTTGTAATTTCTTCCATGTCCCAAAACAGTTCACTGTGGAGTTTTATATATGAGAACCATATCAATCTGTATGAAAATTTCAATTAATTCTTTCAAGTAGGTGTCCCATTGAAAGTTTAAAAAGAATTAATATGCTTTAAGTATTTTTTAAAAATTTAATGTTTCAAATAAAAAAAATTTTAAAGCAAAAAGTATTAATACAGCTAACACTGTGCACTGCAGGGTACACAGGTGAGTGAAGACAGAAAAGGCTCCTTTTGTTTAGTAGGGAAATGACTGGAGGTCAGCTGGGACAATCATTAAATCACTTGTGCCTTGCTGAGAACAAGTGCTATGAGAGAGGTTCCACCATGGTGTTTGTGTAGGGGACAGAGATGATTCAGATGCCTTTAGGGAATACTTCCTGAAGGAGAAAGTGGCAGTTGATGCTGGATCTCAGCAAGTGTGTCAGTAACATCTAAGCCACGGTCATTATCAGGCAAGAGCTAGAACCAGAGTACAGATGGGGGAGAATGTGTGAAATGTTCCAGTGATCAAGTGGAACATCCTGTTTCTCTGGTAAAAAAGGCTATTATGAGGGGAATTAGGCCTTAGGATCATATTCTTAGGGTCTTCCTCAATTCTGGTTGTTAGGAGCAATTGCAAAGTAATCTATAAAAAGTCTAAAGCAATCCTCCTTTCTACCTTGATTTTGGGCCTTTGAGAAAATTTTTATTGAAAAAGTTGTACATTTGAATTATAGGGAGACTGAAAAGTAGAGATACTATAAGTATGTAGTTAAAAATAATGATACACTAGCAGTTGCAGTATCGTAGTTCTCTCTTGCTTGTGATTTTACTTTTCCAGGGTTTCAGTTGTCTGTGATCAACTATAATGCAAAAATTATTAAATAGCAAGTGAAAAAAATAAGCAACTCAGAGTCATAGATTGCACACTGTGCAAAGGACTATGATGAAATTTCTTGCTTTGATCTGCCACTGTAGTTACTTTTTCTAGTGTATCCACCCTATATATGCTACCCACCCATTAGTGACTCAGTAGCCATCTAGGTTATTCGATTGACTGTTGCATTATTAAAGTGCTTATATTTAAGTAACCTTTTTTTGCTTATTAATGACCTGAAAGCATGACAGTAGTGATGTTGGCAATTCAGATATGCCAAAGAGAAACTGTAAAGTGTTTCCTTTAAGTGAAAAGATGAAAGTTCTTGACTTACTAAGGAAAGAAAAAATTGGGCAGGAAGTGGCTAGGCTCTTTGGTAAGAACAGATTTATTTGAGTAATTGTGAAGAAGGAAATCCATGCTATTTTGCCATTGTTCATTAAAATATAAAATTTAGGGACACAGCATATGAAAAGTGCCTAGTTATTAAGGAAGGGCATTAAATTAGAGGCTTTGGTACTATGTGAGGTGTTACTGGGGAAACATTTTGAAAATATCCCTTGCAGATAAAGGGGGACCATTGTAGTCACTTTGTAATCATTTTCTCATTTATATCCAACAACTTTTATTTGAGATTGGAGGAAACTGAGGCAAAGAGGGTAAATGTCTTCCCATGTTGCACATCCAAAATAGCAGAGACAAACTGTAACTTGTATTATAGTTAACTCATTAACTCATTGGTTCTGAACCCTGGAATAACCGCCCCCCCCCCCCCCCCAGGGGGGCTAGAGGGTATTCAACAGTTTTTAGTTACTTTTTAAAAAAATTAGGACTGCGAATGTGCCACTGGCATCTAGTGGGTAGAGGCTAGGGGTACAACAGACAATATTCACAAAAATAATCTGTCTTCAAATGCAAATTGTGTCTAGGTTGAAGATCTCTGTACTTCAACACTTAGTAACCATTCTTTACATATAAGTCTGTTAGGTTTTCCCCTTTATTGTAGAGCTACCTTAACAAAAAAGATGTTTATTTCCAGTTTTTCAAATGTAGTCAGTTCATTGTGATATACATCTTAAAGTATTTTAATTTTGAGAAATATGTATTACATGTAGCAAGTAATACTTAAATGGCATAAAATAGACTCAACATAAATTGAATTAACTTTTTAAATACACATTCTGGAATTTTCCTATGGAAACCATAGGTACTAGGATAGTAACTTTAGAAAGCCCATAGGAGATTCTGATTTGTAATTATGCCTATAGATTCCAAATTCCTTGTTTTTTAGAATTCTCCATGTGGTGCCTTTGCATAAAGGAAAGGTAAACACCAACATAGTTGCCTAAGGCACAGACTGTTTATCTGGTTCGTGTACTACTTGGTGAGGGGCATAACCATAGATGGTTGAAATGAAACATATTTAGGAAAGGAATGGTTTACACTACCTTCAGAGCCAACTTTGGTTTTGGAAAATTCTAATTTTTGATCAGAATCACTGATTTAGATGATGAACAATGAATGCGATTCCCTTGGTAAATCTGGTTATGCAAAATCCTTTGAGGCTTAATTTTACATATAATTTAAAAAAGAGTGCTATGTTAATAAGCTTTCAAAGGACAAATAAAAGTCCTTCCAGTATAATTGGACATACTGGTAATTTGATGGATATTTACATATACATACTTTAAATATACATATAAGACAATATATCAGTCTCGAAAGAAACATTTTAGTCAGGCACATGGAAGATTTGTAGTCAGAATGAATATGATAGCCAGGATTTGAGCATGTTTATTATTGGAATTACTAGTTCTTTGAAACCATGAAAGTAAATGAAAAATTTGACGTTTTTCTAGCACTTCTATTGTAAAAGTCATTGTAAAATTCAGAGGTGGGTAATATTACATGAAATTAAATTTCAGTATTGGCTTGTATCTTGCTCTGATTTTTGTGGAGAACTTTAATTGGATGTGAGCTGATCTTTCTTAAAAAATGCAAGTTTTTTTTAAAACCAAGTAAAGGATTTTTTGTTACTATTCATGATTTAAAAATAATATTTCTAATCTTTCTACTTTGTAATTGTCATTGTAATAATCTCATAACCAATGTATTATATTAACACAATCACCTAGGACTTTTTGTTAGAAAGGAGAATCTAAACCAAAAGATATAAAAAGAATCAAATATATTGTTTTAATATAACTCTTTGCAGTTGGTGGTGCTTTTTCTGAGCAGCATTAAGTTCTTGTAGGGAATATTTCTAGATAGAAAATAAAATTTCTGATTTCAGCCAGTGTGGAACTTAAATTCCAGATTTAAAGCACATATTTTTATGAAGACATGAAAAGTAAATGAAAGTATTATAAACAGTAAGAGTTTTAAAATGCCAGCTTTCTGTTTAATAACACCTATTGAATTGCATTAGGAGAAAATATACTTAGATTTAATATTTCACTTTTTTTATTTTATAAGAACAATTTTGTTTAATTTACTTTGGCTTCAAACTTGGAGTAAAATTACTTAGAGCCAGAAGGTAGCTTCCACACATGAAATTTATTCAAGTTCTTAGAAAAGGAAAACAACCCCATAAACTTAACAATGTAAAAAACGATACCTTATGATTTCAAAATATCCAGATGTTTGTGTTTTCTTTTGAAACTATTTTACTCAATAAATTGGTAATTTTACTTAAGTTTGTGATAGACAACAGACTTACTAAGTAGCTTCACATAACTTCATATCTTTTTTTAAAATTTATGCTCAAAATTAGAGATTTGTGGGATTATGTACTACTTTACATGGGCTTGATTTGCTAACAAAATCAGTGTATGATACTTTTTTCCATAGATAGCAGAGATAAAGTAATTTTCACCTATTATTTCAATGAAGTCCTAACAGTCTGGTAAATAAGATAATACCATTTCAAGATGAAGTGAATGTTTCCTACTCCAAATCATTCAACTCACTTTCAGTTTTACTCTTTGGTTGGTTTAGTTTGAATAGTATTCTGATGAATGAGAATGAACCTTGCCTTGGCTACTTAGCAAATGAAAATATCTATTTTCTGAGTGCCAGTTTATAGAAAGGTTGCATGTGGGAACAGTATTTGCAAAGAACAGAATGTAGTGGTCAAGAATCTAGGCTTTGCAGTAATAGGGACCTGTGGTTAATTCCCAATTCTGCCACCTAATAGCTGTATGCACTTCGTTGAGTGACTTACCTCTCCTGTGCTTTAGTTTCCTTATCTGAGATAATCATACCTACCTTACAAAGTTTTTGGGAAAGGTAAAGGGATCCCTTATGTAGAAGTTTTTATCACAGTGCTTAGAATTTAGCATTGAGGAAATGTTCATTGAAAAATCTATCGTTGGCCAGTCGGGATGAGGCACGTTTGTAATCCCAGTGGCTCAGGAAGCTAAGGCAGGAGGATTGAGAGTTCAAAGCCAGCCTTACCAATTTATTGATGACCTAAGCAACTTAGCAAGACCCTGTCTTAATATAAAAAAGGCTGGTGAGGTGGCTAAGTGGTTAAGCACCCGGTTCAATACCTGGCACAAAACAACAACAACAACAACAACAAAACTATAGTCCTTGATCTGGTTTCAGTTACAGATTCTAGATCTAGACCTCCACACTTGCTTATAATCTTTTGACCATCTTGCAAAGCACATTATATATATATACACATCAATGTCACTTTTATTAGAGAGAGAGAAAAGGCAATTACAACCTTTTTACTATTGTAGTCAGTAGGTAAGAGTGAAATGTTTTATAGATGAAAATTAAAATTTTGTTGATAATTCTCATTGATTATGCTTTGTGTTCATAAGACTTAATGGTGCCTCACCTTTATATCTTTCTAGGTTTTAAAAAAGAAATATTATATAACAATACCAATATAAATATTTAAGTTATTTTTGCAAAAGTAGAAATATATGTGATTTCTTTTCATGACTCTTGCCAGGTCTATGGTTTAAAATATATTTTAGAGAAATTTATCTTTGTAGCTCACACAATAATCTTCATGTGCAAAATAGGGTTTCAACACAGGCCAGTGAAAATAGAAAATGTATCAATTTTTTGTAACTTGGAAATTCCTCAATTGTATATTTATCATTGGTTTTGTATTATGACATGAGAATTTAGCTTTCGATTGTAGTCATGGAGGAGTGTAAGACCCTGAGGTTTTTCATGGAAGATGGACTTTCTAAAAGCAGAAAAGGATGAGATCAGGTTGTATAGTTTTCTAAGGAAGTTAGAACTGTCAGTCTGTAGATAGCCTTTCCATTTCCTCTCATTACTTTTGTTGCAAAATTATGTAGTTAATGTTTGAAATTCTGAAAATAGAAAAATGCTAATCAGATTTTAAACATAGTCGGCTAGTTGGTTATTCAGAAAGGAAGTAGTTCAATGGTGTGTGTCAGATGTTCCTGTGTGTCGTATATGATACTGGACCCCTTGGAGGACATTTCCCTTGATAGGTGACTTGTAGTTAGAGTTGCTTTTGAGTAGAATGCCACATATTTGTTCTTAATTGTAACATAGCAGGGTTATACTTGTGTGTAAGAGCAATCTTGGTTATAATCCTATGCATATTGGATATTAACCTGTCTTACAGCAGACTAGATAAATCATACATACCAGTTGTGCCTCTCAAACTAGTCCTCCCCCTTATAACACTAGTTATACAAAAAGACATTGTTGCTTTACTCTTGGGGATACTATTTTAATTTTTCTTTTCCTGTAGAAAACGTGCTGTAAATTTATTTATTTATTTATTTATGTATGTATGTATGTATGTATGTATGTATGTATGTGTGCTGGGGATTGAACCTCGGGCCTTGTGCATGCAAGGCAAGCACTCTACCAACTGAGCTATCTTCCAAGCCCAATTTATCATTTTAATAACCACTTTCAGCAATTTTACACCCAATGGGACAGAATCGAGTAATTAATATGAATTACATTGCATGGTGTTCCCAGATCTCCTGTAGTTTCTTCCAGCCAGTGTTTTGTGAAAAAGTGTATAATATTTTTATATCCATAGTACATAATGAATCTATACCTGTATCTATAGTATATAGTGAATATATAACATATTTCTATGAATTTTTTCACTCCCATTAAATTACATCCATTCTATGAGGGCAACTTAGGATGATCCAAATATTATGCCATCTGGAAAAAGAAGGTGATTTTACTAAGTGACTAAAACTCAGGTGTAGAATTGTGCCAGGATGCTGAAAAGATTCTCTTCTTCTCTGCTAAAGAAAGTTAATATTTTCTTTGCTCCTCCTGTCCAAAGTCTGGAAAAGTAACTTAACAGTTACAAAAGAAGGGAAAATAGAAATGAAAGTGAATGAAGTTGTTTTGGGAAGATGCTCTAAATGAGAACAATCTTCCAAAACTCAGCTGGCTTTTTAGTCAGCTAAACCATCTGTTTCATTTTTCAGCTGGCAGTCTCTTCATTCTCTCTGATTTTTATAGCTTCCCCTTGGGAATGCACAAGATTTGAAATCATCACAACGATGCAGAGCCTTTGACGAGCTGTGTGTGTGTCTGAAAGGTGCAACAGCTCGTCTTGTAGAATTCTAAATGTTTTTTTTTTTTTTTTTTTTTAACTTCTCCTGTGGAATTTGTGGTTTATGAATTTTGAGAAGGGTCATAGTCTGAGGAGAGAAGGAAATAGTTACTATTTTTTCTTGTATGTTTATTTTTCAAATGCATCAATAATAAAATCACAGCTATTTGTTGAGGTTAACTCATATTTCATTTATTGGGATTGCATAAACCTGTTACTTTGTACAAAATTTTGTTATATTTTTAATCTACCAATAGTTCATTTCATTCTTTTGACAAATTCAGTAATGATGTTAGTATCGTGTAGAGATAAAATTGGGTATTGAAGTTATTTATATCACATTACATTGAACATAGTTACTAATCACTATCATGTAGTTACTTTATAATCAATACTTTAAAATTGATACATGCTATCAGTGTATATCTAGTTAATGAGAGTGTTCCATTTTTATTTTTTTGTGGTAATGGGAATTGAACCCAGGGTTACTTTATGATTGAGATATATCCCCAGTCCCTTTTATTTTTTACTTTGAAACAGGGTCTTGCTGTATTGCTGAGTCTGGCTTTGAAGTTGGAATCCTCCTGCCTTAGCCTCCCTAGTCCCTGGCATTACAAAAATACACCGCTGTGCCTGGTTCAGAGTGTTTCCTGTTGTTTTAAAAGTTAATCCACTTTTGTAAGGATTCTTTGGTAGGTTTTCATGTGATGGTTAACAAGTCCACCCTCTCCTGGCATATTTATGTAGAAAATACCTCTTGTCAGAGGAAATAATTGACTAAGAGATTTAGGCTTTATCCTTTGGGTAGACTTTTTTTTTTTTTTTTTTTTGCTTATGTCGTGTACACTCTAAACCAAGAGATAACACTTCTCTACCTCTTCTTCCTTAGAGCTTCAAAATGTGTACAATTACTGCCTAATATTGTCACTCTTCTGGTTTATAAGACGAACACAAATTTCAAAAGTGTTTGCAGGATGAATTCTCCTGCTACAGAAGTAAGACCTAAAGTCCAGAGGGTTAACAGTAGTGTACAAGAACTACTTGAATTTGAAAGATTTAAAAACATCCATTTGATAGATGTACAAAGTTGTTTTAGCTCTAAAACTTAATGAAATAATGGGAAAAAGTAAGGCTAATTATTTAAATATGTATATCATTATTTCCATTATACTTCACTAGCATTATTTTTGGAGTAAATATTCATTTTTATAGACTTATTTGTATTCATACATCGTAAAATGTATAACTATACCACTTTCCTTCCCTAGATAATTTCATTATCATTTTAGTTTCCCTTTGGCTGCTCTTCATTGGGTGCCCTTTATACAATACTTGTTCTTACCTGATTTTGAAATTTCTACATATTCATCCTCGTCAGATTTCTCCACCTCGAGGGGGAAGGTGTCTCTAATCCTTACCTAAATGAGCCTCTCTTTATTCTCAGTCTCCCTCCTACTTTCACCCAGCAGGATCATTTGCCTTTCTCTTAACCAGTGTCCTTGTTCTTGCCCTCTGTGGTGTCATACCCTCTTCCCACACACAGAGGCGCAGTATCAAATGATCTCCAGCTCTGTATCCACTTCTGTATGTGTTCATCAGAAATGGGATCACTGGTTTCTCTCCACCTATGGTCCTTGTTACCTCCTCACAGAAGCTATATTCTGTCTGGTATATATTTGCTGGGCAGGACATGATTTTTTAACTCATACACCTTGAGAAAAGTAAATAACCTAGTACAGATTTAAGTGTAAATTTTATTCTTCTTCCTCTGATGGACAGTGTCATGGACATCCAAGATAATTCATTCTTGTTTTAGAAGAGACTAGTTGTTAATGACAAATTAAGTCACTATATTTGTATCTTAAAATATAGGTTGGACATAATTGCCCATTTTATGGATAAATCCCTAATGAAATTTCTTATTCTTTTTGTTTTAAATGAAAAGGTGTAAAACTGTGTACAATTTTACTTTTTTGGTTCACTATGGGATTAACATGGGATACTTGGTTTTAATTTCTAATATCTAGAAGTTTTTTGGTAGTTAACATTCCTATTGCTTTTGTCTGTAAGAATATCCTTATTGACTTCTAGAATAGTTTTTTTTCTCTGCTGCTTCTTACTTAATATTATATTTAAAGAATTATTTTCCCAGACTGCTTTAGAAGCAATTATACAATGTTGTACATTAGATAAAACAAGTTACTTAAGAGATTATTCATGGAACAATAGGACATAGAAACTTTAAAAAATAAAGTTTTATATTTTAGGGGCCAATAGTTTTATTTTGCCTTTCCTTGGAACGTTATCAAGAGAGCAGAGCATGCTCCTAGCCTAGTGGAAGCAGGCAGGGCAGAGAGGAGAGGAGGGAGAAAGCATGCCCACTGGAAAAGACCTATTTAACATCAGGTATACACAAGTGACCTCACAGTTGTCCTGTGGCAATTGAGCTAGAGATGACTGTCCATGATGGTTCTCAACTGAAACCACATCAACTTTACTTGGAAGCCTAGGAATCTGTGTTTAGCAGTCTGCAGGGCACAGTCAGCCTATGTGTGCACATACACAGTGGTGACTCACAGTGTGTGGCTTAGGAATGCTCAAATTATATTAATCATCATGTTTGAATACCAGGAGTTTTCAGAAAACCATTCTAATTTGTTAGTTCTCTTGAAAACTTGGTTGCTTTGAAAATATTGACCTGACATCCTGATAGGCAACATTTACCTGTAGCCTACAGAAGCTGATTCCTTCAGAACAGATACCCTCTCTCTCTGTTTCTCCCAAGTTCTTACCTTATCCTTTCCCATAATACTCTTGAAGCATGATAGTGTAAGGCCCCCAAAAAGGAAACTCCAACTCTGTCCCATGGATCGACGGCAACCCCAATCAACCGCAGGAGGCGTCACTTGATGCAAACCGCAAGAGGTGTTTATTCCAGCGCGCTGGGACCCAACTCGAGGAGTCGAGTCCCTAGCAGAAAATCTTGCAGGTTTATAAAGGCAGAGACCACACATCGGAAGGGGTCGCACATGAAAGGGAAAAGGGGAACAAAGCTGCCGGAAAATTTCAAAGGGGGTCTGGGTTTGCTGATAACATACAACATGTTTCACAATGTTTTACAACAGGGCGTAGATTCTGATCAATAGTTTCTGGTAATCCTACTGTTTGAGCACTATCTGGCTATCTGGCTCAATTTACCCTTTTACTCCCTGTTTGGGGCTGATTCCTGGAACAGCTTTAAGGGCTTTGTTCCCGTCACTGGGAGGGAGACCTTAGGGAGTTGAGATAAAACAGACAGCTTAAAAAAATGTCCATTCTTTCAATAGAGATACTTTGGGCCTGCCTTTCCTGTGCCTGTCCAGTTATTTTGTACCACCTTCTCCCTGCATTCATTTATCTTATGTGCCTGCTTCTGTGGCTATTTGAATTTCCTGTCCTTGCTCTTCAGTCTACTTAAATGTTACATTAATTTTTCAATCATATTATTTAAGTTATTTCAAGGAGATTAGACTGAGTTGTCTAATGTAGGGCATGTGATGGTAGTAAGGATTAAGCTAAAAAAAGCTGTGTATTGAACAGCTCTCTGTATAAAATTATTGATTAATAGATATTCCTATTAAGTTTCAAGACAATTAATTAATGGGGGAGATTTTAAACTACTGGTTGTTTTCCCTTAGAATTTTTAAAATTAGAGGTCTTGTGTCTGCTCAGGAGTTTATTCTCTTTACTTTGGTCCTGAATGTGGTTTTTACCTTCCTGACCTGTACACTGACATCTTTCCTGAACTCTCTTCATCTGTCTCAGTGAATTTGGAATGGAACCCATTGTAGGCTCTAAACCCTGGCTCCCCAGACATGAACCCCCACTCCTTTATAGCTCCAAGTCTGCGGGAACAGAGGCTCTTTTAAAGGACATTGGATGCAAATTAGTAGAAGAGTTCTTCTGAGTGTAAATGCCTTCATTATTTTTAGAATGCATTTGACCACATTGCATATGGGGGAATTAATAGGGTAATTCTTAAAGTAAGTGTCTTACAATTTGTCAATTTTGTTCTTACATTTGGTTTCCTTTCCTAATTTATTATGTTTGATTTTCCTTATCTATTTTTCACTTTCCAGCCTTCAGAAGTTTTGTTCGTTTATTGTTGTTGTTGTTGTTTCCCTTTACTCTTTATAATTATTTCCCAAACTAGTAGCAACTAAAACTTTTTGTAATCTAGTCGCATGTAGGGTAGTCTGATGGCTGCTTCTTTTACGTAAGACAGGGCTCATTGACATGTGTCCTGAGCTTCATAGCTTGTCACTCTGTTACTCCTCTTCTGGTACCCAGATAGGGTCATATTGCCACCTGTTTCACATCTGCTTTCTCTTAGTTATACTTCTTTCTTTGGGTTTCGTGAATTAATGGCTTGTTTTTCTTTGGCATTAGGGCTGAGGTGCTATTCTTAATATAATTATGTACTTTTCTTCTGTTAATGGAGGCCTCCATCTAGTGGCTTGCTTTCTTTCTTTTGGCAGTTTTACCCTGGTGTTTTGTATAATGAAGATAATGAAACTCGATTTAATATAGAAGCATAGTGGGAAAAAAGATATTTGAAATTGCCAAGTAGTGGTTACCTCTGTGATTTTAGGTGATAATTATTTTTTTGTGCTTATTCCTGTTATCAAAGTTGGAAACAATTGAAACTGATTCCCTTTAGTCAGAAAAAAAGTTGCAGACATTTTTATAGCAGAGCATTGGAGTAGTTAATTTTGATATTCTTTAAATTTTGTAAATCTGTTGTTATATTGTAATATGTAACATCATTGTATGTCATAATTATTTGAAAACAAATTTAAGTCATTCCTTCTTGACTGAAACTCCACTTTAAATAATGCACAAACAACTACCCTAGGTGAAACACGTTGGTTTGCTACCAAATGGCTGTTTGCAGTGTATAAAAAAACTGTGGACTTTCTATACCAGAACCAACTGAAATGCTCGTTAAAAACCCAGACTTCTGGACTTCATTTCAGGGGTCATTGAACTAGAATTTTTAGCTGCACGTGAAAGATTTGCTTTTGTTGTGAGTTCTGAAGAAATTTCTCATGCTTGCTGAGGTTTGAGGTCCATTTCCCTTCACTCTGCTGCCAGCAGAGCCTTATTAAATTTCCAACTCGATTTGCACCAGGATCCTTGTTAATTTGAAGTCATGTCTGGTTTAATTATAAAATGCCCTAAGTATTCTTTCTGGTTAGGTTAAATTTTATACCTGAAATGCCTTACGTTAACTGCACAGTTTAAGAGTTTGATTTTGTTGAGTTATCATGTATTAGTTGAGGAAATCTTCTAAAAGGGAATTAAATTATCTACAAGTAGAGGGTGCTATTGAGTTGAATTCTGAATTTATTATCTTTATTGATTGAATATTCTTACAATAGATCTTTTGCCAGATTCAGAGGATCTGGGTAGTGCCAATAATTGGTTAATATTGCAATGATATAATAAAGCCCTGAAGTGTCTAGAAGCCCGAGTGTTAAGTCTGTTCTCCCAGTTTATTTTCATTTGCAGAATTTCTTGCACATCATTTATGGAATAGCAGTTTTTTAATAGTTTAAAATAATTGTTCAAAAGATAAAGCAACTTGTCTTTTGGTGACTCTAGGGTTTAGCTGACTTTTTTTTTTTAAACAAATGTAAAGTTAGAGTATAATCAAATATATGTAATCTTCCATTGTATTCTAGCACTTATTGTGAAAGTTTTATACAATATTTTGTTTAAAACATATCAGTTACTTTTGGATTATAAAGTGAACTTGAGTATTCTTTCTGTAGGTATATTTTTACCACAATCCATTGGGAATACACTTGTTGTCAATTAAGTAGGCTTTTGTTTTTTTTGCCTTTGCAGCAAAGGAAAGAGCACTGGTGGAGAATCGTGGACATTGGGAAGGACTCATTATTGTATTTGTCCTTATTTATATTTTTTGGGGATGCAAAGGAAGAATGATTTTGTTTTTTTATTGAATGCTGCCAAAAAGTGGGAGCAGTCATGTGATCTAACATCTTAGTAATTTTATCAGTAGGGCAAGGGGGAATGGAGTAAGCTAAAGGTGGAACTATAAAAAGTAGTTACTGACATGAGGAATGTTGAGTTATTGTTACCGTTTATATAGTGTTTTTATTTTTATCTTCATTTAGGCATGGTTTTGTAGTGATCTTGTTGCTATAATTTACATCTGAAATGTCCCACAAAATCCCATATACTAAACACTTGGTTGCTAGCCTGTGGTGCTATTGAGAGATGGTGGAACCCTTCGGAAGTGGAGCCCAGTGGAAGTTAGGTGATTGGGGATGTGCTCTTACAGTAGATATTTTGACTCACAACTCCCTTCTCTCTCCTTGTGCTTCTTGGCCGTTATGATGTGATCTGAGTTCTTTCACCATGCTCTGTCTCCAGGATGTACTCTGTCACCACAGACCCAAATCAATAAGGCCAAGCAATCATAGACTGAATCCTCTAAAACTTAAAACCAATGTAAAAAATTTGATTATCTCAAATTTTGTACTTTGGTTCAGTGATGGGAAACTGACACACACACACACACACACACACACCCACACACCCACACCCACCATGGACAGCCTTGTTTACACACAGGTAGCAGTTTCCTCTTTCCTTTTTAGTTGATTTTAGTCAATAGTAAAACATGAATATCATTTATCTGTTTTTTGTTATCTGTGATCAGTTTCATTTTTCCTTTAAAATAATTAATCAGATAATTTTTACCTTACACTCTAGCTATGAAAACATTTATGTGTATGTGTGTACACACACACACACACACACACACACACACACAAAATTTTGGATAGGATAAATTTAAAATGATTTAAAAATTATAAAGCATTTGAAAGTAGCATTGATGTATTTTGTATTGACATTTCCTAGTGTTTATATCTGAATCATAATTAGGGGAGAAAATGCTGTAAGTTTAACTAACTTAATTTTAACAAAACCATCACCTTTAAAGTAGGATTCACTTGATTAAATTGAGTGAGATTATTTATGGTCTGAGAATTGATCTAAAATTAGATGAACTTTAATACTTAGAAATAATGTAGGTATAAATTAATCTTTTCAAATTTTGTATATGACTTAAAACCAACAATGACTAATTTAGTTTGGTGTTTCATGTATTAATGGTTTTAGGGCATAATGGAAACAGTTTTAACATGTTAACATCTTGAATCACATAAAAATGTTCTTATGTTTGGTGTTAGAGATGTTAAAGATCATTGTTAGGGAACTTTTCCTAGTCATGGAAGGGGCTATGTTATCTGAATATACTTCCATATGTCATAAATGGCACAATTGGAACCCATATATTTTAGGGTTTTGTATTTGGTGCAAATGTGTCTTTTTTTTTCCATCAGTAATTATGGCAAAACTTATGCCATTCAAATGAGAAATCAGTTGTAGTAAATGAACATTATGAATTTCTTGATACAAATGGGTTATATCCACTTTGACTTTAATTGAATAAGAATATTTCTAAAAGTATTTCTCGTATATCTAGGGGGCTAATGGTTTCTTTTGGTTGGCAAATATGAGGTAGTTATAATTGATAATTATAGATGCAGAAGTTTTGCCATTCTTTATTTAAATAAACTATACTTGTATATTTCTTAACTTCAAAAATAAGAAACTATGCTAAGGGAAGTTGTGTTAAAATATCAATATTTTTATTAATAATTTTTTATTTGTTCCGATTAGTTATACATGACAGTAAAATGAATTTATACTTTTTGATAAATCATACATAAATGGAGTAACATTTCTCATTTTTCTGATTGTACACGTTGTAGGATCATGCAGTCATATATGTACATGAGGTCATAATGTCTGTTTCACTCTACTATCCTAACTCCCATACCCCTTTCCCTCCCTTCACTCCCCTCTACCTTCTCTAAAGTAACTCTATTCTTCCCTAGTGGCAGTGGGGGTGTAGGGGGGAAAGCTTTGTGAATCAGCAACTGCATACTAGAGAAAACATTTGGCCTTTGGTTTTTTGGGATTGACGTATTTTGCTTAGTGTGATATTCTCCAACTCCATTCATTTACCATCACAATAGCTAAACTATAGAACCAATCTAGGTGTCCTTCAACAGATGAATGTATAAAGAAAATGTGGTATATACACAATGGAATATTACGAAGCTTTAAAGAAGATTGAAATTATGGCATTTGCCAGTATTACTTTTTAATTGTATTTTTTATTAATTACATAGAAGTGTAGTTGACACTTCACTGTAATAGTTGCCTTTCTTCTGCTGTATATTTTTGATCTTCTCTTAATATTAGAACAACTTTGTGATATTCCAAAGGTTGGAAAAAAAAAAAAAAGGAAGACATTTCAGTTTTTGCTGTATCATTATTTAAAACTAATTTTTGGAAGGGGGATTATGATTTAAAACATTTCTTTTATTGTCACAGCTTGGCATTTGATCATGCTATGTAGATTTTTAAGATTGTCCAGAGTTGGACTAAACCTCCATCAGATTTCTTCCATATGTGAGTTGTAATATTTTCAGGCTTTTCAATGTGTTTGTTTGTGTATATTTTGTATAGGTATGTACACAGAGAATAATGTGTACACAGTAGATAGTATTTGTATATACTGACTATTTTTTGAGTTGATGATCCTTATTAACCAGCATGTCATTCATGTTCCTTTTAAATTTTATTTTACTTTTGATAATATTATTTCATGTATAGACATCAGAAAACTTAAGTATTTTTCACTCTTCTCTTATCCATCAAATAATCCTAAATCCTTTTCTTTTGTCTCATTTAAATTTTTTCCTCTTGTGGTACTGAGGATTGAACCCAGAGGCATTCTACTACTGAGCTACATCTCCAGCTCTTGTTTATTTTTATTTTGAGACAGGGTCTTGCTATGTTGACCAGCTGACTTCAAAATTGCAATCCTCTTGCCTCAACTCCTGAGTGACTGGGATTATAGGCATGCATTACTGCATGTGGTTCATTTTAATATTTATTTCTAATCTCAAGTTAAATGTTTCTCAACTCAGTTGTGTTCTTGTTCAGAACCCTGATATTCCAGCAGCTCCCCTAATGCCTCCTGATCTATGAGGATTTGGAAGGAAAGAATATTAAATGGAAGGGCTGGGGATTATCACAACATCAAATGAAAATCTTATGCTTTTTGAATCAGCCAATTAAAATGTAGCACGTGGATGTAATTTGTATATTCTTTCCACAGTAGTCTCTGGGAGGTATTTATGTTCACTACTTTTTGTCAATCTTCTCTCAAGAATATCAATTTATAGTTTCTACAGCTGTATTTGTCTTATTCTGAATAGCTCTTCATATGAATATTGTTTTTTCTAATGGAAATTATTTCAATATGCTTTTATTAATGAGAGCTTTATTTCTCATTTTATATTTTTAAAAACTCTCCTTTCTTTCCTTTAATTCCAATTTTCTCGTGGAAATGTTAAGACCGTTTTGCTTCATAAGAAGAGCTCCTGGTTTAGTTAAGGATAGTTACGCCTCACTTTAGAGTTTTTTTTTTGCCACATATATATGTCAGCATTTGCTTTTGTGCTTAGAAAGGCTTTCCATACCACAATAGTATAGTTACCAGAATCATTTCAGTTTTCATTTATTAACATTGTAATTTTTTTACACCATCTAGTATTGACTTTATTGTATGGCATGAGGCAGAGACTGAACTTAATTATTTTCTGTGACTTTGTTTACCCACTAATTAATTGAAATCTTTCAAATCATTTAAAACCAACTTATCTCTCATCCATTTATATTTTCTAATATAGCTGTGCATTGGAATCACCTGGAGAGTTTGTAGTCAATGTGAGAGCTCCATCTCCTGCAGTCAGAATTTCTGGATATATGGACTGTTCCTTGATATTTTTAAAAAGTTCCAGGAGATTGTGATATATGTATATATTTTGAACTGAAAACCACTGGTGTACTATTGTGTTTGCATTTATGTGTGAGTCTTCATTTCTTTTTTGTTAGTTTGTTTGTCCATATTTGCCCTTATTCCAAAAATATCTACTCATCTTTATTCTTCAAAATGTCACTTTATTTCCTATTGATTCTAGGAGAGATGTTACTACAGTGTCCCTTATAAACTTGGAGTCAGTATTCAGATTTATAAATTTAATCCCAATTTTTATGGTTATATTGGAAACAGAACAACGTTACCAAGCAGATACTAATTGTTGTGTGTTTTGAATTTTTAATCTCATGAATGACTAATAACTGCATTATAGAACATTTAAGGTTTGTGACTTATACACAAAAATCATTTATTGTTAATATGAATAGTGTTACAAAATTGCCTCCACGGTCTAGCCGTTACTCTGTTAGTATTCATTAACTCTAGTTAACCCCTTGGCAGAGAGAGAGCCCTTTCTTGGAGTAGATATTTGATATACATGAATGGCAGAATCACACCATGACACATAGTATACTTAACATGTGAAAGCAACCTTGTAGAAAGGCAAATAATAGTAATATGGGGGGTGATATAACATTTTCTGTTTCTTTTTTTTTTTTTTTTTTTTTAATGGTGGAGAGAAAAAAAAAGGATTAGTCAGATAAATTCTTGCTGTTCTTTCTGGATTTTTGAGATTTTATGTTAAACCCCTGAATTAATTAGTCAAAGGGCCAGGGAAAGGCTTTTATCCTTATTCTCTCAAAATGTTGTTTGTCATAAGTGTTCTGTTTTCTGTCAGGTGGTTCTGGGTATGTCTGTCTTGTTCTAGCTGAAAGTATTCATTTTCTTTATTTTTTGTTTTTTTCCTTTCTTATTTGAGGACAGGTCCTGGGGATTGAACCTAGGTCTGCTTTACCAGTTTCTATTTTTTGAGACAGGATCTCACTACGTTGGCTGAGGATGGCCTTGAACTTGGTGATAATTCTGCCTCAGCCTCTCAATTAACTGGGATTACAGGGGCTCTCTACCAGGCCCAATAAGATTTACATTTGAAACTTTCTGAACACCTGTATTCTTTTAAGCTATAAATTAAAACCCTACAATAAACCATGTCTTCTGGACTCATAAGCCCAATATCAGTTTCTTCTTTGGATGCTCATGGGGATGTTGATATCGCTCATGAGATAGGAACACCACTGGTTGGTTGCATTTCATTTCTCATCAGGAATCTGCTTTCTCAGAAACAGAAGAACTACTTGGGAATACACATCAAGAGTGTGTATTTATGGTGGAGAATTTTGAGCATCTCTTGTAACCAGAGCTGACTATATAAGCTGAGTGTTAAGTTCTCTGCAATTTATAAGATCACCGTAAGAGAATGGCAACCCACAGGCACACAATTTAGAAATTACTTTAGAAAACGCTTTTAACCATTGGCAATTTGACTATCATTCACCTTGTTCATACATTGAAGCATGTAGCACAAAGACTATCAAATTCATTTACAAGTACAAGAGAAAGTATGGTGTAATTTTTAATCAAGTCAGTACTTTGTATGTGAATTAGGTATAAAGTCACAGCAACACCAACTTGTAATATTATTTAAGTTACTTGTATTATAATTGTGATTCATAAAAATTGGCCTATTTTGTCATTTTAAGCATATTTAGGTACATTCTCCTCTTCATGCCCTTCTCATTAGGAATATGGGCAATGTGATCTTTTAAAAATGACCTATTATTAGCTTGTATTTCAGAAAATTATAGTAATCGAGTTTAGAAGGATAAATGTAAATTGACTTAAAACGTGTATTTCTGCCGATGTTGTAAATTGATCTGATTTTTATGAAAGGAAATTGAAGAAACATTTGAAAACATTTTAAGATATGTATATTCTCTGATGATGATCTGATATTTTATTTTAAGAATTCCATCTAAGAAACTAGATAAAAAATAGTAATTTATGCTTGTAAGAATTTATTTGTAAAGCTGTTCAGTTAATTATTTAAATGAGAAAATCTAGGCAATGTGAGAGCACTCCCACATTCATTGAAGAGTATCGGTTAGTTACATATATAAAGAAATCATGGCACAGTTCCATATGAGAATATAAAACCATTCAGCAATGTTTTTAGGCAAATATTTGGTGATGTAGGAAATTGTTTATAGTATATTTTATCAGAAACCTCATGGTTACTATTTGTTCCAGTAACATAGTGTACTTAGAAAGATAAGTAGAAAAACATATTAAATGTTGTGTTTTTTTCCCTGAGATTATTTTCTTTATGACACCCTTTGTTCTTTTTAATATTACTGCATGGAGCACATTTTGACTTTACAGCTGGGGGAGAAGCCCGATAAATGCTTTTAAAGATTTTGCTTCTTCAGATGACTAGTACTTGCATTTTTATGGGATGTCATTTTAAGTATGGATCAAGGCAGCAGGATGAATGTGATAAAATGTAACATTATCTGAACCATTTTTATGATTAATTGATTCTTTTCTATTTTAGATGTTAGACAATTCCTTGTCAACTTTTCTCTGTAAAATAGCTGGAATTGGCAATAGATCTTTTTTGTTCATTTCAGCACATTTTATGAATGGGTGTTTATTATGAAAAGCATCAAACATTGTCCTTTCTTGAAAAGAAGACAGCTAGACTGTTCTCACTCTAATGAGCTGATGACATAGAATACTGTTTTTTTTAATCACCTGCTTATTCAGCAGTTTTGATCTATGATGGGGCAAACGCTCTCCCACTATTTATTTATTTATTTATTTATTTCAAATATTCCATTAAGTAGATTCCTATCTGAGGATTTGAATAATAACATTACTTTTATTTAAGAAGAGGAAAGTGAGAGATTTTAAGCGTGATTTATTCTGCTTTGACCTATGGTTTGAATTAACTTCGCTGTTTGCATTCATTTTCAAGAGAAACATTTAATACTTGCAAATAATAATCTGATCAATCTCTGTTTTTCTCATATTGCTCTAGAGATAGTTCTAAGCTGCCAAGACTGTAAAGCTTCCTTTTATTTAGAGTAATAATGTGTATTTAAGGGAGTAACATTTTGTTTCTTTTTTTTTTTTTTTTTTTTTTGATGTCAAATAAACTTTTTTTATTTTTCATCAGTGGTTCTCTTTTCCACCCAAAATAATTTTTTTTGTACCATAATTATTTTATTAGAAAATATAAGGTTATCTCCAGTTTTTTTAACATTATTAACAACACTATAATACATGAATATTCTGTAGATGTATTTCTGGCCATTCCTTAAGGACAAATTTTTTTTTTTTTTATAATGTATTTTTTTTATTGTGAACAAATGGGATACATATTGTTCTCTGTACATGGCGTAAAGGCATACCATTTGTGTAATCATAAATTTACATACAGTAATGTTGTTTGATTCATTCTGTTATTTTTTCCCTTCCCCCCACCCCTCCCACCCCTCTTTTCCCTCTATACAGTCCTTCCTTCCTCTATACTTGCCCCCCTCCCTAACCCTAACTCTAACCCTAACACTAATCCTCCCCTCCCCCCATTATATGTCATCATCCACTTATTAGCGATATCATTTGTCCTTTGGCTTTTTGAGATTGGCTTATCTCACTTAGCATGATATTCTCCAATTTCATCCATTTGCCTGCAAATGCCATATTTTTATCATTCTTTATGGCTGAGTAATATTCCATTATATATATATACCACAGTTTGTTTATCCACTCATCAATTGAAGGGCATCTAGGTTGGTTCCACAGTCTGGCTATTGTGAATTGAGCAGCTATGAACATTGATGTGGCTGTATCTCTATAGTATGCTGATTTTAAATCCTTTGGGTGTAGGCCAAGGAGTGGGATAGCTGGGTCAAATGGTGGTTCCATTCCAAGTTTTCGAAGGAATCTCCACACTGCTCTCCAGAGTGGCTGCACTAATTTGCAACCCCACCAGCAGTGTATGAGTGTACCTTTCTCCCCACATCCTCGCCAACACCTGTTGTTGCTTGTATTCTTGATAATCGCCATTCTAATCGGGGTGAGATGGAATCTTAGGGTGGTTGTGATTTGCATTTCTCTTATTACTAGAGATGTTGAACACTTTTCCATATGTTTGTTGATTGCTTGTAGATCTTCTTCTGTGAAGTGTCTATTCATTTCCTTAGCCCATTTGTCAACTGGATTATTTGTATTCTTAGAGTAGAGTTTTTTGAGTTCTTTATAGATTCTGGAGATTAGTGCTCTATCTGAAGTATGATTGGCAAAGATATTCTCCCACTCTGTAGGCTCTTTCTTCGCATTGCTGATAGTTTCCTTTGCTGAGAGAAAGCTTTTTAGTTTGAATCTATCCCAGTTATTGATTCTTGCTTTTATTTCTTGTGCTATGGGACTCCTGTTAAGGAAGTCTGATCCTAAGCCGACATGTTGAAGATCTGGACCTACTTTTTCTTCTATAAGATGCAGGGTCTCTGGACTGATTCCGAGGTCCTTAATCCATTTTGAGTTCAGTTTCGTGCATGGTGACAGATATGGGTTTAGTTTCATTCTGTTGCATATGGATTTCCAATTCTCCCACCACCATTTGTTGAAGAGGGTATCTTTTCTCTATTGCATATTTTTGGCCCCTTTGTCTAGTATGAGAAAATTGTATTTATTTGGGTTTGTGTCCGTGTCCTCTATTCTGTACCATTGATCTACCTTTCTATTTTGGTACCAGTACCATGCCGTTTTTGTTACTATTGCTTTGTAGTAGAGTTGAAGATCTGGTATTGCAATACCCCGTTTCACTCTTCCTGCTAAGGATTGCTTTAGCTATTCTGGGTTTCTTATTCTTCCAGATGAATTTCATAATTGCTTGCTGTATTTCTGTAAGGTACATCATTGGGATTTTAATTAGAATTGCATTGAATCTGTATAGCACTTTAGGTAGTATGGCCATTTTGACAATATTAATTCTGCCTATCCACGAACATGGGAGATCTTTCCATCTTCTAAGGTTTTCTTTAATTTCTTTCTTTAGTGTTCTGTAGTTCTCATTGTAGAGGTCTTTCACCTCTTTTGTGAGATTGATTCCCAAGTATTTTATTTTTTTTGAGGCTATTGTGAATGGGGTAGTTTTCCTAATTTCTCTTTCTGAAGATTCATCACTTATGTATAAAAATGCATTGGATTTATGAGCATTGATCTTGTAACCTGCTACTTTACTGAATTCACTTATGAGTTCTAAAAGTTTTCTGGTGGAATTTCCAGGTTCCTCTAAATATATAATCATGTCATCAGCGAACAGGGATAGTTTGAGTTCTTCTTTTCCAGTTCGTATCCCTTTAATTTCTTTGGTTTGTCTAATTGCTCTGGCTAGAGTCTCAAGAACGATGTTGAATAGAAGTGGTGAAAGAGGGCATCCCTGCCTTGTTCCAGTTTTTAGGAGGAATGCTTTCAGTTTTTCACCATTTAGAATGATATTAGCCATGGGCTTAGCATAAATGGCCTTTACAATGTTAATGAATGTTCCTACTCTCCCAATTTTTTCTAGTGTTTTAAGCATGAAGGGGTGCTGTATTTTATCAAATGCTTTTTCTGCATCTATTGAAATAATCATGTGATTCTTGACTTTAAGTTTATTGATATGGTGAATGACATTTATTGATTTCCTGATGTTGAACCAACCTTGCATCCCTGGGATGAAACCCACTTGATCATGGTGCACTATCTTTTTAATATATTTTGTATGCGATTTGCTAAAATTTTGTTGAGAATTTTTGTGTCGATGTTCATTAAGGATATTGGTCCGAAATTTTCTTTCCTTGATGAGTCTCTGTCTGGTTTAGGTATCAGTGTGATATTGGCTTCATAGAATGAGTTTGGGAGGGTTCCCTCCTCTTCTATTTTATGGAATACTTTGAGAAGTATTGGAATGAGCTCTTCTTTAAAGGTTTTGTAGAACTCGGCTGAGAACCCATCTGGTCCCGGACTTTTCTTTGTTGGTAGGTTTTTTGATGACTTCTTCTATTTCAGTACTTGAAATTGGTCTATTTAAATTGTGTATGTCCTCCTCATTCAGTTTAGGCAATTCGTATGTCTCTAGAAACCTGTTGATGTCTTCGAAATTTTCTATTTTGTTGGAGTATAGATTTTCAAAGTAGCTTCTAATTATGTTTTGTATTTCAATCCTGTCTGTTGTGATATTTCCTTGTTCATTCCGAATTTTAGTGATTTGGGTTTTCTCCCTCTTTCTCTTTGTTAATGTGGCTAAGGGTTTATCAATTTTGTTTATTTTTTCGAAGAACCAACTATTTATTTTGTCAATTATTTGTATTGTTTCTTTTGTTTCAATTTCGTTGATTTCAGCTCTGAGTTTAACTATTTTCTGTCTTCTACTACTTTTGGTGCTGGTCTGTTCTTCTTTTTCTAGGGCTTTGAGCTGTAGTGTTAGGTCATTTATTTGTTGAGTTTTACTTCTTTTATTAAATGCGCTCCATGAAATAAATTTTCCTCTAGGTACTGCTTTCATAGTGTCCCAGAGATTTTGATATGATGTTTCTTTGTTCTCATTTACCTCTAAGAATTTTTTAATTTCCTTCTTAACATCTTCTGTTATCCATTCATCATATAATAGCATATTGTTTAATCTTCAGATGTTGTAATAGTTTCTGTGTTTTACTCTTTCATTTATTTCTAACTTCAATCCATTATGATCTGATAGAATACAAGGCAGTGTCTCAATCTTCTTGTATTTGGTAACATTGGGTTTGTGGCAGAATATATGGTCTATTTTAGAGAAGGATCCATGTGCTGTTGAGAAGAAAGTGTATTCGCTCTTGGTTGGATGGTATATTCTATAAATGTCCGTTAAGTATAAATTATTGATTGTGTTATTGAGATCTATGGTTTCTTTGTTCAATTTTTGTCTGGAAGATCTGTCCAGTGGTGAGAGAGGCGTGTTAAAATCACCTAGTATTATTGTGTTATGGTCTATTTGGTTTCTGAAATTGAGAAGGATTTGTTTGACATACGTGGATGAGCCACTGTTAGGGGCGTAGATGTTTATGATTGTTATATCTTGCTGATTTATACTTCCCTTAAGCAGTATGAAATGACCTTCTTTATCCCTTCTGACTAACTTTGGCTTGAAGTCCACATTATCTGAAATGAGGATGGATACTCCAGCTGTTTTGCTGAGTCCATGTGCATGGTATGTTTTTCCCCATCCTTTCACCTTTAGTCTATGGGTGTCTTTTTCTATGAGGTGAGTCTCTTGTAGGCAGCATATTGTTGGATCCTTCTTTTTAATCCAATCTGCCAGTCTATGTCTTTTGATTGATGAATTCAGGCTATTAACATTCAGGGTTATTATTAAGATATGATTTGATTTCCCGGTCATATGGAGCATTTTTAAATTTTATTTATTTATTTATTTATTTGGCACAACTTGTTTCCTCCTTTATTTGACAATTCCTTTAGGATAATTCCTCCCTTTGCTGATTTGCTTCTTTGTTTTTCATCTCTTCCTCATGGAATATTTTGCTGAGAATGTTCTGTAATGCTGGCTTTCTTTTTGTAAATTCTTTTAGCTTTTGTTTATCATGGAAGGATTTTATTTCATCGTCAAATTTGAAGGTAAGTTTTGGTGGGTATAAGATTCTTGGTTGGCATCCATTTTCTTTCAGGGCTTGAAAAATGTTGTTCCAGGCCCTTCTAGCTTTTAGGGTCTGTATTGAAAAATCTGCTGATATCCGTATTGGTTTCCCCCTGGATGTAATTTGATTCTTTTCTCTCACAGCCTTTAAAATTCTGTCTTTATTTTGTATGTTAGGTATTTTCATTATAATGTGCCTTGCTGTGGGTCTGTTGTAATTTTGTGTATTTGGAGTCCTATAAGCCTCTTGAACTTGATTTTCCATTTCATTCTTCAGATGTGGGAAATTTTCTGATATTATTTCATTGAATAGATTGTTGATATTTTTGGTTTGTTTCTCTAGGTCTTCCTCAATCCCAATAATTCTTAAATTTGGCCTTTTCATGATATCCCATAGTTGTTGTAGATTCTGTTCATGATTTCTTACCATCTTCTCTGTTTGTTCAACTTTGTTTTCAAGTTTAAATAATTTTTTCTTCAATGTCTGAGGTTCAACATACAAAATAAAGACAGAATTTTAAAGGCTGTGAGAGAAAAGAATCAAATTACATTCAGGGGGAAACCAATACGGATATCAGCAGCCTTCCTCAATCCCAATAATTCTTAAATTTGGCCTTTTCATGATATCCCATAGTTCTTGTAGATTCTGTTCATGATTTCTTACCATCTTCTCTGTTTGTTCAACTTTGTTTTCAAGGTTAAATAATTTTTTCTTCAATGTCTGAGGTTCTGTCTTCCAGATGTTCTATCCTACTGGATATGCTCTATGGAGTTCTTAATTTGGTTTATTGTTTCCTTCATGTCAAGGATTTCTGTTTGGTTTTTTTTCAATATCTCTAACTCTGTATTGAAACGATCTTTTGCTTCCTGTATTTGCTCTTTTAACTGTCGATTGGTGCGATCATTCAATGCCTGCATTTGCTCTTTCATCTCATCATTCAGTGCGTGCATTTGCTCTTTCATCTCATCGTTTGCTTCCCTGATCATTTTAATTATGTACATTCTGAACTCCTTTTCTGTCATTTCTTCTGCCATGCTGTCATTGGGTTTTACTGATGTAACATCTAGATTTGTTTGCGGCATTTTCTTTCCTTGTTTTCTCATATTATTCAGGTATCAGTGGACCGCTGAGATATTGCAGATTTCCTCTAGTGACTTACAATGTCCTTGAAGATTTCTATATATATCCCCTCTTAGCCTTCAGTAGGCTGAAGTCTTGGAGGAAGTTGATAATGCGGTGCGCCACAAAGAAGCTGCCTCTCTAGGAGTGGTGGCCTTCAGGTGGGGTACATTCCCTGCTAGTGGGCAGAGGTGCCTCCACTTGTTGACCAATGGTCGTCTAAAGGGGAACTAGGCTGCGGGCTGAGGCAAGGCCTGTTTGGGCCTGTGTCTCTGGTTTTACCGTCCTTGTGGGGAAACCTCACCCGGCAGGGAAGAGTCACCCAGTGGGGAGGTCTCGCTGGTCAGTTCCCCTCCTAGAGGTTCCCCTCAATTTACAGCTACCGCCTGGGCTGGGCTGCCCTCCTCTGTAAAGTTCCCAGGGGCCCGGCCCTACCTCCTGGGCTTGGGAGCCTCACCCTTTGCAGATGACTCTCCTTAGGCTGCCCGTCCTCAGAGAATCTGCCCGCAGGCCTGGAACCTTCGCTCCGCCCTAAGCGTGTCTTTGTGCGGCTCTTCCACCAAGAAGCCTCCTAGGTCCTGGGACCGTGTTCTGCACCTAATCACCTGGTTATGCAGCCCCTCCTCTGAGCAGACACCTGGGGCCCCGTACAATCGCTCTGTGTCCCAGAGACCTGCCACACGCCTCTTCCTCCATACAGCCGCCCAGTAGTCCGGTGCGGTCACTAGGAGTCCGCGCAACTCACTGTGTGCCTCCTCCTCCCACCAACTGCCCGTGGCCCGGGGCAATCAATCACTCCGAGTTGAAGTGACCCTCCCTGTTCCTCCTCCTCCTCCTCCAGGTAACTCCCCAGGTGTTCAGGAGCGGTCGCTCTGAGTGGCTCTGAATCCACGTGACCCTCTGCACGCCTCCTCTGGGCAGCTGCCTGGACCTCTGGTGCGGCCACTCTAGACCAAGCGACCCACCACGCTCCTCCTCCAGGCAGCCCCCCTGTGTTCAGGAGCAGTCGCTTTAAGTCTAAAGAACTCACCACTCGCCTTCTCCTCTGAGCAGCTGCCTGGAGCTCTAATGTAGTCACTGCGAGTCCAGATGACCTGCCGCGCTCCTCCACCTCCTCCTCCTACTCGTCCGGGCAGGCCCCGGTGTTCAGAAGTGGTCTGAGTCCAAACAGCTCGCCGCGCCGCTTCTCCTCTGGGAACCGCCTGTAGCTCTGGTGCAGTCACTCCGAATCCAAGTGACCACACTCCTCCTCCTCCTCCTCCTCCTCAGGGCAGGAGTGTTCAGAAGTGGTTGCTCTGAGTCCAAACAGCTCTCCTCGCCGCTCCTCTCCTGGGCAGCCGCTGGAGCCCCAGTGGTTGCTCCGAGTCCCAGCGCTGTGCTGAGCGGCCTCCTCTCCGATACTCCCAGTTGTCCGAGTTCACTGCTCCAGCGCGGGGAGGGGCGTCTCGCCGGCAGCTCTACTTCACAAAGTTCCCTGCGTTCCGGGACTACCACTCCATCCGGGATGCCTCCCCAATCACATTTTGTTTCTAATAAAAGTCTTGGTGTACTATGTTATAGAAACATTTCACCAGTTCATGCTGATCTTTTCTCGGTGCTCCTGAGATGTGACCTTTGATAATGCCAGCACAGAGTTAGTTATGAGCAATAACATGTATGCTTATTTTTCTAATATGACACCATCTTATCTCTTTCTCTTTTACCAAGCATACTGAAAGTGTATTCTACACTCTCCACTTCCTTTTCATCATTAAATATTTACTTCTTGACTCTTGGAAATATGGTTTATTTTTCCAACAATTTAGCTAAAATCACTATTCAAGATAACTACTTTTGATTGTAGTTTTTATACCAAAGTCCTCATCGCAGACTATTCTTCTCAACATCTTTGGGGTTTCAGAAAAACTGTTGGGGAGTCAGCAATCATTGCTTGCTGCAGCGATCGGCCTTCTGTGCCTTCTTTTCTTTCTGAAAATTCTTAAATGCCGCATCTTTTTCCATTTTCCTTTCAACCTGGCCAGGAAGTACACTTTCTCAATGGAACTGTCTTCTCCTACCTGCCTTCCTTTTATTGTCTGTTGTTTATGAACCTGAATATCTTCTGTTGTCTAGTTGAATCTGTGTGCTGTTTTCTCTGTGCAACATGACTTTCTCCTCTCTTTGACACCTCTCTGGGTGTCATTTTAATCTCTACTTAGTGCTTGGTCCAATAAATGTCTTCATATTGTGTTTGTTTTTAATGTTACATTTGTTGATAATGTGTTTTTTTTTTTTTTAAGGTTTGGTTCATAACTATGATTAGATTTTAAAAGACAAGGTTAAAAATCTTCTCATTTAAATTATTTAGAATTCAGAGTAATTTCTAAAAAGGACATAAGCCAGTTGATAGAGTCAAATGCAGTAACTAGTTTCAGGTAGTTAAGTTAGAATCTCTAAGTAGTCAGATTCCATGTACCCTCTCCCTATTTCATAGGTTTTAGAATTTTTCAAATTTATAAAATTTGTGTTCAGTTTAATTTTGTATTAAATGATTTACTCAGGGAGAGAGAATGGCAAATTGGGAATTGAAGGCTGAATTTCTGTCCTAATTATTTTGTTTCATTCTCTGGTACCTAAAGAGATAACAGAAAACTGCTCTAAAAGTGGGAACTCTCAGTTTGTCAGTGTTAACAATTATGTATTCGTTCTAGATCACTCTGGCCTCTTGGTTTCCTGCATTCTGGTGAATACACTGGAAATTTGAAGGGTGGAGTTCTGGAAACTGGAGAGTAGAAGCCTCTGGACTTCTGTCCTAGACCTTGTGTTTGAAGGCCTCTGAATTTTAGCAGAAATTCTTATACTGTGGGCTGGAAGGAGTGGACACAGAATTTCAGTAGTGTAAGTTTGGGGCTATGATATTAGACAGGAATAATCAATCACTTATATAGGTAAGAAAAAGCACAGAAAGATAAAAGACCCATACATAATGTATGTGTCAGTTGAATTTTTTTTATCTGTAAATGGAGACAAAATTGCCTGTTGTTTTGTTCCTGGCTCTTGGTTTGTCATTTCTTTTTCATCCAGGGTTTCAGGATCATGACTTGGACCCTCAGAGCTGGGTGTGGAGGCTCCTTTTCTAGCAGCCAAGCAGGGATGTGATTGATATCGATTCACTTAACCATTTGCTCTCCCATTATTTTGCTGGCAGTTTTTCATGGGATCTGTACCATAACCTTATGAAGTATGCCTCCTGGACAGGAAGATGTGACTGGCTTCTTTTAATGGCATAATGGGTTTTAAAGTTTAGCATTAGATTTTCGTTTTTCAATTTTCTACTTTCTTGTTTTATAAAATTGTTGTGTAATCTTTTGACTTCTTTCCACATTTATCTTAACAGCAGCATTGTCAATTTTCTTAGATTTCTGGGAAAAATACTCTGTGTATCAAAGTGGCTAATAATTTGATGTATTAACTTTAATTTCTAGAGCAAGTCATTAACCTCAGGTGGAATACAGTGACAGTTTGTTTAGTACAAAATTATTCTCAGTCTTTATAATGTGAATAAAAGGGTACCTTGCAGCCAGATTCCTATAGCTAGGGTTGGAGGTATACTTGGGTGCCCACCTCTGCCTCAGCCTCATTTTCAGAAATAGTATTGTGGGTGCTGATGATTCCTATCTTTTGATATTTGCTGTCTGTATAAGGGATCAAATGCCACCTCATCTGTTTTTTTCAAACTGTATTTTTAAAAGTCTAGTCTAGCAAACAATGTCCCCTGTCTGAAATGACAATTAATTTGGTATGGGAGTTACTTAAAAAACTATGTGTCCTGTAAAGCTGATGTTTACTACATAACTGATTTGAATAGATGTGACAGAGATCATAAGGACTGCAGAGCTTATGATATCCTATCTGGAAGTTTGTAGAAAGAGTGCCATATCCTTCTCCGAGGGCTCAAGACCTCGTGTATTCAGTTGTTGTCTATACAGCTTAGGGGAAGAACCAATAGTCCGCTTCACATTTGCGGGTAAGAGAGTAATGTTTCTTTCCTTTACGAAGGCATGTCTAGTGGTATTCCTTTGTTTGACCTGAGAACTCAGCTGGAGCTCTGTAAAATTCTCTGTGGTGTTGTCCCTAGTGTTTCGACTTTTTCTGGCATCTCAGTCGTGGTTATACTTGTGAAACAGCATCTTAATGTTCAGTCTGTGTTGAGTTGCACTGTCCCTCCCAGCCCATACATGTTGCATTCTGACACTGTTATGAAGGACAGGGGACCCATTGGTGATCCATTTCACAGTGGGGCTGATAAGTGTGAGGCATAACCTCCTATATATGATATTTTTCAAATTGTATCGAGAGGTAGAATATAATGCCTCTGGGTTAAGCTATTTCATTTGTAATGCCCTATACATGTGCAAATGCTCCCTTGTTACACAGCTGCTTAGGAAGATTATGTTCTGTGACATGCTGTGCATTGTCAATTTTGATATTCACTTTTGCCATAATTCTTTATTCTGTCTTATTGTAAATATTATATCCTAAACCTGACATCCTTTTTTTTTTTAAACAAGGTGACTAGCCATATGACTGAAAGCTGCCTTGGCTTTCCTGGAGATTTTGATATTTTCCTCCCATTCTTCATTGAAATCCTTCTTATAGGACCTTGTTCCTTTAAGATAAAAGAAGTTTGCCTTTCGGTCACTTATTGAGCAGGTAAAAGCCACCATGATGTTAGAGAAGGTTTGTTTTCTCTGCATTAATGACAGCTGCAATAGTTATGGTAGCCAGAACAATTGTAGTCATGTTTTCAATACCATCAATCTACATCTGGAGGTAGCTGTTTCTCTGAGGGCTTTACCATTTCACTCCTCTATGTATAGAACCTTATCTTGGGCTGTTGATACTCTCAGTAGTGTCTACCTCTGAAAATGGACTTTTATTCTCACCAATTTCTTGCTGCAGTATGATGGTTGTTATCTGTTAGATACATAGCTGTTTGGTGCAGTGGAACCAGGAATGGTTTTGGTTGTTCATATTAATTAGATGGAGCCATGGCAGTCTGGGGGTGAGGAGTACCATGGTAACATGGTGATTTTTACTTGGGTTTGGACTCAACTGAGTCCGAATACTGCCTCTGTTCCTTATTGGCTAGATAACTTAGTGCAAGCTTCCTTGCAGTGTTGAATCTCACATTCCTTAGTAGCAAAACCCACACATTTAGAGTACATGTGTTTTGAATTTATGGTGGCAATAATACAAAGTATATCAAAATTCTGCAGAATTCTCATTCAGGCATCACAGAGATGTTAGGCACTGAGATTTTTTGACCTCAGTATATTGCTCTGTCAGGAGAATGAGATTCACTGTAAACATTTTAAACATTAGCCACAACAATTTGGACTTTGCTACAGCAAGGTGTTAAATAGCTACTTTGCTGGATTTTTACACACACACACACACACTCACACACACACACACAGTATTGCTTGTAGATTCTCTTTTCATTTGCAGAGAAAGGTTTTTTTTCTAACTAGCTGTTTCCAAAATGGACACATAATTTTTTTACTTTACCTCTTAACTCCTTAATCTTGTCAAACAACTACTGATCATAACAATACAATAGAATGTTTTCAGGAAGAATCACTTTATTACTGTGACAGCAGCTATGGTTATTGACTTACAGTTCTGAATAAGGAATATTTATTTCTTAAATAATTTAGTTGTAAAATTAAAAATGCATTGTGACTTCTTCCACATGTAATTTTATAATATTAGTAAAGAGTAGATAATCAGGTTACTAGAAGGTTTTAGAGGGTCCTAGAAGGATGTACTGACTCCCTTTGTGCTTCTGTTTTGAAGCTTAACATAGAATAAAATATTTGTAGTTATTCCCATACTTTCTCTTCATTTTTCAGACATAATCAACAATCCAGTGAACTAATGACTTAGTTTGATTTAGTTCTGTCCTTAACAATGCTTTTAAAAAACAAACAAGTGAGGAGTGAGCTAAAGTATTAAAGTGAGCCTGTGTTTTCTTCATATTTTTCAATTTGTTTTAAACTCCTATAGGTGGTCCCATCCTTCAACCCTGAATTGTTCCTCCTTGTTTGTCCATAGACAGAGAACAGGAGGCTTCCTCCTGTTACAGCGTTGGTGTTCCTTTGCAGCCACCTCATTTTCTGCTGATTTTTATGCCACGTTGCTTCTCAGAGGGTATTGAGGAAAACTTCTGAATTTTACTGTCTTTTTAGATGTTAAATGTACTGATCATGTCCTGCTTGTGGTTGTCTCAGCTTAGTGCCACCTGATAGCCAGCAGTAACAGCTTTACTCTGAACTAATGGGATGTCCTCTTAGTGGGTTTTCAAAATGGTCAGATTTACTAAGGATGTTGGTATCAACAGTTATTCCCTGGATTTCTTTCAATTTTTGAATACATATTGTAGTTCATGAGACAAGAAGTGTATGTGAATTGTAATAGCGACAGCATGCTAATTCTGTTTATTTCTGGTGTCTTTAGGTCACATGAATTAGGACTGCACTCATACATTGCTTACACCAAACGACATGATAGATATGTATGTTTCAGTTGTATTGAAAAGGAAATACCTGTCAACCTAATTATCACCAGAGATGTTCTTATTTAAATTCCTTTAAAGTGAAATAAAAGCTTTGACCTTAGATTATGATTACTACAAATTTGACAGCACCTAAGACTGTGGCATAAAATACTGTGGGGGTGGGCTTCTTCTGCCATAGTAAAACCTCTGTACCTCATGAAAAGTTGTGACATGCAGTAAGTGCTCTTAGATATAAAAGCAAAGTAATTCTTCCAATCAGTAATCTAAGAGATCATTTAGTTCCCTGAGGGGTTAAGAACTTTCCCAGGTTAGCTGGATCGAACTCGAACTCCCATATCTTCTGTGCCCAGGGCCAAACTGCTGCAGTTCGATGGTGAACACCAATTCATTTACTCCTTCCACATTTCTGAGGCAGTCAAAGGAAGGGAAAAAGGAATATCTTTAAAGACTGTTGTAGAAAAAAATGGGTTAAAAATTCACACCAAGAGTTCGATGTGTAATCCCAGCAGCCTGGGAGGCTGAGGCAGGAGGATCTCAAGTTCGAACCAGCCTTAGCAACTTAGTGAGGTGCTAATCAATTCAGTGAAACCCTGTCTGTCTCTAAATAAAATGCAAAAAAGAACTGGGGATATTGCTCAGTGGTTAAGCACTCCTTAGTTCAATCCCTAGTACCAAAAAAAAAAAAAAAAAAAAAAATTCACACCAACACGAGTTCGTGTATGCATTCATTAGTTCTATGTTTGAGTGCCCATGATGTGCCTGGAATCATTGTTGGCCAGAGTAGTGAATGTCAGACAGTCCCTGTGCCTGAGTAGTTTAGGCTATTGCAGAGTCTATTGGTTTTAGCAGTATTCTCATTTTAAGCTACATACTTGCCTTTCCCCAAGGGATGAGTAGCAGTTCTCACTTTGACTACTAGGTATATCCCCAGACATTCTCAAATATTTTTTGAGGGGCAAAATCACCAACTGTTGAGAACCACTTACTAATGGGCATTACAGTTTGATGTGGGAAACAAAAGTGCATAGGAAAACTACTATCAGACGCTCTTTTTGGAACACACTAAGCATAAGCCATATGGCATACTGTGAAAGAACAGAAAGAACTTCTAGTGCATTCTCCAATGTACTCTCTAAGGCAGACATTTAAACACTTTTCCACTTTTGCCTTTTTTTTTTTTTTTTTTTTGTGAGCTAAAACAAACCTTTTATTTTTATTAACTGATTAGTTCAGGTATTTACTATAGTAACAGATGGCTGACCAACTCTAAGACCTGTTGGAATTTAATTCATTATAGTTAAGACCCTGTGAAACCAGGTTTCCAGCGTTGCTCATGCAAAAACCACACAGCAACCAACAAACAAGAAGGGACTGACTGGGATCCTATTTAGGATAAGATTTACTCTATGTTTGTATAAATATGTCAAAATAGATTCTACTGTCAAGTATAACTCAGAGGAACGAATTTTTTTTTTATTGTTCTTTTTTTTATTGTAAACAAATGGGACACATGTTGTTTCTCTGTACATGGAGTAAAGGCATACCATTTGTGTAATCATAAGTTTACATAGGGTAATGTTGTTTGATTCATTCTGTTATTTTTTCCCTTCCCTCCCACCCCTCTTTTCCCTCTATACAGTCCTTCCTTCTTCCATTCTTGCCACCCTCCCTAAACCTAACCCTAACACTAACCCTAACCCCTCCCACCCCCCATTATGTGCCATCATCTGCTTATCAGCAAGATCATTCTTCCTTTGGTTTTTTGAGATTGGCTTATCTCACTTAGCATGACATTCTCCAATTTCATCCATTTGCCTGCAAATGCCATAATTTTATCATTCTTTGTGGCGGAGTAATATTCCATTGTATATATATACCACAGTTTCTTTATCCATTCATCAACTGAAGGACATCTAGGTTGGTTCCACAATCTGGTTATTGTGAATTGAGCAGCTATGAACATTGATGTGGCTGAATCTCTGTAGTATGCTGATTTTAAGTCCTTTGGGTATAGGCCAAGGAGTGGGATAGCTGGGTCAAATGGTGGTTCCATTCCAAGCTTTCTGAGGAATCTCCATACTGCTTTCCAGAGTGGCTGCACTAATTTGCAACCCCACCAGCAATGCATGAGTGTGCCTTTTTCCTCACATCCTCTCCAACACCCATTGTTGCTTGTGTTCTTGATAATCACCATTCTAATTGGGGTGAGATGGAATCTTAGGATAGTTTTGATTTGCATTTTTCTTATTACTAGAGATGTTGAACATTTTTTCATATATCTGTTGACTACTTGTACATCTTCTGTGAAGTGTCCGTTCATTTCCTTAGCCCATTTGTTGATTGGATTATTTGTATTCTTGGTGTAGAGTTTTTTGAGTTCCTTATAGATTCTGGAAATTAGTGCTCTATCTGAAGTATGAGTGGCAAAGATTTTCTCCCACTCTGTAGGCTCTCTCTTCACATTACTTAGTTTCCTGTGCTGAGAGAAAGCTATTTAGTTTGACTCTATCCCAGTTGTTGATTCTTGCTTTTATTTCTTGTGCTATGGGACTCCCGTTGAGGAAGTCTGATCCTAAGCCAACAAGTTGAAGATTTGGACCTACTTTTTCTTCTATAAGATGCAGGGTCTCTGGTCTGATTCCGAGGTCCTTGATCCATTGTGAGTTGAGTTTTGTGCAGGGTGAGAGATAGGGGTTTAATTTCATTCTGTTGCATGTGGATTTCCAGTTTTCCTAGCACCATTTGTTGAAGAGGCTGTCTTTTCTCCATTGCATATTTTTGGCCCCTTTGTCTAGTATGAGAAAATTGTATTTAATTGGGTTTGTGTCCATGTCCTCTATTCTGTACCATTGATCTACCTGTCTATTTTAGTACCAATACCATGCCGTTTTTGTTACTATTTATTGCTTTGCAGTAGAGTTGAAGATCTGGTATTGCGATACCCCCTGCTTCACTCTTTCTGCTAAGGATTGCTTTAGGTATTCTGGGTTTTTTATTCTTCCAGATGAATTTCATAATTGCTTGCTCTATTTCTGTAAGGTACGTCATTGGGATTTTAATTGGAATTGCTTTGAATCTGTATAGCACTTTTGGTAGTATGGCACTGTTGCCTCTTAATACCTAGCTATACAGGTTTGTTTATATCTGAATTGTGCTATTTCAAACATTAAAATTTTTTTATGAAAGGAATTACCTAAATTATTTTTTCTTCATTTTTTTTTTATTATTAAAGTTAAATATTGCTAGCAGTGAATAGTCATGACATAGCAAAGGTGTTTTTATACTTATCTTGTGATAATTATATAGTATAGTTCTGTTACACTGTTACTTTGTGTGTGCATCATTGAACATGAAGTGATGAATAGAAGGCCTTGTAGAACCATAGGGTCATGATGCAGATTGTTTGAGATTACCTATGGAGCATTTGGACTTGTCACTACTTATTTACTAGGGGAAGCTACTGAAAATTACCCGCCCAGTTTCTGTTAAAGATGGTAGTGTTTTAATCAACCATCAGGAAGAAAATCTCATAAACTTTTTGTTTGCATGGAAAGTCTCATTGTAATTATTTCTCATTAGAGAGAATATAGCATTTACTGACAGCCTAATTCTTTGGAAATGCATGAATTGTCTTTTCATGTCTTAAAACTATGATGTAACTGAATTGGAAATTATTTTGTAACAGTAATACTTGTCATGAAAATTCAGTTAGGTAAGTATAATGTCCAAAGTAAAGGTTCTTGAATATCTCAAACAAAATAAAATAAAAACTCAGTAACTTTTTTTTTTTTTTTTTTTTTTTTTTTTTAATGGTACTGGGGATTGAACCCAGGTGTGCCTAACCACTGAGCCACTTTCCTCAGTTCTTTTTATTTTTTATTTTGAGACAGGTTTCACTAAATTGCTGAGGCTGGCTTTTTTTTTTTTAAGTTGTAAATGAACACAATGCTTTTTAAAATTTATTTACTTTTATGTGGTGCTGAGAAGTGAACCCAGTGCCTCACACATGCTAGGCAAGAGCTCAACTATTGATCTACAACCCCAGCCCCTCAGACTGGCTTTGAGTTTGCAATCTTCCTACCTTGCCCTCCTGAGCTCCTGGATTATAGGCATGTGTCACCATGTCTGGTCCTGGTAATCTCTTTGGTGTTATTTGATTGTTACTTTTGTGAAATTTGTTCATTGCCATAATTATTTTCCCACATTATTGCTTCCTCTCAATAGAAATTGCCATCATTTGAAGCTCTTTCTCCTTCTAGCCCATGGTTTTAGGAGCATATTGTCTATGTAGTTTCTGTGTACCTCTGGAATGTGTGTATTCATTAATCAAAGACTATAGGAAATGTCTGTTGGTTTTCTGAGTTCACTTGTAAATCAGCTGTTGTGTTGGGTAAGTTTGGTAACATTTACTCTGTTATGTGTTAGGTAAAAGGTACAGGAATGTTGGAGTCATGGTGGGATACATGAGGGACACAAGGTGGCTCCATAGGTATGATTATGATGAAGCTGAATTAATTGAGTCGAAGAAGCATGAGGAGTCAATTTGACACATCTAAATAAATCTTGTACTTAGTACTGTGAACTGAACTTGCATCAACACACGACATACATCATAGCATAAACTCCCTTCAGCAGTGCTATAACTAGTGAGCTGTAATTCAAGAACAATGCACTTGAATTTGAGATGTATGTAGCTCATTATGTTTTGTAGTCTACACAAAAGCAAACTGACTTTTGTGCAGGTAATCCGTTAATGTTCAGATGAGTTAAGGATAAGTAAGACTTTTGACTTCTTAGATAATCATATAAAGTCATGTGATGGCAAAACTCATTTTTTTCTTTTTTAAGCAAAGTATGAACAATGATTTTTTTTTTAAATCTCTTTTTTCATTGTATGTGGTACTGAGGATGAAACCCAGGACCTCACACATGCTAGGCGAGTGCTCTACCACTGAGCCAGAACCCCAGCCCCAACAACGATCTTTTTAATTGGCTTGATTCTATTACATGGAGAAGTAAATGTAAATGTTTTCAGCATTTACATTTATACATAGTAAATCTTTTATAGTCAACATGATAGAGTCCATAAAATAAGGCACATTTCTTTGTTCCATTAATGAAAAAAAGAATCAACTTTAACCATTACTTTGGTTATTTACTTAGATTTATTTGTTCTCACTTTAGCTATTCCTCTGGTCGTTTTGATTATAACATACAAAAGCAACTGGTAACATGAAAACTTTATTTCTTTTTAAAAATCTCATGTAATTACCCAATTACTAAGAAAAGAAATCTATAAGAATCAAGTTCTGTTATTTTCCGTAATTTATGTATGTGAGTGTTGCTTACTAAAATGTGATATCTCAGACCGTTAAATATTTTACAATATACTTACTTTTACTACCTTTTTATAAAAATTCTTTTGATATATATGACTTAAAATTTAAGCCAGTAATGAACTATTGGAAATACGCTTCCTGGATTTGAATCTTGCATCCATCATGAACCTTGGGCAAGCTAATTAAGTTTTATGTGCATTTGGTTTCTCACTTGGTATGAGGGCATAATAATTATACCAACCTTCAAGAATTGAATTATTAAATATAATGTGCCTAAGATAGTGCTCAGCGCTTAATAAGTCTATGCATGCCCCTTTTTTAAAGAAAATAACAAGTAGTAGACAAGTGCTTCTGTAGTGTCAAAAATAATGAAAATAGATGGAATGGCACATTTTCTCATTCTGTACCTTATTTCATACAATAAGTGTTTATTATGAAACATATGGGTTGGTAATTGCAGTGATGGGTCTTTGTCCTTTCACTAAAAAGCATGGAGACAGACATGTGTAAGATCATTGTATAACTGAGTACCTAATTATGACTAGCATTTGTGCCACATATTCAGTGACTTTGGGTTATTCATAGCAGGGAGACCTGACCTATTCTGTAGGTATTTAAAGTGAAATGTGAAAAATGCCAACTGGGTCAAAACGGTGGGCATAACACGCAGGTGAGAATATCTCCAGCAGAGGTAACAGTACATGGAAGGACTCATAATTTAGCAGAGGAATAACAATGGAGAGAATTAACATCTGGACTGGTACTGTTTGTCTTGCTGTTTAAATTTATGAGACCAGCTCTTTGCTCTGAAGTGTGCCTTTATGTGTGCCTTCCCACACATTCTTTCTGAGAGACATCCTTGTTCCTGCCTCTCTTCTTTCCTGTCTTAAGAACCGTAAGAAGATGTCTACAAATTCTTCTACTTGATGGTATTTTCATCATCCTTTTGGTTACTTTCCACATTCTTTTTTCAGCCTACTGTCTTTTACCATTACACTTTCATCTATTCCTCAATGTAGAGGAATATTTGATTTGGGAAAGAGGAAGAAACTTTGCAAGCTATTGAAGCTAACAAGTTTGACTCTTTGAAAGCTAAGGGCATACTATTTTATTTATCAAAGAAATTGCATTTATTTTTTTTTTTTTTTTTGCTTTTCATCCAAGAAGTAGTGCCATTTACATCTTTGATGGCTTGCTTATTTAACTTTTTTTCTGAATTATTTTCCCCAGTGATCCGTTTAGATTTCTTTACATTTTTTATCCTTTAGCCTGTTCTTGAATGCCAGGTCTTTGAAACTTAATAATTTATAAGTGGCTGCTTTACTTGACTGTTATCCATTATTAGATATTGGGAATTACTTATATTTAATGAGAGAATAATTACTAGCAGGAAATAAAAGAGAAGGTGGTTCTGGCTATGTAAGCATAAGAACATGTGAATTTAAAATCAAGGCAACTTGTAATGATTGATATACCAAAGAGTACACATTCATTTCATGTTCTTTTTTTGTTTTTGGTACTGGGGATTGAACTCAGGGGCACTTAAATGCTATGCTGCATCCCCAGCCCATTTTGGATTTTATTTAGAGACAGGTCTTTCTCAGTTGCTTAGGGCCTTGCTAAATTGCTGAGGCTGGCTTTGAACTTTTGATCCTCCTGTTTCAGCCTCCTGAGCCTCTGGGATTAAAGTTGTGGGCCACTGTGCCCCTGGTTCAACATGTTGATACATGTTACAGCTGTTTTGTGATAAAGTAAGGGCAAGAATGCCAATTGATGTTGAAGGATCAATAGAACACAAGTTTGTTAATTTGGTTTCTCGAGAGAAACAATCATGAATGTGTTCATTTGCACAAATATTCCCCTACTAAAGATGGTTCAAATTAAGATATCTTTGACTTTTCAATCATGCAAAAAGAAGCAGTCCATAATCACATACTTGGAATTTCTTGTTCTTTTCTTGACCTGGTGCTATGCAATAAGGTACTCTTTCAAGATGCTGGACAGCAGCAGTGAGCTATAACTCCTAGTCAGCCATGTGATCCCAAGGGTAAACATCCAATATTGTACAGTGTACTGTGTGGCTAAGCTATGATGTTCAGTGGTGTTATGGTTTAGATATTAAATGCTTCCTCTCTGCCCATGTGTTGAAGGTCCTCAGACTGTGGCACTCTCAGAAGGCAGAGGAACCTTTAGGAGGTGGGGCCTAGTTGGAAGAAGTTAGGTCATTGGCGGCATGCTTTCAACTGTTGGGGGAAATATAACCCCTCCTTTTCCTTCCTTCCTTCCTTCCTTTCCTTCCAAGCCATCATGATGTGAGCAACTTTATTCCCACCACACGCTGCTAGCCACATTTTGCCTGATCATAAGCTGAAAGCGATGGGGCCAAATGTCCATAGTCTGAAACCTGTGAAATGAGAGCCAAAGTAAGTCTTTCCCCCTTTAGGTTGTCTATCTCAGCTATTTTGCCACAGTGGTAGAAATCAGACTAACACAAGTAGGTTAAGTATATTAAAAGCATTTCAACTTACAATATTTTCAGTTAAACAGTGGATTTATTGGGATATAATAGCATTATAAGTTAAGGAGCATATACCCTTTCGTCTGTTCACCCAACTATCTTTATTAAGGATATATTAGCTGCCTCCATTATGGAGGCTGAGAAGTCATAAAATCTGCTTTCCAGGAGTTGGAGATTCTGAAGAATCAATGGGGCATGCTTTTAGTCTAAACATTGGTATGCTTCAGGCACAAGAAGAATCAGTGTTTCAATTGGAGTTTGAAGGCTGGAATAAATGTGTTCTTGCTCATGTAAGACTGACAGGAGGGTTTACTCCAAGGAGAGTTGAATTTCTGTTCTATTCAGATCTTCAACTGATTGAATGAGTCTACTCACATTGGAGAGGAAAACCTGCATCATTTATTGTGCTGATTGATATGTTATTGGAATTATCCACATAATGTTTAACCAAGTGTCTGGGTACCTTATGTTCCTGTCACATGGACCAATAAAATTAAGTATAATAAATAAGTTTGTTTTAACATTTAAAAGCCTATTAGTTGAATACCACATATTAATGGAAGAAAGGAGAAGCACCATGTACTCATTTTACAAAATACACAAAAATACACCTATTTTTTTTTTTTTTCTGGTGTCTTCAAATTTTTTTTTGTTCTTTTTAGATAGACATGACAGTAGAGTGTATTTTGACATGTATTCGTAGAGTATAACTTACTCTGATTACGATCCCACCTAATACCCACTTTTGATAAACGTTTTCAAAGGGAGTAGGTGTATGTAAGTAAGCAATACCTCCAGCAAATGCCATGTAAAATGGGGAAATTTTGCTTGTTTCTCCATAAGATTTGTATCAAAGTAATGATTTTCACTTTTAGCACTGCTAGTCAAAATTTTACTTGAAGGCCCTAGTTACTGCAGTAAGTTTAAAAAATGCTAAAGCATGAAGATCAGAAAGAAATAAAACAAACTACATACCGTTTGTGGAGAGTGTATTTGTTTGTGAATACCTGTATGTAGATCTAATAGTTCTTGGGTCTTCTGTTATAGTGAGACCCTGAAATAGGCCCACCTTTGGATGACATTAAATTTTTATTAAAGATAACAAATAAATCCAAGTAAAGAAAAGAGCCTTCACTATTTGGGGAGTAACTGAACCTTGAACTCCACTATATACATCTACTGATTTAAAGTGGATCCTAGACCTAAGAGAGAAAATTAAAGTATAAAGTATTTATTTTATTTTATTTTATTTCATTTTATTTTACTTTACTTTTTGTCCTGGGGATTGAACCCAAGGGCATTTTTTTCTTTGAACTATATCTTCAGTTCCCACATTTTATTTTATTTTATTTTTTTTATTGTAAACAAATGGAATACGTGTTGTTTCTCTATTTGTACATGGAGTCAAGGCATACCATTTGTGTAATCATAAATTTACATAGGGTAATGTTGTTTGATTCATTGTTATTATTTTTTCCCTTCCCTCCACCCCTCCCACCCCTTTCACCCCTCCCACCCCTCTTTTCCCTCTACACAGTCCTTCCTCCTCCATTCTTACCACCCTCCTTACCCTAAACCCTAAACCAAACCCTAACCCTAACGCTAACCCCTCCCACCCCCCATTGTATGTCCTCATCCGCTTATCAGCAAGATCATTCGTCCTTTAGTTTTTTGAGATTGGCTTATCTCACTTTAGCATGACATTCTCCAATTTCATCCATTTGCCTGCAAATGCCATAATTTTATCATGCTTCATGGTGGAATATATTCCATTGTATATATATGCCACAGTTTCTTTATCCATTCATCAACTGAAGGGCATCTAGGTTGGTTCCACAATCTGGGTATGGTGAATTGAGGAGCAATGAACATTGAGGTGGCTGAATCTCTGTAGTATGCTGATTTTAAGTCCTTTGGATATAGGCCAAGGAGTGGGATAGCTGGGTCAAATGGTGGTTCCATTCCAGGCTTTCTGAGGAATCTCCATACTGCTTTCCAGAGTGGCTGCACTAATTTGCAACCCCACCAGCAATGTAGGAGTGTACCTTTTTCCCCACATCCTCTCCAACACCCATTGTTGCTTGTGTTCTTGATAATCGCCATTCTAATTGGGGTGAGATGGAATCTTAGGATAGTTTTGATTTGCATTTTTCTTATTACTAGAGATGTTGAACATTTTTTCATATATCTGTTGACTACTTGTACATCTTCTGTGAAGTGTCTGCTCATTTCCTTAGCCCATTTGTTGATTGGATTATTTGTATTCTTGGTGTAGAGTTTTTTGAGTTCCTTATAGATTCTGGAAATTAGTGCTCTATCTGAAGTATGAGTGGCAAAGATTTTCTCCCACTCTGTAGGCTCTCTCTTCACATTACTTCGTTTCCTGTGCTGAGAGAAAGCCATTTAGTTTGACTCTATCCCAGTTGTTGATTCTTGCTTTTATTTCTTGTGCTATGGGTCTCCCATTGAGGAAGTCTGATCCTAAGCCAACAAGTTGAAGATTTGGACCTACTTTTTCTTCTATAAGATGCAGGGTCTCTGGTCTGATTCCGAGGTCCTTGATCCATTGTGAGTTGAGTTTTGTGCAGGGTGAGAGATAGGGGTTTAATTTCATTCTGTTGCATGTGGATTTCCAATTCTCCCAGCACCATTTGTTGAAGAGGCTGTCTTTTTTCCATTGCATATTTTTGGCCCCTCTGTCTAGTATGAGAAAATTGTATTTAATTGGGTTTGTGTCCATGTCCTCTATTCTGTACCATTGATCTACCTATTTTAGTACCAATACCATGCCGTTTTTGTTACTATTGCTTTGCAGTAGAGTTGAAGATCTGGTATTGCGATACCCCCTGCTTTGCTCTTTCTACTGAGGATTGCTTTAGGTATTCTGGGTTTTTTATTCTTCCAGATGAATTTCATAATTGCTTGCTCTATTTCTGTAAGGTACGTCATTGGGATTTTAATTGGAATTGCATTGAATCTGTATAGCACTTTAGGTAGTATGGCCATTTTGAACAATACTAATTCTGCCTATCCACGAACATGGGAGATCTTTCCATCTTCTAAGGTTTTCTTTAATTTCTTTCTTTAGTGTTCTCTAGTTCTCATTGAGGAGGTCTTTCACCTCTTTTGTGAGATTGATTCCCAAGTATTTTATTTTTTTTGAGGCTATTGTGAATGGGGTAGTTTTCCTAATTTCTCTTTCTGAAGATTCATCACTTATGTATAAAAATGCATTGGATTTATGAGCATTGATCTTGTAACCTGCTACTTACTGAATTCACTTATGAGTTCTAAAAGTTTTCTGGTGGAATTTCCAGGTTCCTCTAAATACATAATCATGTCATCAGCGAACAGGGATAGTTTGAGTTCTTCTTTTCCAATTCGTATCCCTTTAATTTCTTTGGTTTGTCTAATTGCTCTGGGTAGAGTTTCAAGGACGATGTTGAATAGCAGTGGTGAAAGAGGGCATCCCTGCCTTGTTCCAGTTTTTAGGGAGAATGCTTTCAGTTTTTCACCATTTAGAATGATATTAGCCATGGGCTTAGCATAAATGGCCTTTACAATGTTAAGGAATGTTCCCACTCTCCCAATTTTTTCTAGTGTTTTGAGCATGAAGGGGTGCTGTATTTTATCAAATGCTTTTTCTGCATCTATTGAAATAATCATGTGATTCTTGACTTTAAGTCTATTAATATGGTGAATGACATTTATTGATTTCCGGATGTTGATCCAACCTTGCATCCCTGGGATGAAACCCACTTGATCATGGTGCACTATCTTTTTAATATGTTTTTGTATGCGATTTGCTAAAATTGTGTTGAGAATTTTTGTGTCGATGTTCATTAAGGATATTGGTCTGAAATTTTCTTTCCTTGATGAGTCTCTGTCTGGTTTAGGTATCAGTGTGATATTGGCTTCATAGAATGAATTTGGGAGGGTTCCCTCCTCTTCTATTTTATGGAATACTTTGAGAAGTATTGGAATGAGCTCTTCTTTAAAGGTTTTGTAGAACTCGGCTGAGAACCCATCTGGTCCCGGACTTTTCTTTGTTGGTAGGTTTTTGATGACTTCTTCTATTTCAGTACTTGAAATTGGTCTATTTAAATTGTGTATGTCCTCCTCATTCAGTTTAGGCAATTCGTATGTCTCTAGAAACCTGTTGATGTCTTCGAAATTTTCTATTTTGTTGGAGTATAGATTTTCAAAGTAGCTTCTAATTATGTTTTGTATTTCAATCCTGTCTGTTGTGATATTTCCTTGTTCATTCTGAATTTTAGTAATTTGAGTTTTCTCCCTCTTTCTCTTTGTTAATGTGGCTAAGGGTTTATCAATTTTGTTTATTTTTTCGAAGAACCAACTATTTATTTTGTCAGTTTTTCTGATTGTTTCTTTTGTTTCAATTTCATTGATTTCGGCTCTGATTTTAACTATTTCCTGTCTTCTACTACTTTTGGTGTTGGTCTGCTCTTTTTTTCTAGGGTTTGAGCTTTAGTGTTAATTTGTTTATTTGTTCATTTCTACTTCTTTTGTTGAATGCGCCCCATGAAATAAATCTTCCTCTAAGTACTGCTTTCATAGTGTCCCAGAGATTTTGATCTGATGTGTCTTTGTTCTCGTTTACTTCTAGGAATTTTTAAATTTCCCTTCTGATGTATTCGGTTATACATTCATCATATAATAGTGTATTATTTAATCTCCAGGTATTGGAGAAGTTTTTGTTTTTTATTCTGTCATTTATTTCTAATTTTAATCATTATGATCTGATAGAGCACAAGGTAGTACCTCTATCTTCTTGTATTTGCTAAAAGTAGCTTTGTGGCATAAAACATGGTCTATTTTAGAGAAGGATCCATGTGCTGCTGAGAAGAAAGTATATTCGTTTTTTGTTGGATGGTATATTCTATATAAGTCGGTTAAGTCTAAATTGTTGATTGTTATTGAGAACTATGGTTTCTTTATTCAATTTTTGTTTGGAAGATCTATCCAGCGGTGAGAGAGGTGTGTTAAAATCGCCTAGTATTATTGTGTTATGGTCTATTTGATTTCTGGAATTGAGAAGGATTTGTTTGACGTACATGGATGAGCCGTGTTCAGGGCATAGATACTTATGATTGTTATGTCTTGCTGATTTATGCTTCCCTTAAGCAGTACGTAATGTCCTTCTTGATCCCTTCTGACTAGTTTTGGCTTGAAGTCCACATTATCTGAAATGAGGTAGGATACTCCAGTTTTTTTGCTGTGTCCGTGTGCATGGTATGTTTTTTCCCATCCTTTCACCTTTAGTCTATGGGTATCTCTTTCTATGAGATGAGTCTCTTGCAGGCAGCATATTGTTGGATGTTTCTTTTTAATCCAATCTGCCAGTCTATGTCTTTTGATTGATGAGTTCAGGCCGTTAACATTCAGGGTTATTATTGTGATATGATTTGTATTCCCAGTCTCTTGACTAATTTTTATTTTTTGACATGATTTGGTTTCTCCTTTGTTTGGCTATTCCTGTAGGCTAGTTCCTCCTGTTGCTCATTTGCATCGTTTTTCATCTCTTCCTCATGGAATATTTTGCTGAGAATGTTTTGTAATGCTGGCTTTCATTTTGTAAATTCCTTTAGCTTTTGTTTATCATGGAAGGATCTTATTTCGTCATCAAATCTGAAAGTAAATTTTGCCTGGTTATAAGATTCTTGGTTGGCATCCGTTTTCTTTCAGGGCTTGGTAAATGTTGTTCCAGGCCCTTCTAGCTTTTAGGGTCTGGATTGAAAAAATCTGCTGATATTCTTATTGGTTTCCCCCTGAATGTAATTTGATTCTTTTCTCTCGCAACCTTTAAAAGTCTGTCTTTATTTTGTATGTTAGGTATTTTCATAATAATGTGCCTTGGTGTGGGTCTGTTGTAATTTTGTATATTTGGAGTCCTATAAGCCTCTTGTACTTGGTTTTCCATTTCATTCTTCAGATTTGGGAAATTTTCTGAAATTATTTCATTGAATAGATTGTTTATTCCTTTGGTTTGTTTCTTTAAGCCTTCCTCAATCCCAATAATTCTTAAATTTGTCCTTTTCATGATATCCCATAGTTCTTGTAGATTCTGTTCATGATTTCTCACCATCTTCTCTGTTTGTTCAACTTTGTTTTCAAGGTTAAATATTTTGTCTTCAATGTCTGAGGTTCTGTCTTCCAAGTGTTCTAGCCTATTGGTTATGCTTTCTATGGAGTTTTTAACTTGGTTTATTGTTTTCTTCATTTCAAGGATTTCGGTTTGTTTTTTTTTTTCAGTATCTCTAACTCTTTATTGAAATGATTTCTTGCTTCCCGTATTTGCTCGTTTAACTGTTGATTGGTGTGATCATTTAATGCCTGCATTTGCTCTTTCATCTCCTCCTTCAATGCCTGCATTTGCTCTTTCATCTTCTCGTTTGCTTCCCTGATTGTTTTAATTACGTACATTCTGAACTCCCTTTCTGACATTTCTTCTGCTGTGCTGTCATTGGGTTTTATTGATATAGTATCTAGGTTTGTTTGGGACATTTTCTTCCCTTGTTTTCTCATATTGGTCAGATGTCAGTGGGACTCTGAGATATTGCAGATTTCCTCTATTGGCTTATAGTGTCCCTATAGATTTCCATTGTATCACCTCCCAGCCTTCAGTAGCCAGAAGTCTTGGAGGAACTTGATAATGCAGTGCTTCCGAAGAAAGCTGCCCGTAGCCCGTTACTGGTTCCAGTGCTTGGAGCTGGCTCTGTGTGGAAAGGCTCTCACTGGGCAATCTGCTCCGAGAAGCTAGCCTTGAAAGGCTCCTCCCGCCGGAGGGAGCTGGCCTGCTTGGGGAAGTCCCTGGCTGCCCTGTCCTGGTCCCTGAAGCTGCCTGCGGGCTGGAGCTCTCCTCTGGCTCTGGGACGTGGAGATGGTTCTGTGCAGAAAGGCTCTCACTGGGTGGCCTGCTCCGGGAAGCTGGCCGTGTAGGAGGAGCCCACTGCTGGAGTGAGATGGGCTACCTGGGCAAGACTCTAGCTGCCCTGCCCTGCTCTGATAATCTGCCCCTCTCCGGGCCTACCGCCCAGGCCGAGCTTCACCCAGTGGGGGAGACTCACCCTGTGGCTCTATTTTAGTCTGAGTCTCTCAATGCCTCCCCTTCTTGAATCCTGGGTTCTGCAGCGACTGGAGATACAGTCACCCTCTAGTCCGCCATTGTGGATCACCCCATGGAAAGAGCCTGCCCCCACATTTTATTAATTTTTTAATTTTTTAATTTTTTTGAGACAGGGGTCTTGCAGAGCTGCTTAGGGCTTGCTAAGTTTCTGATACTGGCCTGAAACTTGTGATCATCTTGCCTCATTTTCCCATGTCACAGGGATTATAGGTGTGTGCCACCATGCCTGGCAATATAAGGCTTTTTAGAAGCTTTGATAGTAGGAAAAGATTTTCTAAGTCACAGAAAGTAATAATCATAAAAAATTGATAAATACATTTCATTGAGCTTGAAAACTTCTCATCAAAAGACATCATTAAAAAGATGAAGAAGTATTTGTAAAACATATAAAGACTGATAACAGGAATATTTACAGAACTCAAAATTCATAGGCAAACAAACAAACAAATAAAATGGCCAAATAACCTATACAAAAGATGGGCAAAAAAATAAGCAGTCTCTTGAATTGAAGATTTTCGGACTAAAACTTTATCATGTAATGATCTTTACAGGAATTTACTGTCATTCCTAGCAAGTGTGTAAGTAATAGGAACTAGATGGCAAATCTGACTGAGGAATATAGAGGGAAGGTAGCATCACTAAAGATTTGGAAGGAGTTAGGAAGCTACACAGTACCTCCATCCCCTGGCCCCTGGTTTGCTGCTTATTTCTCCAGTGACTGGCTACTGAAAAATTTGTTTTTTCACCTTGCTTTGTGGTACTGATGATTGAACCCCGAAGTGCTATACTGTTGAGCTATACGTTTAGAACATTTTTCTTCTTCTTGAGACTAAGATTGTGAGGTTGCCCTCAACCTTGTGATCCTCCTGTCTCAGCCTTCAAATTCACTGTGATTACAGGTGTTTGCCACCATGCCTGACTCTGAAATCTTTTTCCCTTTTTTTTCCATTAAACTCTCTTTTGATTTCTAATATCTGCAGCTCATTTAGAAGAGTACTAAACCAGAACACTGTCATCTTGGGAAAGCTCCATACAGTGGGAGTTTCACAAGGATTGGGGTGGTAGTGATTATCCATACTACATATCCTGTATGCTCAATATATTATTAGTGTTTGGCAACACAGATAATGATGCCAGGAATATATGAGGTTTAGTCTTCATTCTGTCACTTGAGTAATGCACAGCCTTTGGCAGATTATTGATTGTGTTTCCAACATTAGTAAAGTAGGAATATTAATAGTTTCTCACAGGCATATGAAGTTTAAATGAGATAATGATTAAGAGTGAAAATTCTTTATATTTATCACTGAACCTGGAATATAATAAACACAGAGTAAATAGATGTTTGTTTTCATCATCAACTTAAATTTTCAATCACTGAAAAACTTTGTGTTTTGGAAAAAAAGTTTTGGAAATAAGAACTGATATTTAAGGTAGACCCTGTCCAAATGGTACTTAAGATGTTAGGAGCCAAAACATAAATGAAGAAACACTTTCAAAAACTTGCCATTGGGCATGTGACTGTGAAGACTCTTTATCCACTGTGTTGCTCTTGAAGGGCAGTTTCCCCTGCTGCATCTATGTGCTGTATACAGTGTGCTGTACCTTTTGCTTCGGCCATCTCAGAGAGGACTCTGCTCAGTGGTTGACAAGATTCTTGTATGTTGCTGCTGCCAACAATAAGTTTAACTGTTTCCGTATATTGCATGATGGCTTTATAAAGAAAAGAGTGCAAAAGAAAAGTAGGTGAATGTTAAAAAATAGAAGAAGAAAAAAAGAATCTGATCTTCTGAATGTTACTTTGTTGGAATTACTGGTTGAAGTCCAGAGTTAAGAGAGGGTTTTTTTCTTTGAAAATTAATTTCCATAACCTTTTTATTTCAACACCAATAATTTAATATTACCTTTTTTTTGGAGAAATTTTTTTGTGACTTTTGCATACATACATCTGTGAATATGTATACATGTTTACATATACCTAATAAAGCTTATATATAGTAACTTTTTATTTTAGAACAATTTTAAATTTACAGAAAAAAATATTAAGATAACCCACAGGGTTCTTATGCATCTTGCATCAATGTTTCTATTATTATCTTACTTTTCCAGGGTACACTTGTTATAATTAATGAACCAATATCAATACATTATTATTAATGTAAGTCCTTAATTTATCAGGATAACTATTCTGATAGTTCCTCTAGGCTAGCAAGCCAGGAAAAAGTCCCTCTTGAACCCTTTTGGCATGGACTTGTCTATGGACCATTATTGTTGCTACTGGGGTGGAGTGTTTGACGGCCAGCCTCACTTCACCTCAATCATGGGGCCAGAGCTTGGGAGAAAATCAAGGTGCTCTTTTTAGTTAGAAAATACTCTAATGAAGAAAAGTCTTAGGAGTGAGTCATGCAATAAAACTTCATGATTCACTTTACCCAGTCACATCAGTTGTAAAATTCTTTTTTGAAAAGACAAGTGTATATAGTTAGATAAAATACCTCTGTGGAGTTCCCCTAAACCTGACCAATGGTAAAAAGGGAGTTTTTTCCCGAGTTTCTGTTCTCCCTCATGTAACTAGCTTATTTATAAGGCATATGCACTACAGTCATACCTGTTAATGCCATTTTAGTACTGAAATATTTGTTGACTGAATTCTGTCATTGCTTGTTAATATGGCCATTATGGCAGCAATACAAATATTAAATTTGAATTGAAGATGGATATAATTTAAATTCAGTTAAAGAGCTGGACCTCCTTTTAGTTTTCTTTTACTGTCTAATATCTTTGGTTTGGTGGTGGGATAAAAACCTGTGGTTGGTTAAGGTTCATGATTCTGTAGTGTAAAAGGTAGGTTTGCCATTTGTAGTTTGGGGCCAGAGCTCATAGGAATCATGTGTGATAATTTACAGCAAAATTGACTTCCAAAACAAAATTAAAATAGTGGGAAACCATTTTCAATTTATTTCCTATGTTCTTAGATAAAATGAAAGGAAAAGCATGAGTATTCCTGCTGTATGATAATTGTTTATCCCTGCCATGCCCCTGTCCCCCATGGGATGGCTCCTTTTCTCAGCAGCAGCTTTTGAAATGTAAAACAAAACCTAAATGACAAATGGCTGCACTAACCATCATTGAGTGTTCTGTCCTGCTGTCTTCTGTGTTCTAGCCTCTCCAACCTCAGAAAGAAGGTTTTTTTTTTGTTTGTTTGTTTTTTTCTTCTGGTTTTTGGTTTTTGTTTTTCTGTGGTGCTGGGGATTAGAACCCAGGGCCTTGTGCATGCAAGGCAAGCTCTCTACCAACTGAGCTGTATCCCCAGCCTCAGATTCGATGCATTTTGATTCGATGGATAGCTGTTGTATCTTGTATTTGTTAAGTGGTTAAGACAGCACATTCCATTTTTCTTTTTAATTTCATGACAGTTTATGGATTGTAATAGACAGCCACATCTGAAGAAATCAGTGAAACCATAGCCATGCGGTGATTTTCTTATTACATATATAGATGAATAATCTTTATTATGATTATTGAATATATTGTACAAACATGAGCTTTTTTGAGGGGGGAGTACCAGAAATACATTTGGGTAAATTATTTTCACGTGGTCTTTACTGGGGCTGATATCAGCTAGTTAGGATTGTTTTTTGGAATCATTCCAGTTTGCATTTAAATATATTAAAAGTGCATGTGAATAAGAGGAAATATAGGTAATTAAAATTGCATTTCATTGTGAAGCCTGTTTTAACATTGTGATTGATTAATGAGTTTATGTAGAGTATAATCTTGATCTCACCAAAACACTTTCTGAATTTTATCTGTGGTGGCTCAGTCCTTACGGGAGTAAAGGAGTCCTTTTGAGCAGAACTTGTTAATGGTTCATTACAACAGTGACCATTCTGAATTTCATTTGAATTAACCAATTTATTAGAGAATGGATATAGAGTTTCAAATCTGAATTGTAGTTTATAGATGAATATCATTTGCTGGCCAAAAATAGTTCCCTAATACTTATGACATCTTTAATATTTTTAAGGCAGAATATCAATATTTACTAATAAAATACTTACAAGTCATTTAATCAAAGAGTCTGTATAATGGCCAGGTTATTTAATTTTTAAAATAACTTACATAAATAGAAATGAGGCATATCATAAAATAGTTAAAATATGATGAGTTGGCATTAGATTTTAATTTTTGTCTTATTTCGTACCCAATGGCAACATTCTAGTGTTTTAGCCTGTTTTCTGCACCTAATGGTCATACATTAGCATCTTATAAATAACTTACAAATTACAGTCCCATAAAATCAGTTTTCATGACTAAACCATGACTTTTTTAAAGGAAGACAAGAAAATGTGTTTTTTCCCCTCATCTTCAGATCTTTGATAAACAGTTGAGGTATATATTCTTAATGTGAAGTTGGTGTATTAATAAATTAAAATTAATCTTAGGAAAACACAATTTGCTGTTAATGGTTATAGATTATTTACATTTAACTACAATATTATATATTTTAAGCATTTTGATACGTGTCACCAAATTGTTGGAGTGATTTATTTAATGTACCTTCATTTTGCTGTTTGTGGTCTGAAGTCAAGTCACTAATGGTGATAGTCATGGAAGTTAGTTCTGCTTGTTATTTAGCTGTTGGTTTTAAACTGATTTCAATTCTATTCTTCCCATTGATTTCTTGGAATAATAATGAATCTTTTTTCAAGAAATATTTCTCCATGTATTCCCTGATTGATGATCTTTGAAGTTTTGCTAGAGAGTAATTATAGGAACAGTTAAGATATTTTGTGTGTTCTATCTTATCTTTGCTATTCCTCTGATTTGTGTTGAATATATCTACTTCTTCTGCACTTTAAATAATTTTATGAAATTAATAACAGAAAAATAGTAGCATTTTCAGACATAGCTTCATGCCTGAGTGGGAAGCCACAAATTGCTAAATAAAGTGAATCCGAGGTGCTGAATTATTTTCTTGTAGTAGGATTGCATGATTTTCTAAGGAAGTTTAGCTGAAAAATATGACTGTAACATAATTTAAAAAGTTTTATTTCCAAACAGGTGTTTGTCATTTTAAAATTTTGTATTAAATTTTCATATTGTTTCTTATGTAGTGTTTTCATGTTTTTGACATTAAAAGACTAATTGTACTTTAATTAGCATTAATTTCTTGGTCTTGCTTTCATTATTTGAAACAGTACCAGAAAGTATTCAGGGAGAATGTGACATATGATCTAAGTGCATGGACTGCAGGTAGTATTTATGATGGCTGCTAAAAAAATAAAGGTTTCATTTTTTTCCCCCCAAAGATTCACTTTCAAAAATACAGTATGGCATATAGGATTTTAAAATATGGAAATCTTAAACTGATTCAAAAACTACTGTATTCTCCCCTCCCCCCCAAAAAAAGAAGATCACTCTTTATTTATACTATCTTGAGCTTCTCTTCTGGTAAATGCCTCATGCCTGGGTGGCATTAAGTTTTATTAATTTCCCCCTCATTTATTGTGACCCTTGCCCCTGTCTTCCCTTTCAAAATTTTTTCTTTATTAATATTTTTCTATGTTCATACTAGAATTTTACGTATGAAAAATGATGGAAGATGGTAAGGGATTCTGTCTTTATCCAATATTTGTAGTAGTGGAAAAAGCTGAGCATAACCAGCATATGCCATCATTCAATGGTATTTAATGCAGCCAGCATTCCTGTTGTGAAACCTGGAAGATGGCTAGTTCTGTATTCTGGCCCTTTAATTACTCAGTATCTTCCTGTTTTCTCAGTGAATGGGAAATTGGAAATCTGAGAGAATGGAGTGTAGGATACCAAATCTTGCATTGTTTGAAAAAATTTTCCTAGTTACTGACCTTGAGCTATCCCAAAAGTCACTTAGCATTTTTGTGCCTCAGTTTCTCATCCATTAGTTATGATGATTCAAGTGAATTATTTACTTCCTAAGGTTCAGTCTGAGATGAGCTTCTAATTATGTCCACTTAATCAATTAAGAAGAAATAGCTGGGACTGGAGATGTACTCAGGGGCAGAGTGCTTGTCAAGCATGTCAGTGGCCTGGGGGGTACAATCCTTAGCACTGTAAAAAAGAGGAATTAAAATAAATACTACAGGGGGTAAGTTTGTGGCTCAGTTGTGCAGTGCTTGCCTGGCATGTGGGAGGTACTGGGTTAGATTCTCGGCTATATATATATATATATATATATATATATATATATATATATATATATAATAAACATCCATCAACAACTAAAAAAAAGAAAAGAAAAAAAATTAGAAAAATTCCACCATGGAAGTTAATATATCTGAGAATATTGATAAAAATCTTTTGAAGTACATGTTGTTTACCTCCATACCATGCCTGTCTTCTCTTATAGGTGATCTTATAGACTCTCACGAAAAAAAAAATACTTACATTCATAAATATTTAGATCCTTAAGAGGGTGCAGAGCCCTATTAAGTGATCATGCCCACGTTTATCGTTGGTATGAACTGTGAGATAGAGTGCATGAATGCAGAACAAAGCAACTTCATCTGCCCCTGAATAAGAAGAGTTCAGTTTCATGCTGTTTTACATGGCACAGCAGTAGTGGATTAACTCTGAACTTCTTCATCTTTCTTTTAGATATTCGGTTAAGTATTGAAAAACAGAAATTCAAAATATTTTGAGACCTCTGGAACCAACTATTTGATTCCGTTTCCCCTTTTTTATACTGTTTTTTTGTCTATTTGAATACTGTTCTCGTGGGTCAGAAAGATTAAGTTTCTAGTGCCATACCTTAAGTTGCTTTATAATTGTATCACTTTATAAGGGAGACACATCCTAGCAATGTGAAGACTGAAAATACTTAGAAGAAATTAATCTGAACTTATTAGAAGTAGCAAGAGGGGAGAAAAGCTTTGGAAAATTGTTAGCTAGACTTGGTAAATTCTATCAACAGCCATGATAGTATTAATTAAAAGCAAGAATAATGAACCTCAGGTATTAGTCATCAACTCTAATTTCAATTTAGTTATGGATCATACATAGGAAAGTTTAATATAAAAAATATGGCCTATATTTAAATTAAGGAGCATTTTAAATGTATTGAACATGTTTGGAATTTCTACATGGATTGGGCAAAAGTATATGAGCTTTGGATTTGAATCTGCAAAGGGTATATTGTTTATTAGGTTTACTTTGTAATTTAATATAAATTCTCTGAGCCTACATTTCCTCCCTTAGTTTTTAGAAAGGGTATATATGTAACAAATTTTTAAGGACTTTTTTTTTTTTTCTTTAGATATGTATAATACAGTTCTCAGTAAGAAACACCATATGTACTTCAGTGGTTTAAAACAGTGGGAAGGGAAGGTCATATATTGCAGACTATCTGAAATAATTCATAATAGTGATTCTTAAGAACTAGAACTTGAAATTCAGTTCTGGTGTTGTACCTTTTTACTATGACTATAGGAAATGTATTTTTGTCCTTTAGGAAAGTTTTAAAACACATTATTCTTTAATTCTGTGAGAAAAACCAAGACTTGCTGAAAATTACTTTGGATATCTACTTCTGGACCCTCAGGTGTTTTCAAATGTGTTGTGAACCTTGCCAACATCTATTATTGTTTATGTTCTTGATAATAGCCATTCTAATTGGAGTAAGATGAAATCTCAGATTTGTTTTAATTTGCATTTCTCTAATTACTAGAGATGTTGAACACTTTTTCATATGTTTATTAATTGCCTGTATATCTTCTTCTGTAAAGTGTCCAATTCCTTGGCCCATTTATTGACTGGGTTTTACATTTTTGGTGGAAAGTTTTGTAAGTTCTTTATAAATTTTCGACATTAGTGCTCTATCTGAAGTACGTGTATCTCTCTGTAGGCTCTCTCTTCATATTATTCATTGTTTTTGCTGAGAAAAAAGCTTTTCAGTTTTAATCTAGCCCATTTATTGATTCTCACTTTCATTTCTTATGTTTTAGGAGTCTTGTTAAGAAAATCTGGTCCTAAACCAACATGAAGAAGATTCGGGCATACTTTTTCTTGTATTTGGTGCAGGGTCTCTAGTCTAATTCTTAGGTCCTTTATCCAGTTTAAGTTGAGTTTTGTGCAGGGTAAGAGATAGAGGTTTAATTTCATTTTACTACATGTGGATTTCCAGTTTTCCCAGCACCATTTGTTGAACAGGCTGTCTTTTCTTCATTGCTTGTTTTTGGCTTGTTATTTATCCTTAAATGGTACATGAAACGCATCCCAGGAAATCAAAGTGCAATTAAAATATTTTTCACCAAAATTCAATCTGTACTTTGAAAATTCAGTTTCCTATGTTAATATAATTCATGTAAATTAGAATCATTATAATATTTTTCTTCCAAAATTGTATAGGTGGTAAGTGTGTGACTGAAGAAAAATTAAATAGTATACAGATGAAATAAATCAATGTTGTGTTAACTTTGGAGTTTAACAGTATATAAAGTACTCATTCATTATTGATTATCTGGTGAACATTTCAGGAACAAAACTCCTTCAATAATTTTTGTGATATCTTGTTAGCTTGGGTACTGATAACAAATAGTGGAATTATGATCTGTTAGTATGTACAGGCTTTAACCAGCACAGTGCTTCCATTTTATAAAATTGTTTCTATTCGATGTTTAATAGTAACCTTTTATGTTAGTCATGCTTCTAATAATTTAATTGATCCTCTTTGTAAATTATCAATTTGATTGTATTGTGGAGTATTTTTTCTCCTTCACATTTAAAATGAGAATGAACTAGATCACAAGTGTAGCAGTCTTGGGTCTCCTGGAGGCCTTCCAATTTATATGACTTAACAATGCGGCTATTTCCAGAAGAACTGGATCTTTTCATCATTTGAGTTTGATATAATGCAGTGAAAATCTACTGTTTATATTGGGTTGGGAGTTTTGGTAGATGTGGAATATAAATGAATATTCAGGAGTACTAGTATGTAAATAGTAACGCTGTGTTTTAATTCTAATGAATCACCAGGAGGTTATCTCTATACATGTAGAGAATGGGCTAGAAGAGTATTCATGGTTTTGAATATGACCAAATTGCAAATGGATAGAGTTAAAGATTATGAAGCAATCAAAGAGGTGCAACCCTGGAAGAATAAAGGGTAGATTGTAGATTGGTTGGTTACAGGATCTAGCTAAGAAAGACTCATTATGGTTATGCCAAGTTAATACCTACATTCTACAGTTAAAAAATTGCTTTATGTTTTACCCATAGAATTGTCTAAATTTCAATATATATTTTTATTGAAGTTTGCAAATTTGATTAGTTTCAAATGTGATTATGAGAGTATATGGGTTCAATCCTTGGTACAATAAAAAAAGATACATGTACATTCTACTGTCATGTATAACTAAAAAAAACAAATAGAAAAAAGAAATGATATGTTAGGCCTAATTAGTCTCTAATTAATTACCAACAGTGGTTGCCTTCCTGGTTAAATAAGAGATTACTATGCCTAACACTTAGCGGTGTTTTATTATTATTTAACGTTAAAATAATTAACAGTTAATAACATGGCAACATGTTCTGAGTCTTACCATCTAGCAAAAGAAAGTTGTTAGAAAACTAGGAAATATAAAATTTCTCTTTTTGTTCTTAATAAATGAAATATGAAATACTCTTCAGAGGGCAACTTATATAAACTGTTGGGTTCTCCAAGCCAATGAAGGTAATTTTTTTGACTATTTGGTATTTTATAATTTCATACATTATTTTTGGGAGGTTGCCAGGCAGTCTTGCTATGTTGGTTAAACAAGAGAACAGTCGCATCTTTCTGAATGTAGTTTGTATTTAATGTAGCAATTGGATTGTGCTTTGAAGATGATTAGCTGATATCCTTTCAAGAGCAATAATTTTGGGGGTGTGGGGGTTAGAATTTGATTTTAAATTGTATAATGTTTCAAACCAACTTTTTAAATTATTGATTTGAATTTCATGTAAAAACAGAGTAAATAGTTTGCTTTTTTTTTTTTTTTTTTTTTTTAAAGTATGAGTCTTTTTGGTTAACCAATTACAGTGGTTATTCCAAAGGTCAGTGTCCTAGATTTAAAAGATAGGATAGGAAAGCGTAGGCTTGTACACACTAACTGCTCATCCATCACCAGAAGACAACAATACATTCTTCATTTTGACATTTTAAAATCTCCAAAAGAAGAGGTAGCCAACATTAGCTAGCCATCATCCATCTACATTTGTGGTTTTCAATAAATCTAATTTATTCTACAGATTGGGCACATTGTATAACTTCAGAAATTTAAATTTTGGGCATAACCTTTTCTTGGCTATGATATATTCATTGTTGAAATTCATTGAAATTTTGTTTTTAAACAAGAAACACTCCCCACCCTATGTATTGAAAATTATTCTTCAGTTTTAAAATTCAAGTGGATATTACCTCGTGTCTTCTGAAACTACATAGAAGTAGCCATATAACATTTTCTTCTATTAAAGTGTTTTTTTTTTTTTTAAATAATGGTTAAAGATATAGCATAAATTAAGTCTCTGCTCCTTTCTTACTATACCTTACTATACCATTGTGGTAATAGTAGATGTGCTGAGAAAAGGAAGCATTGGGTACCTTTTGGTCCAGTGATTTGGATTGGAGAGGAGTATTCATTCTTTGCATTGGGAGGGAAACCTGAAAATCTCACTGATGAAGTCACATCATGGAGGCATTGAATCCCAGACTCAGAAGTTTAGACTTTATTCTAAAGGCACAGCATCATACTGAACTGAAAAATGAATGCTCACAGGCTGTTTGAGGGAGATTAAAGTAATCATTATAAAGATGGAGTAATGCTAGGAGAGGCTACAGACAGGGAAATAAGTTAGTTTTGTTTTTTGTTTTTTTTTAAACTAGGATTTAAAGTCTGACAGTGAGGTTGGAAGGATGCTGGCAGAAGGAATTTATGCAGGAGCCTTTTCAGAGGAAGGATTAACTGTACATGGTGACTAGGTGAATTTCTATGGGTGGTGGAATAAGGAGGAATGAGGAAATGTTGACTAAGCATGTTGGGGAGTGGAAGGGTCGTGTTATCATAGATGTTTACTGTGAATGCAGCAGAGTGGGAGATCATGGTATCAACGAGTTGATAGTGATAGAATGTGTGTTTGTAGTTGACAAAGTTCATTTTAGATATGTTGCTAGTATGCAGTTCTCTTGATCCTAATCAGTCTTCTGGGAAATTCATGTACATTTAAGCTGTCATACAGGAGGGCCCTACATAAATCTTTCCTGGCTGGCCACATCTCTGTTTCCAGTTTGTGGTGAGGTGCTTGGTTGAATCTGTTTCATATGTCTTATTTATTTAGAAAAAGATTGTCCATTAATGTTGGATTCCATGAAGATAAGCTTGAGGCTTGAAATTAATCAGATTTTGAAATTAATTTGCATGGAAGTGATAATTTTATCACTAAAATAGGGAGACTTGTGTCAAGGATACCATTTAGTCACCAGGTTTGTGAAGATTTGTCAAGGTCTAGCAGTGAAATCTTTGAAACTATTTAATGCCATTTCAGGTGATATCTGCCCTAATGGTTAGAATACTGGCCTCAATTTAATTAAACTTGTGTGAAGTCTTTATAGGAAAACTTGTTTTACAAGATGTGATTATGTGGTCATGAATATCAAGGCTGTAGTGAATTCAAAATAACCTTTTCTTTGAACTTCTCATTTAATCCTCTGCTTTCCATTGGATCTGTTTTATATGTTGTTTTTAGAGATTTGATATTATATTTGATGTGATATAGAAGAGACTTCATTTCTCCCTAATTTTTGGTTCCATCATGAGAGTTTATTTGTTAATAAATAAAATATAATTAAAATCTATCTTAGGGAAAATTTATCTCATCTCATTTGTTTAAATTATTCTAATCAAACTTTTTGTTGACAACTCTACAGCTCTGTTTTATTAATCACCTTTGTTGTACTACAATGAAATATTAGAGGGAACTAACCTACCAAAAGTTCTAGCATTTCAAAGTCTGAAATCACCAGGCCCCATTTGTTTGGTCTTTCGTGAGGGTGGCAGATGGTGACATATCATGGCAGGAGCACATGTAGGAGCCAACAGTCTAGTCATACCTCCAATAGGAGGAGAAATAAAGATCATAGGTAGGACCAGGCCTGCTTCTTTTATAACAAGACTTTCACAAGAACTACCAAGGGAACTACTAAACTGAACATACAAGAAATATTTCATACTCTTAGTGACCTGAGGAGCTCCCTTTTAACCTCACCTCCCAGATTCCAATACCTACTAACAGTACCACCCTGGAGACCCTCCCTTTAAACATAGTGGACCTTTGGGGGACACTCAGAACACTCCCCAACCACAGCACCACGTTTTCAGACTTGCAGAACTCTGAGCATTCAGTTCATTGATGCATGCTTTTTATGGGAGGTTGATCCTTCAGCTGTAGGCAGGCTTTCAAGCATGTGATCTTTGAGTTTTACCTGGTATAGAGTTCCCTATGAAGTGTACAAAGTATTTTCACATTTTATTTTCCTGTTCATAAATGTGAGTATATGTGTTCTCACCTTTTTTCTGAAGAATTTGGTTTTCTACCCCACTAAGTGTTTGAAAATGTAAAGCATTCTCATTTATGTAGTGACTAAATATTCACATATGGTACATTAAAGTGCTGACTTCATATGATTTTATATTCTAGGAAAATGTTTCATTGCAAATTTCATTGAAATTGTTTGCTCATATTTCAGTGTACTTGCAGAAAAGACATGGTGAAAATTTCTATGGATATCTTTGTGAGGAAATTTCAGCCAGACAGATACCAGCTTTGGAAACAAGGAAAGGATATATACACCATTGATCACACAAAGCCCACTCCAGAATCCACCCCTGAGGTAAAAGCATGGCTGCAGAGAAGGAGGAAAGTAAGAAAAGCATCCCGGAGGTAATGATCCCTGCTTCCTCTGCTAACTCATCCTACTTCTAGTGGTTACTCAATTAAAATGGGTCAGTGACCATGTGTCTTCAAGGTTTTTTTTTTTTTTTCTTAAACTTACTTATTTTAAGTTTGCTTAGTATCCTACTGAAATTTTGAGGCAAGGTGATTTTAAAATTCTTGGTATGTATAATAAATATAGGAAGATGTGTACATTGCATTTGAGAATATTTCTGAAGTCTCTGTTTACCAATGTATAGCTTCTTAGACTCTGCACACAAATGTATTTCAATGTTGGTCTGTTCCTGTGCAAAAATCCATATTTTAATCATTTCACTCACTTGATTTCTGACATTTTCATTTACTACTAGTTTCCTTTCTGACTTTAGTAATAATATTCTTTATTTGTCAGACATCTGATATACATTTTTTACCTAGATGCTTTTATTTTACTTTATTTTTTATGCATGTCGTTTTACCCTTCATAGAATGTAAAGCAGAATGTGTCTTGTTTATGTAATTTGATTGTTCTTTTGAGCTGTATTCTCCATTCTGTTTTTGTGGCCAGGGCCATTTCACAAGTTTAGGTCTTCTGTGGGCATCCAGCTGTTTAAAAACCCATTGAATAGGGTATGTGCTATGTTGCTCAGGTCCTTCAGCGGCTACCTTTTATTTCTTTTATTTTTCAGATTTATTTTAATTTTTTCTCTTCAATATTGCTCATTGTTTTTCTTTCAGATTGTAAAAGTAATATTTGAGCTTTGGAGAACATTTGTAAAATAAGGAAAAGAATAATGGAGGAATCCCAAATCACCCATAACCTCACTTCCCAGAGATAATCAGTCTTATTATTTTATATATATCCTTTACATATATATTCATTATATATTATATACCTTTCCAAAATTGGGGCCATCCTTTATTAACAATTTGATTACCAGTAATGTGAGTGTTTTTTTTTTTTTTCATGTAATTAAATGATTTTCTATAATACATTTTTTAATGCCTGCATGTATCTAACTAATCTCCCATATTTGGGCCTGTAGCATGTTTCCACATTCTTGCTATTAACTAAATAACACTGTTATTTGTAATCTTTGCCCACACTTCTAATGCTTATTTTCTGACTCTTTTTTCTTCCCCCTAACATTTATCTTCTGCTATTTTAGAATGGTAGTGAGTGGAGAACCTTAACAACAAGGAGTCCAACTTCCACATTTTATAAGAGATAATCCTGAGGCAGAGAACTAGCCAGTAGCTGGTTTAAAAACTCAGGTGTTGCTCTTTTACCCTTTAGTGTAGAGCAGTGGTTTTCACAGTATTATTTTTTTAAATTTAATTTAGTGGGTCAGGATCCACATTTTAAAAACAGAAAGCAAATTAAAGAGAGTATCATAGTGCCTCCCATGTGGTAATGGTAAGTATTAACACATGTGGGTATGTGTTTATGTGTGTTGTGTTGCTATTTAAAATGTTTATAACTTAACTATGTTTAACTTATTATGGGTGCCTTCAAACAAGGTTTAAGCAATACTAGAGATTCCGTTCCTTTTGAAAAATGTGTTAATCCATATTATCAAAAAAGCCAGCTTTGCAAGGTGGGAATAGTCAATTTTGGCAGTAGAAATAGCAGTAGAACATTTTGAGAAGTGCTCTTTACTGGACAAAAAGCAATACTTCATTTAGCTATATGATCCTGTCTCCTAGTTGTTAACAACAGTGGGTTTTTAAAAAAAAAATACATATTTTTTAGTTGTAGGTAGACATAATACCTTTATTTTATTTTTATATGGTGCTGAGGATCGAACCCTGGGCTTCATGCATGCTAGGTGAGTGCACTTTCACTGAGCCACAACCCCAGCCTAACAGTGAGTTTTTTGAGTTGATAGAGAACTTAAATCTTTGATATTGAACAAATTGGAAACATCTTTCAGTAGTTTCAAATAATTAATGGATATAGATAGAAAACTAATGTTTAGAGGCTTATTGAATTTGCTTAACCTATGACACAAAGAGATTGTGATCTTCCTTCAATAATGCTCTATTTAGGGAAGTTCAACAAATGAAATAATTCCTTGAAATATCAAAGAGATATCATTCGTCATATTTTACATGTCCTACATTTCTCATACTGTGGAGATTTTCCACATTTTCCACTACATGAATTCTTAATAAAAGTGATGACATGGTGCTGGGGTCGTAGTGCAGTGATAGAGCGCTTGCCTAGCATATGTGAGGTACTGGGTTCAATTCTCAGTCCTCCTTATAAATAAATAACATAAAGGTCCATTGACAACTAAAAGTATTATTTAGATAGTGAACAAAGGAAGAGAAAATTTAGAGATCTTATTAATGTGTTATAAATTATTCATATTTTAAGGTGAACTAATGACCATTTTTCCAGAGTTTTCTGTATTTCTCAGACAATTATAAAATTTGTTCAGATTAAATTCCAAATCATTAATAGCTAAAGGTATTACAGATATGTGATGATACCACTACGGTTACTGCCATTAGCAGTAGCCACAGCTAATTTATATGGGATTTTCCTGGCTATTCCCTTTAACTCACATCTCTGCCCTCCTTGGCTTTCTACACCTCTTAGTCTGTGGTGTCTATAGTACCTGCAAGCATGTGTTTGAGTGCTTAGCTTTGGGGCACAGCTACTTTGAGGTGATTTGTGATTATTCCTAATTGTTAGATATATTATATCATATACAAGATACATATATGACAAGACTCTGAAGTGCCTTGGAGAGTACTAAAAGTGGAATTAAATGAAAAGTGTCCAATCCAAAAAATAATAAGTTGATAAAAGACATTGAATATGCTCTTGATGATTTGGAGTTTAATCTGAACAATTTTATACTTGCCTGAGAAATATAGAAAACTCAGGAAAATGGTCACTAGTTCACATTGAAATATGAATAATTTACAACTTACTTATGAGAGCTATGATTTTTCTTCCTTTTATCACTATCTAAATAATAGTTTATGTTTTGATTTCATTTTCCCCCATATCATCATTTTTTGCTTTGTTTTTATTTCCAGACTTTTATTTATTTAAAAATTTTATAATTACATTAATTTTTGGACTGATACATAAAAACATAAAAATTGTACATATTCATGGGATACTATGTGGTATTTTCATACATGTGTATATTGTGTAAGGTTCAAATCAGGGCAAACATTTGTCTCCTCAAACATTTCTTCGTGGTGAATACATTCAGAGAACTTTCTTTTAGGTCTTTGAAATAGACAATACAATATTACTGTCTGTTTACCCTACAACTGTTGCTATAATATTTTAACAGTGATTCTTTTTTACATAAGTGGTTAATCAATTATTTACCATTGTTTGAATTTTAATGTTTAGTTAATTGGTATTAAAATTGTTAAGATTAATATTCAGGTTCAGTGTGAGGATTGTCTTTGCATAGTGATCAGTTGTAAGCAAATGTACATCAGCATGTGTATTGGCATGTATTTTTTCATATCATTCACAAACTTTTCTCTCTGACCACCCCTTTTCTTGATTATAGCTTCCAGTGCACTAGGTCTCATACTAAAAGGCCTAAGACTGAGGAGGATGAGGAGGTGTCTACAGATGTCGTCGAGGCAGAGGACCCTAACCATGATGTAGGTACAGAGAACCTCAAGGTCAGTGAAAAACCGGAAGAAGCAGCAAAGCTGAGTAACACAGAAGCACCTTCAGAAGACAAGACCCTTGCTACCAGAGTGCAAATGGATCAGAATTTATCGAATAATATCAGTGTCTCAGGTGAGAAAGTGTCTGATTATGTTTCACCTATAAGTAGTAGGTGTTTGATGATCTTATGCCTTAAATCTGTGTTTAGTAGGATAGATGTCTTAATTGCCCACAGCTCATTAATGAACTCTCTGAAGTTATATGGTTACTCATCCACGAAACCAGAGTACTGTTACAATAAAAGTCACAGGCACCACTACATCTTGTAATGGAATTGTGAGCAGTGTCTATTTAGTTTAATAAAAAATAAAATTCCAAAATGTGAAAAAAAAAATTTTTTTTTAGTGCAACTCAATTTACAACATAAAATACATTTGGAAAACATCCCTTGAATTCACATGAAGCAGAGAAAAACTAATTATAGATAATTCTTTGCAGATTTTCAGCTTTCAACTTAATTTAAAGGAGAAAATAAAGATTAAGGTTTTAAAAAGAACAACAAAAGTAGTCAACCTGGTGAAATGGTACATATAGTCCCCAGACTATTTCTGTATACTACAGTACTCATTTTAAAGTCTCAGCTACTTTGCCACACCCACTACCTCCAACCCTCCTTTAATAGCATATCTCTCTGAAACTGCATTAAAGTTTTGCCTTGTTAATATCGGTTGGGGCTTTTGTCCTTAATAATTAATCTAGTTGGTAATTCCTATCTTCCCCTCAGTCCCTTCATTCTGTAAATCCTTCAATTGTGGGACGTTCTTAATCTCTTTTTTCTGCTTCTTCCTCTCAGTTGGACTCATCTGTAGCCTTATATAATCCCAAATAGCCCTTATATAATCCCAAACTAACTACTTCTTGACTGCTTCTTCAGCCTCATTGCCTTTGCCTTGTATCTTTGAATTCCATCTTATGAATAGAGTTCATAGACCTGTTTTGAATGAATTCATACTTCAGAGGAGAACTAGATAAATATACAGTTACAATCCAGTATAGTACATAGCTTGGTAGAGAGACATGGGGAATTGCCTATCCACAGAAAGACCCAGGTGGACAGTTCAGATTTCTTGGCTTAGATGATATCAGATTTTTTTTTTTTTTTTTTGGTGGTGCTGGGGAGTGAACCCTGGGCCTTGTGCTTGCAAGGCAAGCACTCTACCGACTGAGCTATCTCCCCAGCCCCAATATCAGGATTGAGTTGTGAAGAATAAGAAGTTAGGAAGGTCATGATAGTAAGGAAGGAAATTGCAACAAATGCAAAGAAGACAGTTTTACAATGCATATGGATATTTCTTTATTATCCTTCAACATGCTTTCCTCTACACAGGACTTAATTAAAATCTTGTGAGTTGCTTGAAGATTTAGCTGATGGTGTCTAGTTTTATTAGTTCTGTGTGGTTTATTACATTTTGCCCTCCAGGTTTTGAGACCTGGAAGAGAACTTAAGTAGAAGACTTGGATATATTCAATGTCAGAGAAAGTATGTAATAGGAGGAAATCATGCTCTGTGTGTGTGTGTGTGTATGTGTATGAGAGAGAGAGAGAGAGAAGGAGGGAGGGAGGAAGGGAGGGAGAGAGAGAACAGGTATGTCAGGGGAAGAGTAATACTTTGTAATATTTTATTCTTGTTATATATTTATATATTGTCAGTGTATGGTGTAGGCTTAGTGTAGGAAATAATTTGTATTGGATTTTATAACCTTATGTGTGTCATTTATATACATGGTTTGAACTGGAACATTTCATTAATAATGGCTCATAGCATCATATATTAGGATATAATTCTTATTTTTGACAGATTTCAAATTGCTATAGCTTTGACAATTATTATAATTGCTTTGGCTTTTGGTATTGGCCTTTAGTATAACCTCATTTTAATCCCTTGTTTTGTTAGTAGGTGTTCTGCCAATTTCCAAGCTCTCACCCTAACAACTAAGAAGTCAGCATGATATTTGGTGACCTTTCATAATTTTGTCTATGGAAATTGAAAGGGAAAGTTGGAAAAATAAAATCAGTTGGGAATAATTTAACAATTGTACTCCCTAGTAATATGTTATAAAGTTTAAGCCAGGCTCAGTGGCTCATGCCTGTAATCCTAGTGACTCAAGTGACTGAGGCAGGAGGATTACAAGTTCAAGGACACCTTCAGCAATTTAATGAGGCCCTAAGCAACTTAGTGACAACTTGTCTCAAAATTAAAAAAAAAAAAAAAGTGCTGGGGATGTGTCTGAGTGGTTAAGTATCCACGGGTTCAATCCCTGATACCTCCTTCTCGGCTCAATAAGTAGATAAATAAATAAATAAGAGGCAGGGTTTATTGATAGACTTTTGTTTTTCTCTTTAGGAAACAGCTGCTCAAGTACATCTATAATGGAGGAAATAAAAACTGAGGGTGACAAAGGTGGTGCCATAACTATACCCTCTGTGCCCAAAGAGCCTGATGACTCCATACCATTGTCTAGTGGGCATGAGGAGGTTGAAGAGTTAGATCCACCTAAGCTTCCATGGCAAAAGTCACCTGAGTCGACTTCCTCAGTGACAGAGAGTTATGGTGTGTTTACAGAGGGAGAAGAGAGTGATGTGGAGGGCCACAGGAGTGGCCTTGAACCTGGAGAAATACCCACCATCCTCAGTGAAGAGAGAAATGGCTTCAAAGTCCCCAGTGTATGTGGCAATATCCGTTTTTTACTGTTTTCGTTGTATGATGATCTTGTTTTCTGAAAACAACATGCTGTGCTTTGAAATTTTGCTTTAGGGCAGAAATAAATAACATTTTACATTTTTGGGTTTTAATAATTTTCCTTCAGTGACTGGGAGGTAGGCATTCTCTGAGTTCTGGCTTACATTGTGATAATTCGGAGCTTAGAGATTTTGCCCACATGTTACAGTTTAATTTTATATTTTTAGAAATTAGCGTCTTTATTTGGAGATAACTGTAGATTCATGTGGGTATATAAGAAATAGTACAGAGAGATCCTACGTACCCTTTTCCCAGTTTACCCCAATACTTCCTTCTAGGAAAACTATCATGTGGAATCACGATCACATTGATATTGATACAGTCAAGGCAGGGAATGGTCTGTTACCTGCACTATTAATGAGGCTGGGAAGAATTCACCTTCTAGGCTCTGCCGTCCTCCAGCCAAGTCGTTATCTCTGCGACTAAGCTTTCCATAGCTTCTGTTTTAACATTAGGGCATACCTGGTCCCTTTTTCCTCTGACTCTTTCAAGTATGAATCCTAATGTCAGGGCAAGCTTTTTGGTCCTGCCCACTTTGGGGGAAAAACAGAACTTTGACCTCCCAGAAAAGTTAATAGGCCCCTAGATTACTAAGTCCCCCATGTTGTGTTTTTGAATGCCTCCATGTTTCTGTGGTCTTCTTGTTCAATGTTAATATTATATACTTTCAGCAAAAGCAGTTTCTGTAATAATATTGGGAGTTGATTGGGCAAGCTAGGACAGGATCTGTGTCAGCATTCAGAACCTCTTTTGATCCACCACCCTGATTGTGGAATTCAGGTGCATGCATGAGGACAGCCTCAGTTGCTTGAGCAGGCAACATGTTGTTCAGAAGAATATATAACCCTGCATGATGAATATGATAAATATGATGAATTTAATTGGGTCAAATTTTGGATTATGTATTCTACTGAGTTGTCATAAGAGTATTTATTAAAAAACACATGAAAAATATAGCCAGATTTATTTGAAAAGGTTGCTAAGAAAAGTTTGAAAGTAACATTCACTGAATAAAGCTTAGATGGCTTCAAAATTTCAGCTGTGTAACATTAAAAAAATACTATCTTTGATTTCTCATTAGGTCCTTTGTGTATATGATAAGAGTAACTCATTTCTGGGTGGAAACAAGTATACATTCTCACCTTGGTAGCATTTCCTAAGGATAGAAAGCAAACTCACCTGCCAGTTTTTCCCATAGGAACTATGTAAAGGTGACTCAATAGCAGAGCCCTTATTTTGTGAGTATATAATTCTAAACTTAGACTAATTTTTAAAAAGGTCTTTTGTAAGTTTGCCAAATGCAAAATTTATTTTAGGGTCAATATGTGTACCCCACACTCCAGTTAGCTTTTTAAGATGCTGCAGGAGAGTGAACTGATTTGTTGTTAAAAATTAACAGACTGTCTCTTCTTTCTTTTGACTTTACATTTTTTAATGAACAAATTCCTTAAGAGGTAAATAAGCAGAAGGTGCTTTGATAATTAAGTTTTTGTAAATCATTTTGAGCTACATTTTTTGTTTTAAACATGTTTTTAATTTGTTTGTTTGTTTCCCATATTTGTTCAATTATCAGATAATAGAGGGAGAGACGAAAACTGCCAAGAGTTGGCGCCATCCACTTAGTAAGCCTCCTGCCAGATCCCCAATGACTCTTGTGAAGCAGCAGGCAACAAGTGATGAAGGTAAGCTGATGATATTTTTTTTTTTTTTGAATGCAAGAACTTTATTGAGAGAAAAGTGCAATGAAACTTGTCAAAAGCTTAAAAGAAAAGGGAAAGAAACTTAGACACCTCCCCTCAAGCGCAGGACCAAGTGCAGAGTGGACTCCTTCTGGATGTTGTAGTCAGACAGGGTACGCCCATCTTCCAGCTGTTTGCCGGCAAAGATCAACCTCTGCTGGTCGGGGGGGATGCCTTTCTTGTCTTGGATCTTTGCCTTGACATTCTCGATGGTGTCACTGGGCTCCACCTCCAGGGTGATGGTCTTGCCTGTCAGGGTCTTCACGAAGATCTGCATCCCACCTCTGAGACGCAGCACCAGGTGCAGGGTGGACTCCTTCTGGATGTTGTAGTCAGACAAGGTGCGCCCATCTTCCAGCTGTTTGCCGGCAAAGATCAACCTCTGCTGGTCGGGGGGGATGCCTTCCTTGTCTTGGATCTTTGCCTTGACATTCTCGATGGTGTCACTGGGCTCCACCTCCAGGGTGATGGTCTTGCCAGTTAGAGTTTTCCCAAAGATCTGTATTGTCGGCGGCGGCAGCACACAGCAGAGCGGCGACAGAACGACGGGCCTCGACGGAATTTGTAAAAAATTGCTCAGTGGAAAGAAAATTTAACCCTATGGCAAATATGTACCATTAGGTAAAAATAATTTCCAGGCAAAAGGAATTTGGGTTTTAGGAATACAAATTTGCTTCATATAACCTTATGGTATTACTAGTAAAAGTCTTCATGTTTTGTAGCATAAAATTCCTGATATTACCTGAAGACTTTCTAGAAGTTACGAATTACTTCTTTAAAGGTGTTATAGCATACAGTTAACATGCTGTAGGTTTCTTTGCACTGTCTTTATTTTTAGCTGGAATCCTTTAAAAGCATGTAAATTTCATTGAATAAGAAACTGTGTGCAGCACTTCCTTATCCTGTCACACCTGTAGGCAGTGAAACATACTTTCTGCTTAAGTGGGTTGCATGTGGTTTGATATAAGGCAGTTTTATTTATAACAAGTTATCCCTCCTAGATGTAACATTTACTTTTTTGTTTAAGGTGGTTTTCCTTTTTTACTTTTCTTACTGTGAAAATGTCTTTTGTTGCCTCAAATTAAAAATCATACCACTGACCTATTACTTCTTCCTTGTCTCAGCATCCTAAGGGCCTTATTTTTTCCATTTCAAAATAATCCATGTAACAGGTTTTGAGTAAAGAGCCCTTCATTCTCCTTTGCTCTTGCAAATTGTTAATTATGGTCACCTGTTTGTGAGGATGCAATATCGACTTAAACTTGTTTAGAATAAATAAACTTTTAAAAAATATTTTTTGTTGTAGATGGACAGAACATATTTATTTATGTTGCTGAGGATGGAACCCAGTGCTTCACACATGCTAGACAAGCATTCTACTACTGAGCCGAAACCCCAGCCCCCAGTCTAAATAAACTTTTCAGAGTATGTCTATATCATTGGTAGATATTTTTCCTTTTATTCATTGTCTTCTTTTGTAACACATGTTTACGTCAGAAAAAGATGGCTTCAGTAATAGAAGTAATGAAACTTTTTTTTTTTTTTTTTTGGGGGTACTGGGGATTTCAGGGGCACTTGACCACTGAGTCACATCCCCAGCCCTATTTTGTATTTAATTTAGAAACAGGGTCTCACTGAGTTGCTTAGCACTTCACTTTTGCTGAGGCCGGCTTTGAACTCACGATCCTCTGCCTTAGCCTCCCCAGCAGCTGGGATTATAGGTGTTTACCGCCACATTTGTTTTAATTTCCATGTTCATCAGATTGTTTTTCTCTAGTGTCAGTTTAATTAAAGGACAAATTTGTCTTGAGTAAACTAATATCCATACTCCTTCTTTGTCACCACCTGTTTCATTGAACAGGCTACACTAAAATTTAAGGAAAGTTGCTTTCTCCTATGCACATGCTTCCCCAGTAAGTTTATTTTGATGTGGGCCATCCTATATTAGCCTAGATTTTCTCCTTGGGGAGCACTTCTGATTTCAATCTGTAGAGCTTGCGAAATTTTTAAATGGATCGGGTTAACGAAGTTGTCTCAAGGGTTTGAGTTTAAATATTTTGCTGAAACATTGATGATTGTAGCTTTTGCAGTGGTCTCCTTTCCATTCTAATTTATTAAAGACTCATGGCGTCCTCTGGGATTTTTAAGAACTGAATAGAAAAAGTAGAATATTCCTGATGGCTAAATATTTTTATACACGCCTAAACTGACAATGGAGAGTTATCTGTAGCCTGGAGTAAATTATTTAAATCTTTGAATACTTGAATGTTTCCTTAGCCTTTTTTCTCAAAGTTGCTTGTGCAATTGGAGTTGAATGAATATTGTCATTGATAGGATGGGTTGAACTGTGGGTTTGGTGCTCACTGAGAACAACAGTCTTGGGGGAATTTTCTACTCTAATTTCTTAGCTCCTTTTGCACTCCTCTTATAAGGGAGCATAGTTATATTAGGGTCTCTGAGAAATTTCTTCTTCAAGCAGAAGTCATTATTCCTTATTGGTGAATGAGGTGGATTGTGTACTTTCCAAGAGAAAGGCTGCAAAAGGAATGTAGAGTTGAAAGCTTAAGTTTTCAATTTCTAATAATGTGGAATTGTTTTAATGAATTATGGTCAAGCAACTGAATGAAATACATTGTAGCTATGGAGATTATTTCCAGAGCATCATAGTTATACTCTAGGTGTAATACTTCTAATGATAAAATGATAAAATATGGTTCAACTGTTTGTCTACCTTGGAAATATTTTCTGGCAAGCAATTCTCTCTTGATTGTCTTAGGAAGTGCTTAACGAATATCTTGGAAGCTTTGATATGTTAATTTGCTTTGTTCTTGATGTAATTTCTCCTATATTTTTTATTAGTATATTATAATTATGCATAATGTGGGATTTGTTGTTACATATTTGTACATGTAGTGGACACAACAATATAATTTGTCTAACATCATTCACAACATAATTTGTCCATCATCATTCACAGATTTTTAAGAACATGACCTTCTTTAAAAAGCCTAAATCTGGATTCTGGGCTGATAGGAATTGGTCATCTCCCCATATCGGAAATAAGAGAAAATGATACAAAAAGGAAAAATGTATATTTAATCACCTTTTGGCCCAAAATGGAAGGACTGTTAATCTGTATTTGAAGTGTTACAATTTATAGGAATATAAGCCAGGTAATCTGTATATTTAGATTTAGTCAGACTGTGAGAGTCTAGATATATTTCACAGTTCTGATTCTCTGAGTTCTTTTGATGACAGAACTTTGGGGATGTTTGGTGTTAATCTGTAGTCTCCATTCTCATCATTGGCTGGTTGCTTGTGTGTCCCTGGGATGGAGAAAATACCTTAAGAACAGGGTTAACAGTAGGAAAGATATGGGACTGAGGGGAGGGGGAAACAATTTGGGGCTTTTTAAAAATTAAAGAACTTACAGTGTGCCCATTTGTTTTCATCAGCACTACTTAAATTTGCTGACACTGACCAGAATTTCTCCTGAACTGACATGAGGCTAATAGACATCCTGCACAGACACCAGCCTTTCAGTATGCATTTCACCAATACTCCTGCAATTCCTCTGCCCTCTTGGTTCATTGTTCTTTGAAGTTTTTATACTGCACACAAATGTGCATTTCTTTCTGAACATTTAAAAAAATTTATTTGCTACATTTGTTTCCAATATAAAATTTGTAGCTTTTCATGCTGTTCCTTTCAGTATACTCATGTTTTCTTCACCCACTCCCCTTGGTTAAATTATTTGGTTCTTGATGTTTCTAATGCAACTGTACCCTAAATGCAAGTCCTGCTAACATACAGAAGAACTTACATCATGGTAGCAGCAGACACTATGATACTCTGACTCAGTCATTCCACCTGTTAACAGTGATTGCAGTGGACAAGATTTTGTGCTTAGAGTGAAGTTTGTTTGGAGACTGTTAGCTGAAAGATTTAACTTGGAAGATTTAATTGTCTTTTGTATGCTGACAAGTCTTCAAATTATATATAATGGATTTTTATGTTGCTCAAAGAAGTGTTTTACTGAGACTTGCAGTGTCAGTGTGGTGGAATAGATTACTGATAACTCTCCATTTACAAATCAGCTAGGAATGATGGATAAAATAAAACAAACCACGTTTATGTATGCATTTAGAGGCAAAACAGCATCAAGGACAGTATCTCTACACATCTGCACCTTAGTCAAGCTCCATCACTCCATTATTTGTGTGATGGCTCCATGATTGATGTGTGTGTTCAAAGTGGGGATTGTGGCAGCACCTGTCATGGAGTTGTGAGGGTTAAAAGACTAAATGTGTGTCCTGAACATGGTGGCCTATGCCTGTAATCCAAGTTGCTTAGGATGTTGAGGCAGTAGGATCTCAAGTGCAAAGCCAGTCTCAGCAATTTGGCAAGACACTGTTGCAAAATGAAGGACTGGGGAATGTAGCTCAGTGGCATAGCACTTCTCAGCCTATGGAAGGTCCTGGGTTTGATCCCTTTCACTGTAAAGAATAAATACCTAACATATATACATACAGAAACAAATACATAAATAAATAAGCATTCATAACAGTGTTTGACAGTTAATGGATATTTGTTATTGCTGTTATTGATATGATAAGAAGGAACTAGAGGAAGAGGATAGGTGGACTGTGGCTTTTTCTGGGACACGAATGAAGTCAGGGCAGTTGGAACCAAGATCCCAAGGATCCCTGAGCTACACAAAGCTGGATTCAGAGCAGCTTATGCTCTTACTTAAGGGCAAACTTGGAAAAAAAAAAAAAGAAAGAAAGAAAATCAAAACTGACCACAGGCACAGGTAGAGGACAAAGGAACTTTCCTGCTTGTTACTTATACTTGAGTGGGGAAGGGCAGTAAGGTAGGAGAGAAATTCAGTGTGAAATTTTCCGACCTTAGGACTGTGTTTAGATTTAGATGTCGTATTCCAAATCACAAATTTAAAAGGAAAGGGCATTCTAGCTGTTACGGGGATCTGTGAGAAGTAAAAATCTTTTGAACCCATGTGGAACACGAATCTGGTTGACTAATGGTCAGTGGACTGTGGAGGCCTGGCTTTCTGCCTTATTGGTTTTTTGACTTTGGGCAAGTTCTCTCTTTGGCCTCAATTTTGTGCTGTAAAAAAATGTGAGATTTGGTCATAAGTGGTCAGTGTTCCTACCCTACAGTAACATTTATTAGGGTAAATGTGCAATAGCATGGCAATATGTTGAGGGCTGATTTCAAAAGAGGTGATTGTTACTGAACCAAGTTTTTAATTTATAACTTTCAAATAATATTTTGTAATTTCCAAAACAACACAGAAAGATTGAAAGATACTGATACCCATCTTTTGTATTTTACCTAAGTGTGGAGGTGACTCCATCTCCACTTTTGGATATTGGAAAGATTCAGTTTAAATCCATGGTTATGGGTCTGATTCCTCTGATCTAAATTGTTTGAATAACTTTGAGTCTTCACTTCAGCAAGTGCAGTACTGTAATGAGCTGTTAAGCATCTCTTTGAAATTGAGGACAGCTTAGACCTGATTCCTATCTCTGTAATGTCTGCATGCCTGGAGGGTTAGATTAAGAGTGTATTTCCAGCAATGTTACAGTAATTTATTTTTTGGAAGTCTGTCTATATTAATATTATAATTCATTTAGAAACAGATGAAATATTTAAACATAGAGATGGAAGTAACGGAAATTGATTCTTCAATTAGAGATCATTTTTGGTGTTTGACCATCATTTAACACTGTCTTAGTCAGGTTTTTCATCACTTGGACCAAAAGATTTTACAAAAAACAATTTTAGAGGAGAAAAAGTTTTATTTGAGGCTCACAGTTTCAGAGGTCTCAGTTCATAGATGGCTGATTCCATTCCTCAAAGCCCAAGCAAGATGAGGCAGAACATGATGGTGGAAGGAAAGTGATTCAGTATATCCCACCAGGAAATAGAGCTCACCTCACGACCTATAAAATACTAATCCCATAGGCATGCCCCCAACAACCCAACTCCTCTAGCCACACCCTTCCTGTCTATAATTAACACCCAGTTAATTTTTATCAAGGGATTAGTGCACTGATAAAGTTAAGGCTCTCATAATTTGATCATTTCATCTCTAAACCCTCTTGCATTTCTAACACATGAGGTTTTGGGGGATACCTAATATCTGAACCATAACAAACATACTTTACCTATATTTTTAGTTGGTTTGAAGAACAAAATGTATACATTCAAGCATGTTTAAATAAGTTAAATTTCAGAAGTTTCAATCTGACAGTATTTGATTACTTTTTTAAATGGTTCCTTTGTCCTTTCTTCTTTTTGTGGGGGGCTCTGGGGATGCACCCATTAGTTCCTTCCCAGTGTGATTAATCATCCCCAGTCTCTCCCCTGCTTCTCCCCCGCCCCATTTCTCAAAATGGAAAGCTGCTGAGCTGCTGAGGCATCTTACATTGCTATCCTTCTGCCTCAGCTTTCTCAGTCACTGGGATTACAGGAATCTGCTACCACATGGGACTTTCTTTTTCTCCCCATTTCTGTCTCTTACTAAAGATTAAGCACAGGGCCTCATACATAAGATATCACTAAGATACATCCCTAGCCCTCTTCCTTGTTTTTTGTTTTTTAAATTTTAGACAGAGTCTTGCTATGCTACCCATGCTGGCCTGGGATTTGTGATCTTATCTAGGCTTTCTGAGTAGTTGGGATCACAGGTGTGTGTTACTATGACGTTTCTTTCTTTTAAAGTTGTGTTTATAATGCAATTTAATCCTAAACCTGGTCCTCAGCATATTTTGCCAATAGAGGAACTACCCACTGATTTCTCTATATTAGAACTTTTGTTTTCTTCTGGGATTTCCTGTGGTATTTTCTGAATAATATATCCTGTTGTTTACTCACTGTATCACTGTTCTTTTAGTACAGTGACTGACTTTTATTTGTGTAGTACTGGAGATTTAACCCAAGGATGCTTTAAAATTGAGCCATATTGCCAACCCTTTTTTTTTTTTTTTCTCTTGTGTAATCATAAATTTACATAGAGTAATGTTGTTTGATTCATTCTGTTATTTTTTCCCTTCCCCCCACCCCTCCCACCCCTCTTTACCCTCTATACAGTCCTTCCTTCCTCCATACTTGCCCCCCCTCCCTAACCCTAACTCTAACCCTAACACTAACCCTTCCCTCCCCCCCCATTATGTGTCATCCTCCACTTATTAGCGATATCATTCGTCCCTTGGCTTTTTGAGATTGGCTTATCTCACTTAGCATGATATTCTCCAATTTCATCCATTTGCCTGCAAATGCCATAATTTTATCATTCTTTATGGCTGAGTAATATTCCATTGTATATATATATATACCACAGTTTCTTTATCCACTCATCAATTGAAGGGCATCTAGGTTGGTTCCATAGTCTGGCTATTGTGAATTGAGCAGCTATGAACATTGATGTGGCTGTATCTCTGTAGTATGCTGATTTTAAGTCCTTTGGGTATAGGCCAAGGAGTGGGATAGCTGGGTCAAATGGAGGGTCCATTCCGAGTTTTCTAAGGAATCTCCACACTGCTTTCCAGAGTGGCTGCACTAATTTGCAGCCCCACCAGCAATGTAAGAGTGTACCTTTCTCCCCACATCCTCGCCAACACCTGTTGTTGCTTGTATTCTTGATAATCGCCATTCTAATTGGGGTGAGATGGAATCTTAGGGTGGTTTTGATTTGCATTTCTCTTATTACTAGAGATGTTGAACATTTTTCCATATGTTTGTTGATTGCCTGTAGATCTTCTTCTGTGAAGTGTCTATTCATTTCCTTAGCCCATTTGTTGATTGGGTTATTTGTATTCTTCGTGTAGAGTTTTTTGAGTTCTTTATAGATTCTGGAGATTAGCGCTCTATCTGAAGTATGATTGGCAAAGATATTCTCCCACTCTGTAGGCTCTTTCTTCGCATTGCTGATAGTTTCCTTTGCTGAGAGAAAGCTTTTTAGTTTGAATCTATCCCAGTGGTTGATTCTAGCTTTTATTTCTTGTGCTATGGGAGTCCTGTTAAGGAAGTCTGATCCTAGACCAACAAGGTGAAGATTTGGACCTACTTTTTCTTCTATAAGATGCAGGGTCTCTGGTCTGATTCCGAGGTCCTTAATCCATTTTGAGTTTAGTTTCGTGCATGGTGAGAGATATGGGTTTAGTTTCATTCTGTTGCATATGGATTTCCAATTCTCCCAGCACCATTTGTTGAAGAGGCTATCTTTTCTCCATTGCATATTTTTGGCACCTTTGTCTAGTATGAGAAAATTGTATTTATTTGGGTTTGTGTCCGTGTCCTCTATTCTGTACCATTGATCTACCTTTCTATTTTGGTACCAATACCATGCCGTTTTTGTTACTATTGCTTTGTAGTAGAGTTGAAGATCTGGTATTGCAATACCCCCTGTTTCACTCTTCCTGCTAAGGATTGCTTTAGCTATTCTGGGTTTCTTATTCTTCCAGATGAATTTCATGATTGCTTGCTCTATTTCTGTAAGGTACGTCATTGGGATTTTAATTGGAATTGCATTGAATTTGTATAGCACTTTAGGTAGTATGGCCATTTTGACAATATTAATTCTTCCTATCCAAGAACATGGAAAATCTTTCCATCTTCTAAGGTGTTCTTTAATTTCTTTCTTTAGTGTTGTATAGTTCTCATTGTAGAGGTCTTTCACCTCTTTTGTGAGATTGATTCCCAAGTATTTTATTTTTTTCGAGGCTATAGTGAATGGGGTAGTTTTCCTAATTTCTCTTTCCGAAGATTCATCACTTATGTATAAAAATGCGTTGGATTTATGGGCATTGATCTTGTAACCTGCTACTTTACTGAATTCACTTATGAGTTCTAAGAGTTTTCTGGTGGAATTTCCAGGTTCCTCTAAATATATAATCATGTCATCAGCGAACAGGGATAGTTTGAGTTCTTCTTTTCCAATTCGTATCCCTTTAATTTCTTTGGTTTGTCTAATTGCTCTGGCCAGAGTCTCAAGAACGATGTTGAATAGAAGTGGTGAAAGAGGGCATCCCTGCCTTGTTCCAGTTTTTAGGGGGAATGCTTTCAGTTTTTCACCATTTAGAATGATATTAGCCATGGGCTTAGCATAGATGGCCTTTACAATGTTAAGGAATGTTCCCACTATCCCTATTTTTTCTAGTGTTTTGAGCATGAAGGGGTGCTGTATTTTATCAAATGCTTTTTCTGCATCTATTGAAATAATCATGTGATTCTTGACTTTAAGTCTATTAATATGGTGAATTACGTTTATTGATTTCCTGATGTTGAACCAACCTTGCATACCTGGGATGAAGCCCACTTGATCATGGTGCACTATCTTTTTAATATGTTTTTGTATGCGATTTGCTAAAATTTTGTTGAGAATTTTTGCGTCGATGTTCATTAAGGATATTGGTCTGAAATTAAAATCCTCCTGTCTCAGCTGCCGGAGTTGCTAGGATTACAGGAGTGTACCACCATGCCTGGCAGTAGCTAACTCTTGAGCTCTTTACATTTGTCCCTCAGACAAAGGGCAGTGCTTACAATTAGGATTTAGAATTAAAATGTAAGGAATTGGAATCTAGAATTGGCTGCTTCATTTTATTAAATACATGTTTTGGGGAAAGTTTTGCTCCTTCCCCACTTACAGTGCTGTTAACTCCCTCTTTTCAGACCAATTTGACTCAGATTGGTCATCCTTAATTTTATTTCTTTTATTTTAAGGATTATGTGAATATATTCAAATATGATAATGGTATCTTTCCTTCTTTCCTTCCTTCCTTTCCTGGGGATTGAACTTGGGGTGTTTTACTACTGAACTATGTCACCTTTCCATTTTTAATTTTGAGACAAAGTCATGCTAAGTTCCTTAGGGCCTCCACTAGGTTGCCAAGGCTGGTCTTGAACCTCCCCATCCACCTGTTTGAATCTCCCAAGTTCTTGGGATGACAAGAATGAATCACTGCATGTGGCTGATAATGATGTGTTTTGGATTCAAACATAAAAAAACTATTTAAAATTATTATACACAGATACTATTTCAAATATTAAAGTGTTAATAATGTATTCATTTTGCCAGGTGGTAATAGGCACATGAAACTGTTTTATGGTGGGCACACTGAGACTTGGCTGTGGTCTCTTCTTGGCCTTTAAAGACTATTTAGGCCTGTTATATTGGTGTAATCCCAGTGACTTGGCAGGCTGAGGCAGGAGGATTGACACCAGCATCAGCAAGTTATCTAGGCACCCTCAGCAATTTAGCAAGATCCTTACCCAAAACAAAAAATAGAATGGGCTTGTCACATAGCCTAGTAAAGCACCTCTGGGTTCAATCTCTAGTGTGAAAAACAAATAAATGAACAAATAAATAAATGCTCTCTGGCCTTGGAGATACGTATCATATAATCTTTCTAAGGCTCATCTCAGATGTTTATTCATCTATATGATGAAATAGAATTTGGATTAGTGAACCAAGGTTTCTTTCAGATGCTTAAGATTCTTGGGTTTCATGAAAATCTAATAGGAGAGAAAACTCCTTAGTCCTTGCCCTTTCATTGAAAGGGGAAATAATGTGCCAGGTATGGTGGTGCATTCCTGTGATTCCAGTGGCTTGGGAAGCTGAGGCAGGAGGATCCCAAGTTCAAAGCCAGCCTCAGTAAAAGTGAGGCACTAAACAATTCAGTGAGACCCTCTCTAAATAAAATATAAAACAATAGGACTGGGGATGTGGCTCAGTGGTTGAGTGCCCCTGTGTTCAATCCCTAGTACAATTAAAAAAGAAAGAAAAATAAAAGGGAATAATGAAGGTATAGGTACATCTCTTAAGATAAATATTTCCCCTTTGTAAAAAGTTCTTTTCTCTGCTAGTTTTTGGAAAACAAATACTGTTTCATGATAACTGTTGCATGTCATGTTCCAAATGTTATTAATTTTTACATAATGATCTCTTGTCTTTGTTCTATCAATTTTTATTAGCTTGAGGTAATATTATACTTTCATAACCATGGTTATGTTTCTAAGCAAAAAAACAGCAAATCAGCAGATTACTAAGTAGATTGACTTGGGATGTTTATTGATAGGTCACAGCCAATATTTTCCTGCATTATGTGGATATTATACCTTAGATTTTGTTGTCACTCAGACTGAATGGATATTTTATCTAGCAGTCAGGTTTGTAATAATAGTTGGGTGTTCTTGGTTTAGCTTGATTTTTCTGTCACTAAATTCCATTGGAAGCCCCAGTGGCATAGACTCTAACTATAGTATTGGGAACTAAAAGTTAAAAACACCTTGTTCATTTATTTAGGTTTTGATTAATTAGAGACAAAAATGGTAACTTGTTAGTTTGTGCTATGTGGTTGCTTTCTGTGCTTTTCATGTCTGTCCCTGAAACTTTTCTCAGTTGTGGTTGGCATGAAGTCTATGATCAGGTGTCTAAATATACTAAAAGCATTGGAAAATAGTTGTGACTTTGATTCTTTTGTCTTCATGCATATCTTGTTACTCTTATAGTCTTGTGAAAAACATCTGAGGATCCCTTTTTGATACTATAATTGCATTGTTCATTTCATTTATTTATTTTTTACAGACTGCATTTTGATTCATTGTACACAGATGGGGTACATCATTTTGTTTCTATGTGCAGAATGTAGAATGATGTAGATTCATACCATTCATGTAATCATACATGTACATAGGGTAATGATATCTGTCTCATTACACCATTTTTCATGCCCCCTCTCTCTCATTTCCCTCTACATAATTTAAAGCTTCTCCATTCTTCTTTAACCCCCACCCCCTGCCCTATATTATATATCACCATCCACTAACAGGGAAAACATTTGGCCTTTAGCTTTTTTAATGATTAAATTAGATTGAAATGCATGAAACTGCCAGTGTTTGATAATTTTTTTCCTCTATAAAAATTACAATTTCACAAACTCACTTAAATGTATTACTTTTTGTTTCTTAAACTTGTACCTGATTCTCTTTCCCCAAAGACATAAATGTCTTAACTCTACTAGTCACTAAGTTATCCCATATTTAGAAATACATTGTTTTGTGTTTTAATCAACCCTTCCCCTGTATTTTGCTTGCAACTCTAGCTCTGAAGATGGAGAATGAAGTTTGGAAAAGTTCACGTATACTTAAAATGTTATTTTTATGACTATGTTGTGGTCTTTATTTTCTTTGTTTTGCATAGTCCTGGGTGGCAGTTTCCTGTAGACTGGTGCTTGGGCAATAGGGTCATGTATTTTAGGGAGGTACTTATTACATTTAGGAGGGTTTTTTTTTTTGTTTTTGTTTTTGTTTTTTAATCATGTCAGTACTCCCAGCCAGTGGATGGTTTATCATTTTATATCTATGTATTCTGAATTCTTTTAGCTTAGTTTCCCAAGTTTAGGGAAATGAACCTCTTAATCCTGCATTGCATATATTCTCTTTCATTGATTTAGTGTATGTCATCTTCATTTTAGAAAACTGTTTTCAAGATGAAAAAGTGCTGAGATTTTTGTTATTTTAAAAAATAGCAACAAAAATGAAAGGTTGACGAAGATATCTGAACATGTTTCAGTATTGCACAAATATTTCTGTAGCATTGTTAACATTTTCTCTTGAGAGGTAAATTTTATAAATCCTTCAAGTGATTTAGCCAAGAATCTTTAAGAATCTTCTTGGAGAAGAACAGTGAGTATGAACATGTCAAGGAAGGGAGTGAATCTGGCATGAAGTAGACTTGAAAGGACACATTTTAGATTTTGATGTGCACGGAGAGAGTGAAGGTTTCCACCCTTCTCCTCTTCATGTTTATGTTCTCTTAGATAGTTTCCCTAGTAGTTGGCATCATGACTGCTCTGTTCGAATTGTACTCCTTAGCAGCTGTTTTGGGTGATCTGCCAGGTGTTACCTCTGATAGTTCCTGGACTGCAGGGTCTAAGATCACACTGTTCTTTACAGGGATGGCCAGAAGTCAATTTTTTTTTTTCAGCTTAAGGAGCTTTCTTTTCTGGTCACTTATGTCATATTAATAGCTCACTGTTTGGAGATCTTGTTTTGCCATTTTTTATGCTATTAGTAAAGTAGCTTAAGAACTGGAAATTTCTCCTATGAGATTTGTTTTGAACTCTTTGAAAGCAAGGGACTGTTTGTTTCAAGTTCTTATTTCTTTCATCTGTTATATTTCCTGAAATGTTACAAGATTCATATGCTCACCCTTGAACCCATCTTTGAATTGATGCTCTGAATAAGTTCCTTTTGGTGCTATGTGGTCAACTTGTTTTCCAAAGATAAGACAGTTTGCTTTGAGGAGTTTTCTTCTCCTGCTTGTCCCTACCATGGTGTGATAATCAACCATACTGTTCCCCCTTCCTTTTGTATACTTTATTAGTCAATGTTACTTAAAATTCTTTAAGATAGAGGATTTTTACTGACAAGGAACCTGAAGTGCATAATCAATAATTCACTTGCCCAAGATCACAAGGATGGCAGTGACCGGTAACAGACTTTAATTGATGTGTGTTCAATTCCAGAATTGGCACTCTTTCTGCTTTATCACACTAACAAGTCCCAAAAATAGCCAGAGTACTGAAAAAGTGGCTGAAATGAACATATATGAAGATCTAATAACAGCAAGACATCTTTGTTGATAGAGTAGATCAACTTCCCAGTAGTCCTTGTTTTTGCTTATGTGTGTTTTAATAATGTATCTATTTGAAATATGAACTAAGATTCTTTAAAAAATTCAAGCAACACCAGTAATGCCAAATTTTCCTGATGGAACCAAAACCTTAGATATAGCATAATTATTAAGGCATTTTTGTGTAATAGGAATTTAAAGATGCATCTCTTGGAATATCTGTTTTTTAAAGCATATATTGAGATAGTTGGAATGTATCCTTAAATGTTTTGACCTCTGTGTTATGGAGAGGAGAAACATAAAGAAAGAACTAACAGCTCTCAGATTGATGCTTAGTGGTGGAGTGCCTGATTTGCATAAGGCCCTGGCTTCAATCCCTGGCAGCAGGACCAAGCAAACAATAAGAGCAGACAAGATTATGGTTTGAATGTGAGGTGTCCCCCGAAAGCTCACGTGTTCAGAGGAGAAATGATTGTGTTATAAGAGTCTTAACCCAATCAGTGATTTAATCCCCTGATAGGGTTTAACTGAGTGGTAACTGAAGTGGTAGGGTGTGGCTGGAGGAGGTGGGAATTGGGGCATGACTACTGGGGTATATATTTTGTATCTGGAGAGTAGAGTCTCTTTCTGCTTCCTAATCACCATGTAAGCTGCTTCCCTCTGCCACACTCTTCCAGCATAATGTTCAGTCTCACCTTGAGCCCTGAGGAATGGAGCCATCCTTCTGTGGACTAAGACCTCTGAAACTGTGAGCACTCAAATAAACCTTTCCTCCTTTACAGTTGTTCTGGTTGGGTCTTTTAGGTCCAGCAGTGAAAAAGCTGACCAAACAAGACAACTCTGTTTTCCATTTTAGTTTCTTAAGTGTCTTAGGCCAAAAACAGCAGTTTCTCTATTACCCATTATTAAACCCAGCACGTCACAGAATTGTAATGGAAAATTTAATTTTTTTCCCTCATACCTGAACCCCTGTTATTTTTTTTTTCTTTTGTACTTCTGAACATACCTTTATAAACTTTTCTAATTCACCAACTAAAAAAGTGACTGAAATATAGTTTGTATACAGTATAAGAATAATAAAATTCCAGTTTGTATCTTAGCTTTTTTGAGTAACTCATTGCTGCTCTCATCTTCTTTCTCCTCCTCACCCACTATTACTTCCAGGATGTTTGAAACCATATACCTCCCAGGACTGAGATTTTGCTCAAGTACCTGAAACATTACAGAGGCTACCGTCCTTTTCATAGCAGAGAATGGTGCTATTCCAGCAAAAGACATAATTGGAACGTAATCCCAAGCAGCACAGTCATCATGGAGACTGGCAAGGGGAAACCCTGTAATAGAGTCAGTGGCTTTTCAATCTGCCGAATTCCATCATCATGCCCTGGCTGTAGTCCTTCCACAGATAGCCCAAATGTATTCTTTAGAAAAAGCCTGCTGACACTTAGCAGAATTTTTTCATAGAGACTACTTAGCGAATGAATCTCACCTCAGTCTGTTCCTAAGGAAAGCCCCCGCCCCCTGGCATTCATTTCCCACCTGTTATTTTGACTTAAGTTTTTAAACTTGGATATTTTTATAATTATAATAACTTATAACCCCCCTTTATTCCTTTTAATGTATGTTTTATCGAATTGGCATCATCCTGTATATACAGATTTGTGTCCTGGATTTTTTAAATTTTTAAATTTTTTTGTGATATCATAGATTGATACTACTGAGCCACATCCCCAGTCCTTTTAGAAATACTTTTTAACTCAATGGTAGAGCACTCGCCTAACGTGTGTGAAGCACTGGGTTTGATTCACAGTACAACATAAAAATAAAATAAAGGTATTGTGCCCATATACAACAAAAAATATTTAAAAAAAAAAACTTTTTAAATTTAGAGACCTTGCTAAGGGCCTTGCTAAATTGCTGAGGCTGGCTTTGAACTTGTGATCCCCCTGCCTCAGCCTCCTGAGCTGCTGGGATTATAGGCATGTACCACCACGCCTGGGAAGAATATTTTTAATTGTACTATGAAATAGCAGTTTCACTTGATTGTGTGTGGCTTTTTAGTGACGAGAACTGAAGACATTTTTCTTTCTCTGAAGCCATAAAAAACTTTTCTTGGAAATGTTTATACATCAGAGTTAACTGAATGTCTTTCTAGACTGATTCTGACTATTTCTGTCTCTATTTTTATTTGAAAAGATTAGTATTTAGAGCATACATTGTAAGTAATTTTCTGGATGAGTTTTGCAGAACTTACCCAGGGACTTGGTGTTTGAACTTTTGGTATGTTCTTTTATAAAATAAAACAATCTATTCTGTTTTAGTGATGTAGTGATTTAGTAATTTCAGACAGATATTGAAGATTTTTGCTGGTATCATGGCAGTTATATTTTAAGCAGTCACTTTAGTATATTTGCTCACGATGGTATCTGTTTTCTAGTGCACCCACGTAGTAGTATTACTTTTGAGACTGACCCTGTTTCACAGGATAGCTGCACAAGCCATTGCTTAGGCTTCCTTATTTGGCATGAAGTTCCAACAATGTAGAGCCTGGAACTGTATTATAATCTGCTTGTGTAAATTCAGAAGTGCTTATGAAGACATAAGGAACTGCTTAGTTTTGGGGCTCATGCTTTGCTTTATTGCATAGTACCAGCTACAGGGTTTTTTCAATGTTTTATAACAATGTCAGGATCTAAGTTTCCACCTGAACTGAGAGGCTCACTGAAGAAGAAAGAAAAAGGACAATGGGCATAGAATATTTTACAATTAATTCATTTATATAAAAAATTTTAGGTGACACTGTGAACAAATCCAGGGGTACTTTACTGTGCCTTTTACTTACTTCCCTCCCTCTTACCCTTCCTTCCATCCTGAGATAGGATCTCACTAAGTTGCTTGGGCTTGAAGTTCTTGATCACCCTCCCAAGTTGCTGGGATTATAGGCATACACCACCACACTCAGCTGCATATGTAATTTTTTTTAGCATTATGCATTACTAAACCAGATCTGATTATACAGATCATTTTAGATATTGACAAATCTCATTATATGATATTTAAAAATTATATGTCATCACTATCATCAAGTCCCATCAAAAACTGCTTTGAGTTACACTTAAACTAATGGATACACTTTTCCAACATTTTAATTGTGAGATAGAAGTTGAAATTTTATCATTTTTAAATAGATCAGTTATTTTTCTTAAGAAGACCGACTTTCCCCCATCATTTTCATGAAATTCTATGTTAGACACTCAAGTCTGAAGAACCCCTCGTTTATTCTTTTCTTTCGGGTAAAAATGCTGCTCCATGATAAAAGACAGGTCAAGGTAATAACAGAAGAACTTTTCCTCAGACAATTGCTGAGCTTCAGTGTGCAGAAATACTTTATGTATATATACATTTTAGTCACAGATTTAATAAAACTGGCACTTTGAAAATCAAGAACATTGTTACATGAAACTCCTCCCCTCTTTTTTTTTTTTTTTTCCTTCTGCAAATATGAAGTAGTCAAGAATATAATACTTTGCTGCCTTGATTTAAACTAAGGCACCAATAATTTTACCCTCCACTGCTTTTATATCACCATTACAAATGTCAACAGTGTGACATAGACCAATAACATGTTTGTGTTATTGTGCAACTGGTTTTGGCTGCACTGATGGTATAAATGGTGTATTACATCACCTGAAGTCTGCAGATCATTCTTTGAGAACTGATGTTATGTATCTTTTTTTCTTTTTTTTTAAACCAAGTCATTCCTGTAACCACCTCCTCTCCAGATTCTAAAACTTATTCATTCTACATTGACTCATTTTGTATGTGGACAAGAAGACTCACTCAAAAGAATATTTTTTCAAAGTAATGATAGTTGGTCCTTTCTGTCCTATTGAGAGTAAAATTATGAATGAAAGGAATTCTGTGCTTGGTAACATGTTCTTAGTTCTCCTAAACCTTGATAAACTTTTGCATTCAGTGCTGGGTCTCTGGCAGGTCCCCGTGCTTGGTGATGCACAGTTCTGCTGCTCTGATGCTTTTGAATTATAGGATTATATTATGATGGTGGAGAGAAATGCTCTTTGGGCCTTACACTACTTCACCTTTGGTCTAGGATAGGTATAGAGCAGGGCTCTCTGCAGGTCAGTGTTGAGAAAGTTTGAGGAGAGCTTTTTAATTCTATCAGGCCATCCTACCCAAACCTTGCCGTGAGTTTAAATCAAAGGGGCCAGTATAGCTCTGCCCACACCTACCTACTCTGTGGCACCATTTTACTTCCTGGCTCTGTCTGTTGTCAGGGGTTGTTCTTCCCTTTGTCTGTTTTTCACTGTCTTTGGACTTAAGGAATTAAAAAGTATTTCCTGTGTTCTTCAAAATATTTTGGGAATTCCTTATAATAACTTAAGACTGGAGATAAGAAATTTGTCTCATGTTTTTCATTGTTTTTGAAAAAGGCAAGTGGTGCAGTAAATTTATTTGTAAGCCAATCAGTAGTAGCCATATTAAGTATTTGTAAGAGATATTAGCCTATGAGTAAGGACTTACTGCTATTTAAAATTTCTCATTAACTTTCCAATCTTTCATTTGTCAGCTCTTAATCTTCTCAATGTATCTTCTGTTGTGAAATATAGGGCAACTGAGGTGGAAGGAATGTATATTTAAAGTCAGATTACTTCATCTTAAATATTGGCAAAGGATTTTAACCTTTTGTTTTCAAACAGTCTGCTCCTGGCTGTACACCAGGTGTTTCCCATCGTAATAACAGCGGTGATGCTGCTGCTGCTGCCACCGCCACTGAAATAGGATCATTCCTTTTTTCTTCCATTGGAATTTGACATCTTTAATTTTAGCCTCATTCAATCTTTCCCTTTTTTCTATCTTTGTAAATCTATTTTGACTTTTTTTCCTAGATTAGTTAAGTCAACATGGCAAGGGCTGAAACACAGTGGTTCACCAGAGATTTGGATAACCAAGGACATCACTGTGCAGTATTTTTTTAAAAAGAGTGTGAGATCTACTAGTGAAGAATATTAAGCACCAGGCATGCCACTTGATCTGAGATACACTATCCTCTGCTATGGGCAAGAGGAATTTTTTTCCAGCATGCAGTCCTTCCAATGCTCTGTAAGATTCCAGATTACTATTTGTGGAGTTGATTCTTACTTCTTTCTAGTAACATATTTGCATGCTTAATAAATTCAACCCTCTTGGAGCATCATACAGAACAAATGAGAAGATCTGACATAGGGATCATTTTTTATATCCATATAATGCCAGTACATTGCTTGGCGTATTATTAGTGCTCTGTAAATGTCGTGGATTCTTGAACTCCAAGTGACTTCACTGAAGTCCAATTGAAAAAATTTTTATGTGAGGTGAGAAAATAAGTATATTAATAAGTTTTCATGGGATTAGAGTATCCTGCTAATTGGAAGATAATCTTTTTAAAAATTTATTTTATTCTTTTCATACACATGTATAGGGTAATAATGTCTGCCTCATCTTACTGCCCTTTCCTTCCCCCCACCCCCACTCCACTTCCGTTTGCACAATCCAGAGCTCCTTTGTTATTCCCTACCCAACCCCTGGTATGTATCAGCATCCACTTATCAGAGAAAACATTCGGACTTTTGTTTTTTGGTATTAGTTTATTTTACTTAGTATGATATTCTCTAGTCCAATCCATTTACCTGCATATGCCATAATTTCATCCTTCTTCAAAGCTGAGTAATATTCCATTGTATGTATGTACCACATTTTCTTTTTCCATTCATCTGTTGAAGGGCATCTAGGTTGATTCCATAGTTTAGCTATGAATTGAGCTGCTATAACTATCGATGTGGCTGCGTCACTGTAGTATACTGATTTTTAGTCCTTTGGGTATAAGCCAAGGAGTGGGATAAGTGGGTCAAATTGTGGTTCCATTGCAAGTTTTCTGAGGAATCTCTATACTGATTTCCATAGTGATTGCACCAATTTGCAGTCCCACACCCTCACCAATATTTATTGTTGCTTGTATTCTTGATAATTACCATTCTGACTGGAGTGAGATGAAATCTTAGAGTAGTTTTGATTTACATTTCTTTAATTGCAAGAGATGTTGAACATTTTTTCATATGTTTGATGATTGATTGTATTTCTTCTTTTGTGAAGTGTCTGTTCAGTTCCTTAGCCCATTTATTGATTGGGTTAATTTTTTGGTGTTAAGTTTTTTGAGTTCCTTTATATCTCCTGGAGAATAGTGCTCTATTTGAGATGTGTGTGGTATAGGTATTTTTCCATTCTGTAGGATCTCTCTTCATGTTATTGATTGTTTCCTTTGCTGAGAAGAAGCTTTTTGTTTGAATCTATCCCATTTATTGATTCTTAATTTTACTTCTTGAGCTTTAGGAGTCTTGTTAAGGAAGTCAGTTCCTAAGCCAACATGATGAAGATTTGGGTCCTACTTTTTCTTCTATTAGGTACAGGGTCTCTGTTCTAGTGCTTAAGTCTTTGATCCAGTTTGAGTTGATTTTTGTGTGGGGCGAGAGATAGTGGAAGATAATCTTATGTATATAAACTTATTTTACCATGGGCAGTGTTGTGGTAGCAATAGAAATACTGAAGTAGTGACATTGAAAAGAGGGTATTTTACTCTCCTTGTAAGTATGGGGATTATGGAAAAGGGAGGTTGGTTGTCTGACTTAGGCTTTAAACTCCTTTTATTCTGTTTTATATCTCAGAATGTATTGATAGACCATATAGGCTTGGTTTCTGGCATTGTGACATCAGTGTTCTTCTTTTATAACTAGTGCAATTGTTTTTCCTTGGAAACTCATTGTATTTTTATATTGTGTCTCCTAAGAGTTGACTGAAGTTCCATCTGTTGAGGAGGAAGTGGAAGAAACAGAGTCTTGGGCAAAGCCTCTCATTCACCTTTGGCAGACAAAGTCCCCTAACTTTGTAGCTGAACAAGAATACAATGCAGCTGTGGCAAAAATGGAGCCACACTGTGCCATCTGCACTCTGCTCATGCCATACTACAAGGTAATTGGGGGTGGTGTGATTGTCAACCTGTCCTTTCATTGCTCCACTTTCTGTATGACTGTGTACCCATGAGGTCACCTGTGCATCATTGGAGGTAAGTATGCATCAGAAATAAGATAGTAATACTTCTTAACTATTGATCTTCATAGAATGACAATGATTTATACATGCAGCCTGGGAACCCTTTTTTATGATATTACTATATCTTTTTTGAGTATCTTGTTTATCTCAGGGAAAGAGCAATATCAATGTTTCTATTGTTTTTATCAGGGAACACCAAACTTAAAACTGAAAAATAGAACCATGCAAAGAGAGAACTTAGTCCTGGTCTCTGTTTTATGTTTGAAAATGTTACTCTCAATGTATTTGTTTGCTCTGGCCCCAAATTTTAAACGTCTCTCTTCACCTCAGACTTAATACAAACTAAATTGTCTAGTTCACACACATCAGGCAGCTGTGCTTGATGTTGCTTTTATCATTTTCCATGCATATTATACTGAGAGCCTCTCAGCTCATGGAATTCACAGTCTTTAGTACTAACAGAAGAAATGCTGTTAGGAATCCAGTATGGGTGGAATTACTTGGTCTATTTTAAGGTATAATTTGAAATATATTGATATGAACACTGTGTTTTGGGTTATGTTTTCACTCATAGAATCAAAGATGTTTAATTCAAAATCACATCTCTTAGAGTCCCATGTGAGAATATACTTGTGCAGATATTTCAGAACAAGAAAATGTGTGGTATTTCACAGTTTAAGACCTATATAAATAGAATAGTTTACTTAACTATGTCTTTGAATATGGCACTGGTGAGTGATAAACATCTTTTTTTTCTTTCACTCATTAAATTACTGTATTTTATCTTTTATTGATACTTAAATTTTGACATCCCAGTCTACCTAAATAATTCCCAGTAATCAAAAAAATTCTAGTTAAAATGATAAAATTTGGGAAATTTATTTATATGAGATCTTTGGAGATAATAAAGCAATTCATTAGTTATAATTTTAAATAAATACTTAATATTTTTATATATTTTGATGAGAGATGACAATTGTCTTTGCCACATTATCTTTCCTTGGTCATATATACCAATAATGTCTCTTGCTCTTGTGGTAAGGCAAATGCCTTAGAAGCTTCTCTCAGTTCTGTTGCTCAGTTTAAAATTGAGTGTTTGAAAATAATATTTAAATGGCTAACCAGGTAATATTTTCATTAAATCAACCCATGTGTTTACCTATTGGAAATAAAGAGATAAAAAAAATTCTTAAGAAGAATCAGTGCTTTGCATGAACTCTTTCTGGAACAACACAGTTTTAGTAGCTTATCAATTTCATTTATGAGCAGATATTCAAAATATTCTCTTGTTCTTACAGATTAATTTCTTTTTTTGGGAGGGGGGTCAGGTAGGGTACCGGGGATTAAATTCAGAGGCACTCAACCCACTGAGCCACATCCCCAGCCCTAATTTGTATTTTATTTAGAGACAGGGTCTCACTAAGTTGCTTAGCGCCTTGCTTTTGCTCAGGTTGTCTTTGAACTCTCTATTCTCCTGTCTCAGCTTCCCAAGATGCTGGGATTACAGGCACAGATAAATTTCTTGATGGGAGTCTGAGAAGAACCATTGCTACAAAGGTAATAGTTGGGTTAAGGAGAACAACAGAAGTAACAAAACTTGAAAGCCAATGGTAGAACAGGTATTAGTGAATTGTAATGATAAGACTGAATTATGAACTCTTTTCCATCTTTTTCACTTAACTTGGGAATATTGTGTTTTTCAGCCAGATAGCAGCAATGAAGAAAATGATTCTAGATGGGAGACAAAATTAGATGAGGTGGTTACATCAGGAGGAAAGACTAAGCCCCTCATTCCAGAGATGTGTTTTATTTATAGTGAAGAAAATATAGAATATTCTCCACCCAATGCCTTCCTTGAAGAGGATGGAACAAGCCTTCTGATTTCCTGTGCTAAATGCTGCGTACGAGTTCATGCAAGTAAATACATTTATAATCCATCCAGTCATTCACTTGTCCATACTTCACATAATTCTTATTGCTCACCTATTTGGAACCTGTGAAATCTATTGCATTGAACTATTGGCATTCTTGATGCTCGGATCATTTTTTCCTCACATTTCTTGTAGTGAAAGTATGAGTGAATATGAGTGTGTATAATCACCATTTTCCCCCCAGTCTTCCTTATGCAGTACCAGTGGTGAGAAGGACTGCTTTTGTTCTTGTTGTTTATTTGGTGTTCAGGTGAGGTATTATCATGAAGCATCTTTCAGGTGCTTGAGTTTTGCTTACCTTACGATAAACTTAATGTGAACATCTTATGTTGATTACTGAGTATTTCTCTTTGTGACTTTTTAAGGAGAAATCAATCTTCCTTTTGTGATTCTTAGAGTTATTATTTTATTGAGTTCAAATTTTATTCTTTACAAGCATTAGGAAATCTCTACTGCCTTCCAGGGGAGAACAGTCATTACCATAGTTTTTTCTCCCAAATGAGATGATTAGACTGTCTCAAATTTTCTTTTTTTTTTTTTTTTGATTTTTTAAACATTTTATTTTAGACTCATAAGAAGTTGCAGAATAACCAGGTTTGGTAGCACACCCATGTAATTTGTCTTTTTTTTTTTAATAGAAATGAAGAAGTGGTAAACATATTTAAAAAACACTGGTCTGCCATGTAAATCCTATAGATTATATAAAAGAAATTCATTATATACAACTCTTTTAAAAATTTTATTATTCCAGATTTTACTCAATCTCATTCTATTAACAATTTACATATGGTTTGTCTCTCTCAATGTATTTAAGTGGTTCATAATGAAGTTATCTTCATTCATATTTACCCCAAGGCAATAATAGTTTTAGCTTAGAGTTGAAATTACCTCCTTACAAGTTTATTAATTAATTAGATAACCATATACTTCCTGAAGAGATTTGAATGTCATCTGCTTGAAATAAAATAATAGACATCTTCTTATATTGATACTAGTTAATAACTCACTTCATGCGTGCACACAGAGTTTCACCATATGTTAGTATGTATGATTGAGAGACAAAGCACCAGGACACAAAATATAGGAATTTAACCTTTATTTGTGAGTGTACCAGTTATACAATTCATGTTATTTCATAAATGTGTACTTGAACTTAGTGTTTTATGGACTCAGTTAACTGGGATAGGTGTTACTTTGGGTAGTTATACTTCTGTTATTTTCTGTTCCCATCTGAAATGTTACTGAAATTTAATGCTAAAACTACCCATTTAAAAATTTCAAACCCCTCTTATTTCAGTAACTTAAGTGGGGTTTTTTTTGGGGGGGGGGGTTCTGGGGTTTGAACTCAGAGGTACTTTTCTACTGAGCTATATCCTCAGTTCTTTTCATTTTTTATTTTGAGGTGGAGTCTCACTAAGTTGTTGAGGCTGGCATTGAACTTGCAATCCTCCTGCCTCAGCACCCCTGATTGTTGGGATTACAGGCATGTGCCACTTTTTTGGGCAACATGTTTCTTGGTGCCATATATAATTGTTATATATTTGTACCTTTAATCATCTTCATAGTTATTTTGGGACAGGCATTGACCCATTCGACAAGTTGAATTGAGGACATCACTTCATCACTAATTAGATTGTATAGCTTTTGCTCTGTCACTGAAATGAAAGATAATTAGGTGTAATTTTTGAAGTGTAATTTTAAATTACATGAATTTTAAAAATAGTACGTCAAAATTTGTTGTTTGTTTATGTTAATATTTTGAGAAACTTTGCTTAATGGATTGCATGTTCTTGGAAATGTTTATGCATGTGTGAAAGACCAGACTTGACAGCTTAGAAATACTATTTTCTGTTCAAGAATTATCTCTGTGATAATATTATGAGCATTAGTTAACATTTAAGACTCACACTCCCAAGTTTTCTAGGGTTGATGTCTTATTAATTATGAAGCAGGAGAACCAAAAGTATCTTTCAGACAGGCTTGGTTTATATTTTGTTTTAAGCCATGCAAGTAAGCAGATGACCTGGTTTTATTTATTTCAGTATTGAGATACATAATGTTGTAAAGATGCATGAGACCTAATGAATGGATCCATGCTATTATTTCCTAGGCTGTTATGGTGTTCCTTCTCATGAGATCTGTGCTGGATGGCTGTGTGCCCGGTGCAAAAGAAATGCATGGACAGCTGTAAGTAGCTTATTTTAGTACTGCTTTACCTCTCCAATTATCCCATCAACTGTGGATACATTCAGTTGTAGCAGAAAGATAAGATTGCATAAATGCTTTTGTGTGTAATTCTACACTTTAATGTTTTTCTTGTCTTCCTTCTCCAAATTGTCTCATTGTAGATACATTAGGTAAATTTCTTTGTAGTACTCTTCTGCTTCACAAATTGTAGGAATGACCAGTTTATAAAATCTACATTTACATTTTCAAGGCCTCAGAAATTTAAAATTTTATTTCATTTTCCTGTACAGATGCAATCATTTGAGAATAATTATCCTAAGTAATAGTCAAGGTGGAGATACATAGTGATGCCTGAAGAAACCATGCTCATTTCCAATTTTCTGGTAGCCCAAGGTCTTTGTCCCACTTACTCATCCTTAATACTTTCATCCTTAGCAAATTTTAGAAATCTGCTCTATTCTAGGCATTGCTATGAACTTTAAATAAAATGTTTAACAACAAATGATCCTCCATTTTGGGACACATTTCCTCTTGGTCTTAATAGTTTTCCCTAAAATCCTTGTTGAAACTGAGGTCTAATGTTTAATCTCCATTCCACTGATGTATTATATCATACATTTTGCCATTTAAGTATGTTCTACCTTAATTTTTCTTAAAAAGTTGTTTTCTTTTTCAAGAGGAATAAGAACATTTTCAAACGTTGATGACCTGCCAGATCACACTATCTCCCTCCCTGATTATCTCAGGGCAGGAAATGAGCTTGATGTTTTCAATAGCATTTGCTTTATTCTTTAGTGATCACTACATGATAAACCATTAAATTTTCTTGCTACCAAAGTTAAAAACCTGAAGGACAATATGAGGAACATGCCTTGAATGATGAAAATTTATGTCATGATTGTTTATAGTATAGAAGGAGACATATGGTGACTGCAAATTGAATGCATCTGAGGGCTATATCTTTCTGAATTTTTGTTGACATTCACTTTGGGTAGTGAGAGAAAGAGGAGAAATATATGGACACTCTTTTATGTTCAAATAATATGATTTACTTAATGTCAGAGGCAATATCTCCCTTTTAAGAAAATTCTACATTAGTAGGTCTAGAAAACAGTTTGGTGTTTCCTTTCACGTGATCAATTAGGATAACAGAATTTAAGTGAATATAGAGCATCTTCAAACTGCCAGGGATTCTTAGTTATAGGCAGGAGTGGATAAATATATTGAGTTCTTTTCAATACATCCAGTTCTTTTTACTGCGCGGGTACTATTTCATTGTATGAGCAGAATTAAAATCTTGTAGAGTCAGTTTAGTGATGTTCTCTCATTCATCTTGACAAATTAGAAATAAATATAGGAAGTAGAGGCCTTCTCATCCAGTTCACCAAGGCATTAAGAGTTCTCTGTTGCATCCACAGTTATTGCCCTGCTCCTCTGCTCAAACTCTGATCAGTCCTGTTGTCAAAGGTACCATTGTCCTTTGCATGGCAGAGGCAGAGTCAGGCCTAGACCATCTATCTTGATTTTAAAGCTGATTCTGATCAATTTAGCTGTTTTCATGTGGCATGTTCTAAAAGGAAAGTGTTCTGTTTAATCACTCTTTGGAATTGATTTAAAGCATCTTTCTATTAATCTTAGCCCCTTGTCTCAAAAAAATACGTTATTACTATTTTTAGTGTTGAAGCCATGTAATTTTTTTCAATGGGCAAGAGAACTGGTAACTCAAGAATAAAACTTTACAGAGATTTTTCAGATCCACTTAATTTCTAATTTTTAATTGGAAATGATCCAAATCCTCAATGGATGGCAGTTTTTTTTTTTTTTTTCAAGTTATCCATTTTAAGTGAGCTTTGTCTATGAAGTTCTACTTTCAATTCTCCTAAGAAATAATTGAATTGCAATTTAAATATTCCAGAGAAGTAACTGACAATATTGATATTCTGATTTTAACACCTTGATTTAGTGTGGCAATGAGTTTTGCAATATTAATTTTTACTAAACACTTAAGTATGATTTCTTTGAATTTTGTGACTGGAATGATTGCATTTAAAAAGTATCCTTAGAATTGAGTTCTTCAGTAAGCAGTCTCAGGCTGTCAGTTTTAGATTCCAGAGGAGCTCTAGAACTCCTTTTAAATGGAGGTTCTGAAGAAGCTTATGGGAATCTAACAGTGCATCTGTGGTCAGAGGATATATACTTTTTAAAATTTATTTTTATTGTAAATAATTGGAATACATGTTGTTTCTGTTTGTACATGGAGTAACAGCATACCATTTGCATAATCATATATTTCCGTAGGGTAATGATGTTTGATTCATTCTGTTATTTTTTTCCTTTCCCCCACCCCTCCCACCCCTCTTTACCCTCTATACAGTCCCTCCTTCCTCCAGTCTTGCTCCCCTCCCACCCCCCATTGTGTGTTATCATCCGCTTATCAGTGAGATCATTCGTCCTTTGGATTTTTAAGATTGTCTTATCTCACTTAGCATGATATTTTCCAATTTCATCCATTTGCCTGCAAATGCCATAATTTTATTATTCTTTATAGCTGAGTAATATTCCATTGTATATATATACCACAGTTTCTTTATCCATTCATCAATTGAAGGACATGTAGGTTGGTTCCACAGTCTGGCTATGAACCAGACTGGCTATGAACATTGATGTGGCTGTATCTCTGTAGTATGCTGATTTTAAGTCCTTTGGGTATAGGCGGAGGAGAGGGATAGCTGGATCAAATGGAGGGTCCATTCCAAGTTTTCTAAGGAATCTCCACACTGCTCTCCAGAGTGGCTGCACTAATTTGCAGCCCCACCAGCAATGTATGAGTGTACCTTTTTCCCCACATCCTCACCAACACCTATTGTTGCTTATATTCTTGATAATCGCTATTCTAATTGGGGTGAGTTGGAATCTTAGTGTAGTTTTGATTTGCATTTCTCTTATTACTAAAGGTGGTGAACATTTTTTCATATGTTTATTGATTGCTTGTAGATCTTCTGTGAAGCATCTGTTCATATCCTTAGCCCATTTGTTGATTGGGTTATTTGTATTCTTCGTGTAGAGTTTTTTGAGTTCAGAGGATATTTTGTTTCTACCATGTGCTTCATTATCTCATTCCTATTTATTTTTTTAACCTACCTTTTGAAAGTAAGAGTAACTTATCAGTAATGCAAAGTGTTCCTATATGATATTTAGCATTGGACATGTGATTATATAACAAATGTAATTATTCTAGCTATTTCCTTTTATTGGAAGTGGCTTTTAAACACCTTTTGTTCATTTTCATGAGGCATATGTGAGTATTATATGTGGTGATTCTATTTTTTGAAGATAACATCTTAAAAAGTGAGACTATATTATAATTGTACTATATCATAGAGTTAAAAAGCAATAGTATTTTGGAAGCAAGTCATCTTAGGTATTATATCACTACTCTCAGACAATAAATAAATAAGATCAGATGGTAGAGTATAGTAACTTTTCAACTTCAGTCTGGGGAAGATAATAAAATAGGTTTCTAAGGCTGGAATTAGTCTTTATAGACTGTCTTTTTATTTACCAATTCTACAGAGTGGATATCACTCTGGACTCAATTACTCTGTTAGGTCTAGGTCACTGGAGGATTGACCTCTGTCTCAGTTTCTCTGTAATACTTCTAGTACTTGGTTTTGTAATGTCAGATCATTGTGAGGTAATGATCATAAGGAAGGATTGATGTTAGTGTTCTGAGTTAGATTTTCATTTTTGATCTTTAGTGTCCTCATCATTTCCAGAGATTATGTTGAGACCTCACTCTGATAATTTTTTTTTTTTATTTTATCCATTTGTGTCAATTAAGAAACAGGAAGCTGGACTACAGCTTCAACTGCATGTACTTACGAAGAGATTAGTTACAATTTTTGTGTTATACCCTAACTTGGATTCTGAAATTTGGATTCTAGCGTCTATACCCACAATCACATAAGATGAATGAAAGAACCCCACAGCCCCACAAATAACTGTCTATCCTCAGATTCAGGTTGTGTAGTTCATAGTTCTAGATTGATATCATTGTCTTCAGACCCAATTTCATCTTACATTAATGTTGCTCACATTGATAGACACAACAATCTAAAAATACTATGTTTGAGTTTATGCTCTGTAACTCAGCTATTTGGAGTCCTTTTTTTTTTTTTTTGTCTATTTAATTCCTTTTGGAACAGTATTTTCTCCTTCATTATAATTTTATTTTCAAGAGCATTTCAAACATTGACAATTCCTTTTTGTGTGTTTTGGTGTGGTAGTAGGTAGTGAATTTACTGGTGCTTTACAATTGAGCTAATACCTCAACTTTTTTTGTTGTTTTTTTTGTTTTGTTTTGAGATAGAGTCTTGCCAATTTCATCAGGCTGGCCTTAAACTTGTGTTCCTCCTGCCTTAGCCTCCTGAGTCACTCCAAGTACTATTTCTAGGTGTGTGAAGTCAATACTCTGAGTTTAGTGTCTGTTTCTTGTTATTTAGATTCTTCATGAAAATTTTATGTTGATCTAAGTTTCTATATTTTGTGCCTATTTGCACAAATTTCCACTCTAAGCTTCTCCTTTTTGAAAATGTAAACGTAATATTCTTACCATAAAAAAGAGAATTTGTATTCTTTCTTTTTCATTATTTTCTTTTTCTTTCTCTCCTGTTCCCTTTCTCTTTCTTTCTTATCCATATTAAAACTTTTTCTGAATGTAAGTATTTCTGTGAAATGCCCAGAAACGACTTTAGGACTGTCCACCCTTGCATTCAGAAAGGAAGCTACTAACATGTGGAGTAGGCTGGCAACCTAAAAAATTACTTTTATTACATAAGCTAATAATCTAAGTCCTTAATGCGCCATAGAGTATTAAAGATAGTTGCTAATAAGTAGTAAGATTTTCCATGTGGTCTTCTGAAGAACTTAGAATATGAAATTATTAAGAATAAATAAATATAAGTGGATTAAAGAAATTAAAAAGAAATTTGGATAAGATTCTATTTTAAAATGAAAGGACAGTGTAGCAACACTAGCAGTTGTTTTTCTCTGGGAAATTTATCTGTTTCCTTAGGAACTTTTCAGGAAATAGGAGCGGTGGGTTTTGTTTGGGAGTCACAAATAGGAGTGAAAGCTGCATGTGAAGACTGGTAACTTAACAGTGTAGAAAGTCACATCGCACTCAGATTCATGACTTTGACCAATTATGAGTTGCCCAGGCTTCTCTCAATGGCAGCATTATGTCTATGCTGTCACTTCCATTGTCAGTTTGAAAAATTCTGAATAAAGTATCACTTATGCTGTATCTTACCAGGAGCTTTTTTTTTATCTTCAATAATTATTGGGAAGTTGGGAGGGTAACTTCAGTAGTTCATATACCTATATTCTAAACAGAATCTAAATTTAAGAGCAATGTAATGAGAAGATTCAAAAGAGATGTGTATTTAAGTTCTGTTTCTGGTCCTAAAATTCCTTGATTCTGATTTCTTTGTAGTTCCATTTTGCTTTAATTAATATTCCTTAAGGATTTTGGACCTTCAAAAAAACCTAAATTCATTTTACCTAGTTAGAGGCAATGAGCAAAAAGTAAAGGAATACCATTTAATACTAGTAATTATTGGCCAGATGACAGTTCACACAATTAGACATTTTCATCATTATACATAATTCATCAGTGAAAATACTCTGTATGATAGTTTAGTGTTGGGTACATTTCATTCTGAATTTGTGCAGACCTATATATTGTACACACCTAGAGCTATCTTAATGTAAACTATTGATTTTTGAGTGATATGAATAGATTCAATTGTAACAATTTGCATCACTCTAATGGAGGAGTTTTTATGGGGAGGATGTGCATGTATGGGCACTGGGCTTATGGGAAATCTCTTGTTTTTTTCTTAGTTTTTCTGTTAACCTAAAATTGCGGTAAAAAATAAAGTCTAATAAAAACTATTCTAAGACTTTATTATAATTCTCTGTAGCTGCCTTTTGGGAATGCATGGCAGTGCACATTATGCTCTAAATTTCTTTTTATTTCAATATATCTTTTGCGCTTAATTCAGGAGAATTTGAATTTTTTTGATAGTAGTATAGTATAAAAAAGCAGCTATCCATTATATTTTTGATGACTATTGCCATGCTAGGAAAAGTAGACTTTGTAATGAGAAATATTTAAAAACCCGCTAGATAGGTTAGGATTCTCATTCTGTATAATGAAATGCATAAACTAGGTAATTGTACACATCTATTATCTACAGAAAAGCATTTATTGTACTCTGCAGAATGGTGCGGTTGTATATGTATAACAAATGTAACATTCTGTTTCTTTTCCCAGAATGACTTTAAGAAATCAAAACCCCGAAATAGAATGTTTTCAATTCAGCTTTATTTACTATGTCTGTATTTTACTTTGTTTTCGAAAATATAGTAATAATTAAATCTGAGCAAACTATACCTTGATGATCATTTATAATTAGCTTTTATTGCCTCTTATAAAGAGTAGAACATGTCAGTCAGGCATTGTGGCAAATACCCATAATCCTCGATACTTAAAGAGACTTGGGTAGGAAGATTGAAAGTTCAAGGCCAGCCTGGGCAATATAGGGAGCCCCCTGTATTTAAATATCTAAAATAATTAACCCACCCTAAAAAAAGAGTGGAATTTGCAATGCAGTAAAAAGTGAACATTTTGCTGCTTTGGCATATATATTTTATTGTTTGTAAATAAGTGTTATGTACAGATGGAGTAATGGTTGCCATTTCATGTCCTCCAGTGCTGCACATGGCCATTTTATTTGGCTCCTGAATAAAAAGTGAAACCTTTTCTCTGCCTCTGTTATAGTCTCAGAGTTAATTTCTTAAACTACTTGGGTGTAATCGTCTATATAAAGGATTTTGTCTTTTTAAAAACTATCAAACTTGTTGGTTTTTGGAGTGGGCCTTAGTTTGAATCCCAATCTGATGTCTCAGGTAGAAAGATCTGTCTGGGAAAGCTGGTCACTCTTGATATCTTTGAGAACTAAGAAGCCTCAGCTCTTGTAATTCCGTAGATACCTCTCCATAATAACTGGCAAGTGGAGAAAGCTGGGCTTTTGACAGTCTTTGACTTTCACCATAGATTTGAGGGTGAGTCCCATTGATTGAGCTTATTTCTCAAAGATGGAGGTACTTTTGATAAGAAGCAACCCAGGTCCCACTCGTTGAGTCTGAAGGTATTGCTTTCTCTCATATTTGTCTAAAGCAGAAGTTTTTTCTTAGGGTGAGGATAATGAGAGTTGATGAAAATTTTATGGTTGAGGATTATGTTACCTGTATTCCATAACAAAACCTTTATTCCTCATTTTCAAACTCATAATTGATGTTAGAGATTATACAGATTTTTTTAAAAAATTATGATTTTGGCCCTTGGAATCTTTTCTTTTTTTCGGGGGCAGGGGGGCGGTGCAGGGTACCAGGGATTGAACAGGGGCACTTGACCACTGAGCCATTTAGAGACAGGGTTTCACTGAGTTGCTTAGCACCTCTCTTTTGCTGAGGTTAACTGTGAACTCTTGATTCTCTTACCTCAGCCTCCAGAGCTGCTGGGATTACAGGTGTGTGCCACCACGCTCCGTGACACTTGGAATCTTTTGTTTTAGTAAAAGGAGTTTCATCAGTTAACTTCAAAACTATAAATTCAGGATAACTAATGATTTAGATAAAAGCTGATGTTGTATGGATATAATTTTCTTAGTTTCCACAGAATTTAGTGCTGATAAATACAAAAGAGTTCTACATCTGTCTCCGAAATTTCCTATTAAAATAATGAGTCAGAGGTTTAAGAGGGTTTAATCCTTTGCCCAGGATTGCCCACTCTGTGGTACCAGAATCAGGATTCGTGGGGGTGGTTACCTAGTCCTAGAGATTCCCAGTCTTAGACTCATTCTGCCCAGCTACTTGCTTTTGGAGTGGGAAGAAGGCTGAACAACTGGCCTAAATCAGAACTGTTTTTGGTTGGTTTTGTTTGTTCATATTGAAATGAGAGCCAGCACTAACTTGCAGTGTGATGGGTTATCTACCTAATGTAGAATAATTGGTGTTAACAGGTGGTTGCACATAACCTTTTATATTTACTCTAATATTTGGCCAGAGGACCTTTTCCAGAACTGGATAATCTCCTGAATCCAATTTCCAAACTGACAACAGCATTGACATTTTTCTTTTGTGAAGAGCTCTGAAGTGACTTTGTAGATCAGAACCATTGATTTTTAGATCAGATTGGCTTATGGCCTTGAGAGGTCATGGTGGCATTGCTGCTCCCTGTGATATGTTTTATGCTGTATTTCTTTTCCTTCCATGGGATACTGTCAGGACCAGGTGATGAGAGGCTGTCAGCCTGCCGGGCTGACTTTGATCTCCATACAAAGTAAAACTAGGGGGAAAGAAAGGCCCTGTTTGTGTCTAAGGCAGGGCATTCACCAGTGGGCAGTGGCTGTTTGTAGCCAAGTGCTTGCTTTTGCTGTCTTGCTTCTCCCTATGGAGGGGTCTCTCAAATACCAACCAGGACCCAACCATCTGAAGCAGTGCATTTGGTTTCAGATTGCTTCTTGCCTCCTGAGGAAGCAAATTATTCCAAACAGCTGCAGATTTAAACCTTGGCTTACAAAGGACAGAGTGGTAATAATTATTTTACTTTAACCAAACACAATAACACATTTGAGGGTATCAATTATCCTGACAGCATAATTATGATGTGGGAGCCTTTCTATTAGGGAACTGCTTACAGGCCAAAAAGTCACAAATCATTTTTCTCTGTTCTTTCCTCTTTCTTTTGCTCAACAAACACTCCCATCCCCTTTTTGTAATAGAAAGAGAAGTCTACATAGCTTACTGTAAGTGGAACTGTATTCATAAATAGCTTCTTGATTGAGAACAAATGCTTCATTAATCTTAGTGCTTCAACCAGAGAGAGCACAAGTAAAGTCAGGAAGAATAATGAGTGACATTATGGGAAAGCCTAACACACCAGGTTGTGCCTGCCCCGAGGTCACAGGGTGCAAGGCGCTTCTCCTTTGCAATGAGGAAAGTGGAGGGGACAGAAACTGCAGTGCAGGCTTTTCTCATGAAAATTAATCCAGTGGCAGGATGAAGAAATCATGTACTTTGCTGTTTACTGTTGATGGTCATGCTGGGAAGAAAGAATAAATCAGCTGAATTTTTATTTGAAAGCAAAATGTTACATAATTTTAATGACGTTAGATGTATATTCAACTTGAAGCACTTTGCACAGAATCCTGGAAATATTGTCATGTAAATGTAGTAGGATCCATACAGTTTTACCTCTGATCAATTTAAATTATGTAGGTGCTATTCTTGCTATGTGTCATGTGAATGGCTTGCTTCACAGCTACCAGGCAGGTGCTCTGCAAACCTCAAATTAATATTCATACAAATGTAATCATTGCCATTAGAATGATGAAAAATCTAGGTTAAAAAAAGTATTTTGAAATAAACAAAGAATGTGGTTTTCTATTCACTTTTTATTCATTCTCACAAGTGATGGTAATTCAAATGGTTAAAATGTAAGTTTATTTGGTCAGTGTTGTAAATCTGAGGAAGGAAAAACTGATTTTTATAATTTAGAAAATAATGCAAATTACATTTACATACATATTATAAAGTTTTAGGAATATAGGAATACTTTATTTAAAAGTTTCCTTTTTGAGAATATTTAGGGATGGTAATGAGTTAAGTTTGTCACTATCAGTTTTTCATGTAAATATTAAGAGATAAGATTTTTAAAACTACTAAGTAGTTCAGCTCAACTCTTTCTTTTCAGTAGAATGACAGCATTTTGAAAGGGTCATTAGTTTTCACTCTTCACTGTCCATCTTTCCACTAATTATATTTTATTCATTTAACTTTTTTTAATACAGATTTTTTGTGTTGGTAGGGATTAAACCTAAGACCTGGTGCATGCTAGGCAAGCGTTCTCCTACTGAACTGGTTCTCCCGGCTGTATATGTTGCATTTTATTTTAAATTTCCACATAGGAGAGAACACATGTATACATGTTGCATTTTAAATATCAGCTCTCAATTTCAGGCGTCTCACTCTGAGAAACCATCTCTTTCTTTCTTGCCCACACTCTCTTGTTCTTGGACTCAGGCAAAATCATTTAATCTCACTGTGGCAGTGTGATTCAGTGATGCTTCTGACTTTTTTCTAGTCTTTCTGTTCTTTCATATTTCTCTTTCTTTAGATACTATATTAATTCCTTTGCGTATACTCTTTGCTCCCTTGCTGCTTTCTCACTTTGTTATTCTCCTTCAGCATCAATCACTCAGGTTATTTATTTGTCTGCTGTGTACCTGCAGTGCTGTAGCTGACACCCATTATGCAGATTGTACTGCTTTTGTCACCTGTTGAGCTCATTTCATATTTTACCAAACAATAGGAAATCATCAGAATAGATCTTCTGCAGATTTCTACCTGCATCATCTAAAATTTCTATGTTCCTGTCTCAAGCCATTCTCTCCCTTATCCATAGAATCACTATTCAAATAATTCATTCCTCTCTCCCCCCCATCGCCAGTATCCTTCTCTCTAAACTGAATTTGATGGTGCGTGTCTGTAATCCCAGACACTCAGGAGGCTGAGGCAGGAAGATCTCAAGTTTGAGGCCAGTTTTGGCAGTGAGGCCCTAAGCAGTGTAGCAAGACCTTGTCTCAAAATAAGAATAAAAATGGGCAGGTGGTGTAGCTCAGTCATAAAGCACACTTGGGCTCAATACCCCCAGTACCCCTCCCCCATAAAATAATTCTTTTCTCTAGATTATTCTCATTATTATGCACACTAGCAGCCCTCCATCCTCAAATGAAAAGACCTCTCTTGGCCTTTCTTAAATGCCAGCTACCACCCTACTTCTTTGCACACTTGGACAGTAAAACTCTTAAAAACTTGTATTTACTCTCTTAATTCCCCACTTCTCTCTTACTCTATTCTAGTTATGGGGCATGCCCCACATTTCCTTAGTATGTTTCACCAGCAGGATCAGTTGATCATTACCTCCTGTTTGAACTGCTGTCCCCACCTGGTTTCTAGCATTATATCAACACCTACTCTTCCTCTTACTTTACCTGCTGCTGCTCTTCATGGTTCTTAGCTGAGTTCTTTTTGTCTTCCCAACTGTAAGCAAAATTAACCCAAATGGTTTTGGCACCATAATGAAAGTATAAATAACCAAGATTGGAGCAGACCTCAGAAATTCAGTAAAGCTTTTATTCAGGAGTGGAGTCAGGCATTGGATGGTTCTCTTCTGGGTACAAAATGGCCTTGATTATAGGGGAGGTATGGGTTTATATAGGTTACATGGGGAGATGACTTAACCGTTGAAGACTTTAACAGAACATATCAGTTTGGGCATTTAGGAAACAGATTGTGAGAATTTGAAATTCGTTTTTATTGGGCAAGGATGAAGGGGTCGGAGTTCAGCATTTAGGGCCTATCTGTTTTCCTCCAGGATCTATTGTACTATCACTGGGAAAGGATTTATTTGGGGAAGGATCAATGTTTTGGCTTCTTCCCAGAGAATGTCATTTTAGGCTTGATGGATATCTCCTTCCCAGGGATTGTCCTGTCACTGGGAAAGGATATATTGGGAAAGGATCAATGTTATTAATGTTTGACTGTCTTCCTCCCTCTCTCCCTCTTCCCAGGCCACTGTATTAAGGGTTATCATTTCTATATCCTTCACCAACCAGGCCGTGTTGCAGTTTCCCAGGTTTCAAACCTTGAGCTTCTCGAAGTCTGTGCTAATGCACATCATGTTCTCATCCTACCTCATAGCTTTAATGGTTCTGAATTGCATCTATTCATTGATGACTTGAATGTTTATAGTGCAGTTCAACCTCCCCAAACTGCAGACCCAAATAGACAACTTTCTATGCAGCTCTTCTGCTTGCAAATCCAGTAATTACCTCCAACTCATCCTCCCCAAACTGAGCTCCAGATCTGCTTCTCTTACAGGTTTCCTCATTTCCAGTGACTTGGAATTTTGACCTCCCACTTTTGACCTGATGAGGTCAGAAGCTTTAGAGTTGGATTTAAGGCTTTTTCTTTTTTTCATACTTTACATGTCTGAGTAAATCCTTTGTTCTTCACATTCAAAATGAACCTAGAGTCCTGACTAGTTCTTATCACCTCTGATTATATTACTCTGGCATAATCCACTCATTACCTCTTTTCTGATTACGGCAGTATCTTTCTGTTTTCTACCACTACTCAGGTACCTCTTATAGACTGCTACGTCACTGCAGTGATCCATTAAAATGTAAATCAGATTATGTCCTTGCTCAAACTTAATAGTGGCTTCCCATCTTGGTTGATGTGACTTATGAAGGTTTTCCATGTGTGAAGATTTATTTGAAGCTTAATTAGATATTCTTCTTAACTCTATGACTACCTTTCATAGGAGAATAGACCAGGGGTCTACCTACTTCCCCTTTCCCTAATGAACTCTGTGGTATATTCACATAACATTTGACCTCTTGACATCTACATAATCTGCTCATAGTCTGTCTGTATGCCACCCCACCCCCATAAGGTCACTGAAGGCAGGACTATTGTCATTCACTATTGTAGTTCTAGAGACATCATGGTGATGAATAGTTAAATGAATGAATGTTTTTACTTATAATACAAATAGATGTGGATATCAGTGTTGGAGAACTCGCTTGCTAGTAGAAAATTCACTGTAGGTTGTGGAATTTCCATTCAAGAAATACTGCAGAAAAACTGTCATTCAGTTTCCTAATCAGACAAAATTCATGTCATCCCTGTCTCTGTGTGAGATCCTGTCCTTTCTCCAGCCCTGATAAATGAGCCACATATGCACAAATGGTTCTTCCACATTTTGTTAATCAGCACTAGGTTTGCTTTAATGTGATTAATTACTCTTTGTTTTCCCAGCTCAGGCCGCCCTATTTTATAGTTTTGCATTTCTGTTATGAACATGTCAGATAAACATGAGTGAGAGAGAGAGAGAGAGAGAGAGAGAGAGAGAGAGAGAGAATATGAATATGAATATGTGTGTGTGTGTGTTGGCTGGTACTTCGATCTCATAATTTTTCTACAGCTCTGAAAATTGCCTTTAGTGGCACTTATGGATATGTCAGCTAAAATGAGAGCTTCTTACAAGGCAGCTTGAGAATGTTTGTATTGGCATTTCTTTAACTGATGTTTTATAGAAGAGGCATTGGAACAAGATTTCCCTCTAGTACTAATAATGAACTATTGCAATAGCCATATCACAACAATGTCCTTCCCAACACCATTGTTGTTAATGTTGTGTCAGCATTTCGATTATAAACACTCTTTTTCATGGTTTAATAACTCAGCCATAAAGAAGTCCTTTCATGTTGTAAATTGGTATACTAGTGAGTAGTTCATCTCAGTGGTAAATTTTTTATGAAATCAAATTTCAAAAATATTTGGCATTGTTAAAAGGGAATTTTGTCAATGGTGTTAGGTAAGGGAAAGGGACCCACACAGGAAAAGTACAGTATTCATAATATGATATGATTTTATATTTTTTCATTCAACTTAACTGCCCAGAGGGGAAAAAATGTAACAGAATGCCTGTTTTTTAAAGAATGTTGTTTGTGGGAGACAGAAATAACAGCTTGTAATCATGTTGTAACAGGCATTTTAATACATATTTTTTGTTTTGTTTTAGGGAATATTGGTTAACTAGCAATATCTAAATCTTTATAATAGTGAGTCATTTTATTCAGGCTCTTATTGTTCCTAGAAAAGGCATGCTCATTAAACATATGATAAAACAAGACTGGTAACAAGCACAGACTGTTAATGCTATTTACTTATTTTTGTTCTGCAAGACTGAAGAGTTTTGGTATCTCCATAGGTTAGATTGGAAAGAATTTTCAGTTTGCTGAAAGACTTTAGAAGATATCATAGGTCCACCATTTTAAAATTTCATTTTGGGGGAACAACAACAACAAAAAATCCGGTAAACATCCAGCCCGTTTAATTTTAAGTTGCATATATTCACATTTAAAAGATTATATTCTTTGTGCATCTGTGTGTTTTCTTTTATTTGAAATTACTTAATTCTGTTAGCAAAGTTTTCTCATTCCCATCATTCTCAAATTATCAAACCTCAGTTTTTATAGAAAATTACTTATAGTGCTTATTGGCCTTTCAAATGTTTTCTTTTTTCAGAGGAGCTAGGGATTCAAACCCTGCTCCTTTTTTCAAATGTTTTCTATGCATAACCTTCTGTTATGGCTTGCCGTTTTGGTATGACACAAATGGTCAAGTGTTTTCCCTTAATACTACATTTCGTATGTCTTAATATCTCTGTGTGTGGATTTGTCGTATTTTTTTCCTTACTATTTTAAATTACATACTTTAATTTATTCTCATTATTACATTTCAGACATTACAAATAAAATTTAAACTAATGATAATTGTAGTTCTCCCCATAGCTAATTATTTTCTCCTTTGATTCACAAGAGCAGAAATGACCAATAGTAGGTGTATGGTCCTCCTTTTCCATTAAGGCAGATTGTAAGAAGGTCAGTTGCTGCATCGTAATTTATGTGCTCTTTAAAATTTTGATTGATAATGCCAAATTGTTCTCCAAAGCCATCATAACAACCCACATATCTCAGAACTATTATGTTCTGATTTTAAAAATTGAAAGTTAGATCTCATTATTTCTCTTTTTATTTCCTTTATTCTTGAGGTTGGGTTACTTCTTATATGCTCACTGACAATGAAGATCCTTTGAATCCTTTATTTTTCTAAAATGTGTGTTTTAAAAAATATTTTCTGGAAAACAGTCTCTGATATATATGTTGGACGTATTTTCTTAACGTATGTTGATTTGTGTTGTATTTATACTTTAGAATTTTAAATTTTGATATTTTATCTTAAATGTTTAATTAAAATGTCATATTCGTTTTAAATTAATATATTTTGTGTTGCAAGTGAGCTTGCCCTAACATAGACCAAACATGTTTGTGTCTTTCCATAATGTCAGACTTTATTAAATAACAATGTATTTAGAGGCTACACTACTTTAAGCTGTAGCAGTTCCCCAAATACTTGTGCATCACCTTGCAGTCTTAAGCCAATCACAGATTTTTTAAATTTCAATTTTGACTACTAATATCTATAAAAATCAAGTCACAATCACACTTTACACAATTATGTATATATAGGTTTCAGAAAAGCTAAGAAAGGTTTAGGGTGGTCATAGGAACTCTGAAGGCTGTACTGAGAACAATGGCAGAAAATAGTCTCTGTAGGCCATCAGATATTGTTACCAACTAGCCAAAGAACTTGTTTAGGGTGTAGATCTGTCAAAAGAGCAGGAACTTATTATAGGCCAAGTTGCAGACAGATAGAAGTTTCAGAAGTTTCAGAGTATCACCTTGGAGTGTCATCTTGAGATGTGAGCCTGGAGTGGACAATGCATGATCTCCAGGGCCAGGAGAAACTGCATTGTACCAACGCCTTATGGGACAGGAAATGGGAGTTTCATGTCTGTGATACTTTTCTTGAGCAGGGCTCGTGATGAATGACCAAGTGACAGGGTCAGTATGCTGCCCTATCCAGTTGTAAGCTGCTGCTTCTTTCATGGACCTTAGATGAGAAAGTTGCTTTATTTGGTGGTTTGGTGTGTTAGTTAGATAAGCTCTGGGCCTAGTTTTTCTGATATGAGTTTGATATGCATGTGTATCCATGTGCTTCTGATTAATTCTGTAAGTTTACAAGTGGTCATTTTTTTTTAGCACACTTAATGTATTTATCAATTTCTGCCTTATAGTTGTGCTAGGCAGATAGTGGTTGTTCACTTGCACAAACAAGGTATAGATTCATCTTACCTTAGCCCCTAAACTCAAAATGGAATAACTTATGGCATACTACTGCCTTATAAAAATGAAGTAGTAACTCAGAGTTAGGTACAGTCTGAGAACTACTGTTCTATACATAGTGGAGTAACTTCAGAGCAGGGCACAGCCTGCTCTCCACAATTTGCCTATATTTTATTTTAATAGCTTTACAATTCTGTTTTGTGTAAGTCAATTTGAATTTATTTTTATATGTTGAGTGTATATATACACACACACACACACACACACACACACACACACACAAACACACACACACACACATACTTTATTCAATTAGATACAGACTTTCCTAATACCATTAGTTGAATATTTTGTTGTATTGGTTTTTGGTTAGTTATTTATTCAGGTCTTTCTGTTTTATAATTTTCTCTTCAATTAAGAATAGCCTGCTATTTAACATAATCTTTAACAAATTTAAGTGTTTTTGTTTAGAATTTCTATTTCTGTTGTTTTTAAAAATATGATTTGTTACTAATTTATAGTTTCCTACTTATATTTTCAATGTTTCAGTAAAACATGGGCATACTTATTTTACCATTTGTCTGATATAATTGTGCATCTAATTTCTGATCATGGTACCTTATTTTTTTGATATGTTTTTTGTGTTTTGGTTTTGAATTTATATTCTTGGAAACTTAATATTTTGGAATATTTGATACCTTTGTTATGGGCAGCTGTTGAGAAGTAGTTTCCATTTTTTAATGATCATAGTCTACCTTCCAAAAATATTCAATTTCATGAACTATCCCAGAATGTTACAACAGTATATTTTTATTACTTCTAACCCATACATTCCATTTGTGACTTTTATCTTACATTTTACTTCTTCACATACTGTATTCCATAATACTATTGTTTTTGTTTTAAACTATTTCTTCTGTTTTATTGACAATAGATTAGTTAGAAGAATTCTTTGTAAAGCTGAGCAAAACACCTTGGAGGACAGGGCAAAATTTTATGCATATAGTTTGAAGAAAGAAAAATCACAAATGTTCTATTTTTTAAAAATTAATTACTAATGTGGAAAATTGGGAGAACAAACTTGAAGTTAAAAACAACAAAGTTAACCTAGGTATTTAATTAAAAAATTCTAGGTCAGCAGAAGACCCAAATATACTTCAGTGAAAAGGGCATCTTTTAAAAGTAGCCTCTGGCTTATCCTCACATCATAAAGAAGCCTGCTGGAACTCCAGGTTTTTAGCCTTCCCGTATCAATGAGTGGATTCCCAGAGCAAAGGGACTGTAGTAGTATGTGTATTCTGTGCTCCATAATTCTAGTTAATACCTCTTGAGGCTCCCAAATTCTCTGTTGCACAACTTTTCCATAAGGTGGCAGTGGAAATGATATCAGGACTATGATGGTTCTCTCTGGGAGACATATATCCAGAAACATTATGGGGTGTACTTGTACTTTACTTCATCTCTTTTTTCTTTACCTTTTTGAACTTGAATTGCCTTTATGTTATTGATGGTTTTAATTTTAAAAAGTTTAGAGGTTCTTGGACTGTATAGATGTATGGTAATGACTTATTATATGGGTCTAATAACTGTGTGGTATTTTCTTTTACCCCTAGGAATGCTGTCTCTGCAATTTGAGAGGGGGTGCTCTTAAGCAAACTAAGAATAATAAGTAAGTAATTGTGTTGAGTTTCATCATTTGTTTCTCCTTTCTAGAACCTCTGCATGACAGTTTGCCTTACTTCTTGTTGTATACACATCGTTCCAAAGCTTTTGCTGTGCAGCTCTGAGATTGGGGTTCTGTACTTTAGAGACAACTGCTGGCAGCACTTGTGCCCCTGTAGGGTGAGGATTTTCTAAGATTTGCTTGTGCTCATGTGTTTGAAAAGAATAACTCCTCTTTTACTAATAGAAGTTTTAAAATAAAGGTGGCCTGTATTGTCTAGGTACTGTTACAATTCCAGTATTTAATATGAAAAGTGGAGTATGCCTGAAAACAATGAAACAGATATCTTCAGATAAATTAAGTCAGTCATAATTGTGGCATTAAAACAAAGCCATTTACTTTTAATGCCAGCAAATTAACAAGAATGTACATGTATTAAATTATAAAAGACGCAAAGAAATGATACTAAGATTTAAAGGGGAGAGCTGGAGAACATGAAGAGTCTTGAAAGGGAGTCACAGGGAACATAAAAGGAAGATAATCTGCTTTTTATGGCTGTTTTGCATGAATTTTATTTTTATTTTCATGACCAGCTTTTAATATTGAAAATGGGGCCATATTTAATATTGAAAATAGGCATATTTTAGGGTCCTTTGGAATACAGGCATGTAGAAATGGTCTAGGTAGAAGTTGCAAGCTTGGCACTTGAGGGCCATATCCTGCCCTGAGATAGGTTTATTTTACTCATATACAATTTTATAAATTTCATCAAAAGGTTGAAAACGGAGAGATCTTTACATAAAAATCAGATTTTTTTTTTTTTTTTTTTTTTTTTTTTTTACATTAACTTGAAAAATGACAAAGTAATAATGAGTTGGGATGAGAACTTGGCCTGAGTACATCATGTGTACCCAGGTCACCTTGATTTCCAAGTATGTGTGTATTTGCTTACATCCTGCCTGGCCCCATGGTCAATGGCGTTGAGACTCCTGGTGTAATATAATGATGCAGTTAAGATAACTGTGTGCACATGCACGTTTCTGATTGCTTAAAAGGGAGAGGAAAGACATTTTCATTCCTTTATTGATGCAGTTTAGTCTAAGGAACTGTAGTTTTGCTTAATTTTGGATCATCTGTCATAGACCAAGTTGATATGATTGGCTCTATTCTAAAATGTCTTCACTAGTTTTTTGATGTTGCACTGGCTTGCAGACTGTAAGGTGGCTTAGGAGTTTCCTGTAAAGACAAATGAGAGAAGTTCTCTTCCTACCCTTGAGATAAACCATAGCATGCTTTTATTTAAATATTGAAGAATGCCCTGATTGGCATTCTTCCTGTGGTTTTGAAAGACAGAATAGAGTCTGACGTTGTTTAAGTGAAATGAATATGCTTTGGCTTAAAAATAGGTTAATGGATTTGGTAATTCTTTCAAGATTTCTTTAAACCTCACAAGTCTTTATATTTATTTGGAGGTACAACATTTATGAGACATGTAATAGTGTTAATAAGGAAGTTGTATTTTCTCTGGACTAATTCAGAATGTGAAAGGAGATATTAGGTTTTAACTAGAAGACCAAGGAATAAGTTAACTTTAGTTTCTCCTAATCTTTAGTTTTCTTTGGGTATAGTAGAATTGTTGTGAGAAACAAATTAAAGACTTAATCAGTATTAATTCTTAACAAAAAATTTTGCTCCTGGAATTAGTTTACTTCATGACATGCATTTTGTGAAAAGGTTACATAGAATACTTAGTTTGTATCTTTTATTATTTGACTATTCTTTTGCCACCTATTGGTTAGGTTGAGTACATTAAGCATACACATATTTTAGCATCATATGAAACAGGAAACCTCCATTTTAGTATTTTGTATATTAAGTATGGAAAAATGTATGTATATTAACAGGACTGAGTCTTTGGTCTTTAGCTAGTTCTTCGTACCACAGTGTTGTGCTGTGTTGTGGTTAACGTATCCAGAAGTTTAATATGCAAAATTTGTGATGGATTTAGGCTCTTGGCTTTCTTTCTCATCTGTGTGTTTCCCATCTGTGAGATTGCCATCACCAGGTTGATGTACGAGAAGGTATGTGAGTTTAGGGAACTTTTGTTTATGTTTAATGTCTCCTTTCCTGTAGGTGGGCCCATGTCATGTGTGCCGTTGCGGTCCCAGAAGTTCGATTCACTAATGTCCCAGAAAGGACACAAATAGATGTAGGCAGAATACCTTTACAGAGGTTAAAATTGGTGAGTGGCAAAGCTTCTTTTTTACCTCATAAATTAGTGTTAATTTCAAATTTTTAATTTTTCTTTTAATGCACCCATTCCCCAGATAATGTTTCTCTTAAGCTTCATTTTATTCTACCCTTTATTTCCTTTAGTCTAAATTTATCTATCCTTACAAAATTTTTTCCTGTAATATTGTAAGTCTGCATAAATGTCCTCGAATTCTGTGTGAAGCAAGGGAAAGGATCAATACATTTCCTGGATTAATGTGAACTTTCGAAGTGTAGGCTATCTAGTGAGATTTGTCAGGAATGGACTGATCTGTCCAGCTCTGTTTAAATTGTTTAGTGTTTTTCTTTCCTTTCTCTGTTTTTTCTTGACTTAATATTTCTAACCTAATTTCATCATTTTCTTACTAAGAAGATACTTACTGAGAAATACAAAAGCTTTTATTATTACTAAAGGATTTTGTCAATCATGAATAGATACAAGGTACTTAATATTCCAAACTTGCCTATTATTTTCTTATCTATTCAGAAACTTTTATAGAAATCTGTCCACTGGTTTCCCTTGTTAAGAGGTTTTTCTTCCCCCACCCCCTCATTGAAAATATATCTCTTTAATGTCCTTAACATTAAGGTAACTTTTTAGTTTTGCTCAATTGTAAGTCAATAGATCATTAGCGTAGGCTTTATATTATGTATTTGAGAACTTTCTCCTAAAGTTTAACTGCATGACCTTAACCTACAGGTGGTCTTAACATTCTAGAATTTTTTGAGTCTTTGCTATTTTTAACTTAAGCTCTTTCCACTGGAGAACATTTCAGGCAGTATTACTGAAACCCTCTTCCTCTCTGTTGCTTGTTTTCTTACAACTCTCTTCCCCCAAGGGGAGCCAGGTAGTGTACTGTCTCTGGGCCTCTCTCTTGGAATTTAGTCTTCTGTCTTTTGTTCTTAGAGAAGGGTAAGTGACTACTATTATTTCCCATTATAGCTCCACTAAGGATTTCACTTTGAGAGAAAATGCCTTGCCCTTTCATGGATCTGGGGATTGTGTTGGCTAGAATGAGTGATGGGATCAGGATGGTCAGGATGTAGCAACTGAGGTTTTATAAACTAAGATAGAAATAAATAAACTGTTTAAATAGCTCTTTGCATGTGAGAAAAGAGTATGTAACTCTTCAGCTTCTGGACTTTTAATAGGAGAGCCTGAAATCTTATCCCCACTCAATAATTAATAACAACGATAATAATAATAACACCAAGCTGGATGTTGTGGTATATGCCTGTAATCCTAGCCACTCAGGAGGCTGAAGCAGGAGATCATAAATTTGAGGCCAGCCTCAACAACTTAGCAAGACCAAAGAACTTAGCAAGACCCTGTTCCCCCACAAAAAAAGAAGGGCTTGGGTTATAGCAGGGCTTGGGATATAGCAAAGTGGCAGAGCCCCTGTCTTCAATCCCTAGTACCACCTCCCAAAAAATCCAAGACAGACAAATAAAACATTTGCAAAAATTATGATTATAAGGTAGGATATCCAAAAGAAGATTGAATCACCATGTTAAAAAATTTAATATTTAGGGAGACATATTAATGTCTAGTTTTTTAGTTTTCTTCTGATTATAAAAGTAACATTTGTTTGTAAAAATGCAAATACTACATTTTAAGAATGATTCTCTTTCCTGAAGGCTTTCTCTATTCCTGGTGTGATACCCTTCAGAATGAGTGTCATGACTTTGAGGCAGCTATTTAAGGACTGCTGTAGTGAATTCTTCCTTAATGAGTTAATGTTACACACACCAGTTCCAAAGTGGATTTGAGGGAAGGACCAGTTCCAAAGTGGGTTTGAGCAAGGAAGGACAGCCTGGCTTACTTCATCCCCATTCAGGTGTTATACCTAAACATCTGATGATTGCATCTGAAAATGGGGAAGCTTATAGTTTTCTTTACAGTGTTTTGCTTCTTCTCAATTGTGCATACCACAGATTCTTTTTTATTGATGCATATTATACAGATTAGTGGGTTTCTTTGTGGCATATTTGTACATGCATACAATAAAATTTGATTAATTTTACTCTCTAATATCTCCACTTCCTTCACCCGCCCCGCCCCCTTTCACTTTTTTTTTTTCTTTTTTTTTTTTGGTGCTGAGGAATTGAACCCATGGCCTTGTGCATGCATGCAAAGCAAAGCACTCTACCAACTGAGCTGTATCCCTAGCCCCCTTTCACTTATTTTTAAAAGAATGCTTCCATTCTTAAATGATCGATACCTCTAAAAGAATGTCTTGATTGAGTTTTAGATCATCTAAAGTCTAGTTCATTGACAATATAGAGCTGTGCCCACAGATTTATATAGATGTCTGTGGTGTATGTATTTAGGTGAAAAATACCAGACTATTGACAAGATATTTTTCTGCTTTTCATGTAATTTTATATTCATGGAGATGTTTTAGGAATAGTATTTATCAAAATGATCACAGTGGCTATCTTCAGTAGTATAGTACAGGGAAAATTTCATTTTGAAAAAAAGTCTTAGGTCATAAGTTGTATAGTAGTTTGAAAGTGTGCAGTGACCAGCAGTCTGCATGTCTTTTCATCAAGAATTACTTAAGAAAGAGGATCTTGGTTTTACCAGTGTCCCATGGTGATCAGACTGAAGACTTTGAATAATAAATTTTGCAAATGATCATTTGTTTGAGTAGTAGAGAGCACCTTCCCAAGAAACAGGAAGCTCTGCCCTGTGCATAGGGTTAAAAGTGCACTTTCCTGACATTAGCATTCTTTTGAACTTTAAGTGGTAATCTAACAAATACAAGGTTAACAAGAACCAGACCAGTAGTTTTGTTTGGCTTTTCATCCAGGCCAAAGTTAGTCCAGGCAAGTTATTTCACTGGGTCTGTTTATTGAATGTATGTGCCTGCTGGTGTCATTTTCAACCTTTTTTTCTGGAACTGTAGACATTATCCCTTTTCTGGATTCATCCACATTTCTTTTCACATAGATGGGGAACAGTAATAATTCTTTGTATGTCAGAATCAATTTATTTCACCAGTTATTACCAAAGAATTTGTACATTTTTGAAACATGGTTTCTCTTGCATGTTTTCATTAGCTTAGGACTTCTCAAGTTTTGTATTACTTTAATTTTAGATCAGATAATTCTTTGTTTTAGGCACTGTCATGTGTAGCGTAGCATTCCAGAATCCTGTCCAAACAGACACTGCTGCTGCCAAATAGCTCCTGGGATGCAAAGTGACCCTCTTTTGCAAACTCACTAGTCTACAGCGAAGACCTACACATGAAGAGAAAAATTTCATTTTTGCTATTTTACAAATAGAGAACATCTTCATTGATAGACTCAAATCAATGAGTGAGAGAACAGAAATCCTTGTTTTTAAAAAATGTATACTATTTTTGGATGAATTGTTTGAATTTCTTATTTTTCAACAGAGTGCTAAATTTTGGCAACATGTCATATTAACTACCATGTAATTGGAAATTATTTAATCTATTTATAAACTAAGAATTCTTTTATAGAAATTGTACCACAAATAGAATACTAATGAACTTTCACTGAATATTAAAATTCTGTGATGTGGATATATGTGTGTGTATACACACACACACACACACACACACACACACACACACATACACACATATATACATAAATATATACATAGTAGCCACTGGGTACATATTTATGAAATGAATATAAGGTAGCCAATGATTGTTCATTAATTGTACTTCTGACTTAGAATGATTGTGATTGGAGTGGTTTCGTCTTCTCACCTTTCCTCCTTTAAATGTAGTGGAAGTGAATTCACATACATGCTTTGTGGCTGAAAGTTCTGATCTTGAAATCCAGGAAATCGAGGATTGAAAACTGAAGTGGACAAGTTGGTCTTTCCAGAATCAGCTGCAGCAGCCCCTAAAGCAACTCTGAGACTCTCCCCAGTGACCACTAGGTGGTGGTGCTGCACCATATTCTCAGCATGTTGCCGTTAAACTACCACTTCTTTTCTTTAGTGCCTCTTCAGAGCCCTGCTCACACTTGCACTGTGTGTCTGCGTGTTGCTCTGTGGTGCTCTAGGTCAAGGGATGGCAAACAGGGCCTTGAAAGTATTGCTTGGGGTGCATTCAAAGTACTGAATTCCAAATATTTTAGTTCAGGTTTTCATTTAGCCATATAAAAACAACTTTCCCTTGGGGCAAGTTAAAAGTTTTTCTGTGTAAATAATATGCAACATTACTAACAACTACTAACTGCAAGAGGCTTAGAGTGACTGATGGGCAAACATAAGTTTAAAATGACTTCTCAACTATTAGAGCTTTTTTAAAAAAAAAACTCATTTGCTATCTTTCTAGAATATGGAATATTGGGATTTATGCAGATGTTTTGCTAATACTGTTGTTAGCCTTTTATTTATTCAGAAGTTTAACCTACAACTTTTTAAAAACTCCTCTGTAAAATTACTTGTGCAGAGAGAATTTTGTGGAGCATATAGGAAAGGATTGGTTTACTTGAACATATTTTCGCTTGTAGGTGTAATGACTAATTTAAAAAAAAATGAGACACCAAATGATAAAGCCCCTTTTCAGTGCTCTTCAGTGGATATTATGGTCTTTCAATGATGTGTATTTTGAAGATCCTTCATCTCGCTTCTCCACCTGCCTGGTGACTTCATGGGTGTGGCCTCTTATCACATAATCAAATAGAAAACAATGATGCCACTAGATTTCAAGACATTCTTTTATTTCTGTGACTGATTTAAAATATGTTAATAATTCACTAACTTTTCTTGAACTAAAACATTTACTTCAAAAGTATATTTAATTGTGGTCTCCAGAGTTTGTACTTTTTTCCTTTTCTTTTTGTGGTTATTTCAGAGCTTTTTAAAGTTGTTGTTGCTCCTCTCCAACATGTTGCCAGTTAGTCTGTAGCACCAGTGGCTAAAGAGAATCATTCTGTTATAGGGGAGGAATAGCTGAGTATTACCTGAATGGGCTCAAAGCATCCAGTCCAATAGGGAGAATTGTTTTCTATGTTAGCTTCAGCTAACATAGAAATTCTGGATTTTCAGTGCAAATTTTGAATTATTTGGTGTTTTTCCTTCCTACTCATTTAGGATGAATTTGTTTGCTTTTTTTGAATGACTTTTCCATATGGGAAAAGTTATCTTGTGGCAGGCTCTGTCATTGGCAGTCCCTTCTCTGTGTTCTGCCATTATCCTGTGCTCAGCCAGAGAAGAGCAAAGCACCCGCATCTCGCAGGACCAAGGATGAGAAGAACACTGAGGACTTTACCTGTGTGCCCTTGTGTATGTGCTCAAGGTTGGCTAGTCTGGGAATTTTTGAAGACATAGGTGATATGTGTACCTGAGGACAAAAAGAAAAGAATGATCCTCAGATACTATAGATTTTAGAATTTATTCAGACTCATCTTTTCTTCTTACCTTCTGCCCTGTTTTCTCTACTATGTAATTGGTTCTTCATAGTCATAATCAAACCTTTGGAAAAGGAGCAAAATTGTGCAAAAATGAAAACTGAGGGAAGAAAGGTAGAGAGAGATAAAATACCCATTAAGTTAGAGTGACTTGTTTTTGTCTTCATAGTAGGAAAAAATCCCTAAAAAATGATTAGGAATAAAGACTTGATTTAAGAGAGTATAAATGATATTTTTATAGTATGATCACACAGAAAGACAGTGGCAACATGGTCAGGAAGCAGGTCATCATAAAAATATTTAGAGTTTATTATAAAATCTGAGGGAAGAACATTTTAAAAAACCCTAGCAAAACGAGTTAAAAGAAAGCATGCATTTCTGGTATTTGTGATATCCGTTTGAGAATGTTTATTGCATACATTGACCACTTCTTGCAGATGAATTATAAGAGCTGTGAAATTTTTGTAAATAAAAAGCAAAGCAGGTTTGTAGTTTGTAAGAAATCTTGGAACGTCGTTGTGAATCCTAAATGCAACTATTAGTTGCAAGCATTCTTTCTGTTTGGAGATAAAGTTTTCAAATATGAATGTTGGAAGAATACTTAAATTATATGTATAGGTACAGATGCAGATATTTATTTTGATTACTCTCATTGCATAAAAAACTTGGCATTGTTCACTGATCAGTAATACATCCATTCTCTTAGTGGTGTAGCACAATGCCTTTGGTTTCTTTATCTGTAGATATTCCTAAAATTTTTACATTTGAATCTTATTTTTGCAATCAGAGAGAGGAGTGAATTTTGGAATAGCTGAAGTTGCCCCTGGGCATTCGATGACCTCCAGTTCCTATTTGTCAAGTGAACCCAGCCATGCACAAGTGTTCTCTGAGTGGAGAACATTATTTTGAAAAGGAATTTACACTGCAATGATGACTGAGCTACAAGCTGTTCAGTATCTGGCCAAGACCATACTATTCTGCTTAGAAGCCTCTATACACTTTAAAATTTGTACCTGAAGGCAAATAATAGTGAACCTGAAAGCCAAAGATTATAGTTTTGAAAGGTACATCAATTCTGAAAATAGAGTGGTTTCACTGTGGTATTCCATCTGAAGAGTTGAATCAAGGGGAAAAAAAAATACAATCAGCCTTCCTATTTCTTAGAGGAAGGCACATGTGCTATTGCAAACTGACTCATGTTATCAGATGTACTGAATACTAAAAATAGAACCACTGAGGGAAAGATTGGGTCTGCCTCTCCTGCTGTATGATCACTTGCAGTTCTATTTAGTTAATGCTCCAGCAGTGTTGGTGAGCAACTTCACTGTCTTTCCAAAGGAATCTGCATTATATTTGACAGGGCCTATGTTGATGTGTTCTGGGAAATGTAAAGACACATTGATTATCTTTCATCACATTAAAATAAAAAATAGTAGCACTGTAAAAGACAAAAAAGGTCATATTTCACATTAACTGATGTACAGATTTATTCATATGTTCAGTTATTTTTAAAGACAAAAAGAAATTCTAAAAAATTAGAAAACATTGAAAATTATCAGCAAATTTTTATTGTGTAAACTCAGAGGAAGAAAATATTGCAGATGATGTGATGATAGTTTGGGGTGTGGTACACTATTATTTAATAAGTCTAGTATAAAAATTTATAATATCATTGAATAATATTCTTCAGGGTTTCAATGTACAGGTCTCCAACATTGTATGGTTTTTTAATATGTGTAGTAATTTTTTTTTTTTTTAAAGCACATTAGTGACTGTATAGTACTTAACTGTCAGAATGATTTGCTACAGGGACTAGATCCTATTGCAAACTGTCAAATTTGTATATTGCTGTAATACCAAACCATAAAATCTTTTGAGTAAAATGGAAAATGTCAGATGGTCATGGCTACAAATAATATACTTTTTGAAGGCTGTAGATGTCTATACGAGAAAATGTGTAAATGCATGAAATGTTATCTTGTTAATATGGATTTTCCTTTATCTTTGAGAGGAAAACTGCAAGGCAAAAGGAAATTGATTGGAGCCTTTAAATTTTTAGTTTTGAACTAATTTTTCCTGAGGACTAATTTAAAAAACATTATTAGATAGATATGTAGAACTTCAAATAATTCCTGATTAAAGAATATTGTGAGAGAGTAATTTTTTTTAGCTTGCATGCAGAATGGTCCATCCCCCCCCCCCCCCCCATCTTGTCTGTGTGAGTAGTGATTACTGACAGATCTTTTAATTGAGTGAGCGAGCTGGGGTCAGAGTTCCAGAATCGAGGTCACCCCTTTCACTTCAACATTGACTGGGTCAATACCAACAAACACATGCCAAACTGAGGCAGCTGTTAGACAGCACTAAACAATCCACAGGGTTTTGCTTGATCAACAGTGATTGAAAGGAGAGACATTATGTTTTGGAAAGGTACAGTCATTATTATAAAACAGTGGATTCATTATTCTTTGTTTTGCTGGGAGTAGGAGGCTAAAGAATTAGTCACTTTTCTTATTTCAGTATTTTAGTCTAAATTAGGTTATCTAGGGAGATGAAGGGTTTTAAACAAATCAACAAAAATGTTATTAAGTGCTTTTTGTATAAGTGAGCAATTTCTGATATTTGCAATTAATTTAACATAAGTCATTTTGGTATATTTTAGGCAAGGTCATACCATTCAATGATATCCTTGTCTAACATTAGCTAGTTACATACAGGTGGTACCATCAGTTTTACTAACTACAGATTGCCTCTGTTGATCTCAGTATCAAGGTTTCTCTGCATTTTTCTGTATTGCCTATTAGATCATGTAATTATGAGAAGGCTCTGTTATGTTGAGATTGAGTGTGTGGGTTTCAGTTAATACCGTTTTGAGTCCTGCATCTTCCACTCTGGCAACCTTTGCCATGGAGATCTGACCCCCTGTAAACTGGAGTTGTAAGAATGACATGAGTAAGAGAAAGACCTGATGTATAGTTTGTATTCAGTGAGAGTTAACAGTATTAACCATTATCAGATTACCTGATTTTTACTCTTTATTTCTCCACTTCTGAAAAGAACTATGTTAAACAACCTTTGGGTAGTTTGCAAACTACAGAAATTTTCTTTTGAATAAAATGCCATTAAATGGAAATGCTCTGTCATCTTCATGGGAGCATGATATAGAGGGGTTTTTCTATATATATTTGAAATCTACCACCTTTCCCGGAAGTTATTGCTATAAACCATAAGATAAATATGTTGCTGTTCCCTGAAACAGGAGTCTAAAACAATATAGCCATTGCTTCATTTTGAGCATGGTGATTGTGTGTTAAGTGATCTTGTTCAAAATGGTTTTACTGCACACTGACTTGTGTTCTTGCCTCTGTTTGCTTGCAAGATACAGTGTGGAGTTTTCAGTGGTTTAGGCCTGGGAATGACTGGCCCATGAGAACTCTTTTATCAGAATTCTCTCATTTGTTCCTGGCTTTATCCTCTGCTCTCATGGACAAAATTAATCGGGCAACCTCTCAGAAGGTTCTTTCAAATTTTAGAGGTCAGCCTGGAATCCTCTGACTCAGGTATCCTAGCCCTATCAGTTTGCCACTGGGAATAAGTCAGTTTTTGGAATGCACTTAAAGTTCTTAAAGTGTGATCTGAAGGTGCTGTTTTTAAGTCCTCCAGATGTTTCATTGCAGATTAAGATGTAAATCTAACAACTTTTATAGCTAGTGATGTACTGATAAATATTTAACAAATAACTTTCTGGAACAGGGACGGGAAGGCTCTGATTTATCATATTGGGAGATTTCATTGGTGGAATTATGCTCAATGACATTCAGTTTCATATTACTGATGAGTTGTCAACCATCTCTCAACATATCTGAGGATTTAACAGTCAACTCTCAGGAGCTTATACAGGCCTGGTCTAGCTCACTTTTGAAAAATGACTGGGACCTTATCACAAATCAGACTTTGGCACCAAATTGTTCTGGTAGTTATTGTGTTTTGCAAAAGCTCGTTTTACCTAGAAAGTTCCTTGATAAAGTAATAAAATTATTAATTACATTAATATTCAACTTTTGACCACTTGCCTTTTCTGTATTCTGTGTGACAATAGAAAGTTCTCAAAAAACCAATCTTTCTGCTGCATCAAGTACAGTGTTGAGAGAAAGCATTTGTGTGATTGTTTGAGTTGCAAGCTGTGCTAGCAGCTTTTCTCATGTAATACCTGTTTTAAAAGAATAATTGACAAGCAATCTTTATGTTGACTTGGCTATTGGACAGACAGTTTCCTAAAGAGAATGATTAACTGTTTATTGCCTATGATAGTATTTGAGCTTTCTAGGTGAAAGTTAGACTTTTAGAAAAAACTTGTATCTGTCACAATGAGCTGGACTACTTCCTAACACTTTAAAGGGAAATTGATGAAATCAGTGGTAATATTAATGAATGTGACCTTTTGATGTTTTGTAATGATATGTGCCAGCATTTGAAAGATCTGGGTAACTCAGAGAAACAGTATATTGCATATAACTAATGCATTGTCTGACCAAATTATGCATGGGTAAACATTTGATTTTAAATGCAAGATAGACCAATGTGTTTTTTTTTTTAACATAGTACATAGGATGAGAAATTCATTGATAATGACTGTGTATTTCACAACCAATCCTTAAGAAACTAGTATTTGTTAAGTTTTGGTAAATACTCAGACCAGATATGGAGGAAGACAGAGGTGCTGGCATAAATAGCTGGGTGATTGGTTGTCCAAACAGTAGTGAAAGAGGCACAGGGTTTAGTTGAGGTATATATTATTTAATAATAATTAAGTATGTCTAATATATATTGAAGTATGTCTAATATATATATAATAATAATAATAATTATGTCTAGTATATATTAGACATACTTAATTTGAGGTCACTGTAGACCATCTGGGAATGGCTCAGGAGGGCCATATGTTAGGGTGCTAGAATTCTGCTCCTCCCAGATATGTAGCTGTTTAGCAGAGTGCTCTCAGTTGACAGGGTTGAGATAGGTGATGTTCAGTATCTGTTACAAATAGGGGGTGGTGAACAACTGCTTTCCCTGGATGCCAGTTTGGTTAGTCAGTATTACATCTTTTGCTCCATACAAATTCTGAAGTATAGGAGTCATGTTAGACAATGTGAGCTCTAGAAGTTTCTTTTATGTTCTTAGAACAAAGGAAATGAACTGACAATTAAAATCCTACAGAAATGAAAGAATATGATTGGTAAAAAAGATGAACAAAAACAGAAATTCAGTGCTCTCTTGAAAGAGAAATGTGTCCTACAGTCAAGACTATCATAACCTGCCTTGCAATGCTATAGCCAGGATGTGTGGCTGCACAAGAAGGGGGATTTGCAATAGGTACTACATAGGTTTTTCTCATCCCCATGAAAAATGTATTCATTTCAGAATTTATTAGTTTTAATGTCAGTTTTAGTTCTAAAATCCCTTTTTAAGAAAACTACTGATTTTTTTGCTACTAGGATACAATTTTAAATTGTGGATTTTTTTCCCATTGGGAATATAAAGCATATCCTGTTTTTCTTAAAAATAAAAACAAAACAAAACAAAAACAAAATTTAAATGAATAGAAAAAGTAGTTAAATAAATTGACCACATTTAATTTTAAGAAATTGCTTAAAGTTAATTAAAGCTTTCAAAAAATTTTTTTCTGGAGCCATCTGTTGCTCATAATTCATTTTACAAAGTCACCGATTTTTTAACATTTATTTGTTTTGGACAAAGCAGAAAAATATTGTGTGAAATATTTTTACTAAATAGCAGACATTTTTCAACAAAAAGAATCATGACATACTGGCAAAGGTGTAATTTTAATAGACTAATGAGCTTTCTGACCAGAGCAGACTGAGCCTCATCTGATTTTTACAATGATGAATTGACTGTGTCAAAATTTGCAATCTAGTCTGGTGAAATATTTTACTATGAAAGTTTAATTCTCATTTTTTATTTATGAAAGCGGTGGTAGTGTCAGAGCAGCTCATAATATGCTGGCCATTTGGTATGATTTATTTTAATGAGTGTCACTTGTTGATGTGTTTAGTGATTGTTGACCCATATTTAATTCTAAAAACTCTAAGTGCTATAAAATGTACTACGTCAGCACTGTAGTTTGGAGTGGGGGGAAATATCACCCTCCCCACCTCCCCCCACACATGCAACCCAAACCAAACCAGAATAGTGAGTGTTCCACAGATCTTTTCAATTGTCTTTTCCTGGCTTTTGTGATGTCATAGCTTTTTACTTGACTGTTGTCACCTGGGGGGCAATGGTAGGATAATGGCTTTCCTTACTAGGAAATCTGTCTAGATGATTTCTACCATAAAACTCATATTTGAAATATAATAAAATTATTTTCATTTCATCGGTTGGGGATTCTAGCTTGTCATCTTTTCCTTTATCTTTTTGGTATTGGGATTGACCTCAGGGTCTCTTAACCACTGAACCACATCTCCAGCCCTTTTTTGTGTTTCATTTTGGGACAGGGTCTTGCTGAGTTGTTTAGGGGCTTAATGAGAGTTGCTGATTTCAAACTTGTGATCTTCCTTCTAAGCCTCCTAAGCCCGTGGCCAGCTTGTCATCTTTGTAGTGGCTTTGAGGGAAATTATGTATTAAAGAGCCTTTCTCTTATTCAGCTATTAGTCTTTTATTCAGTGACCACATATGTAGCTAACTGTAGTGCTTGGTGTTCAGTTCCAGGTGGCATGAGATGGACAGGTTTACATGCTAGAAAGATTTAGGTTTAGAACTGCCATAGATGTTGTTTGTTCTTTGGTGGGTTTGGAAACACAAAAGGAGAGCATGAATTGGGCCTTATTTTAAGGCAGTTCTTTACACAGAGAAGTAAGCATGTGTGTTTCCTAATGTCAGGGTACTTCCACAGTGTGAATAATTTCTAACAAAGAAGATAATCTTCCAAATATCTCAAGTGTCTAATTATTTAGCTATTATAAAATTATTTTGGATATTTTAGATGTGATTATAAAGACCTACAAAAATATCTTTTAGTGGCATATTGTTAACATAAAATATCAAATTATTCATAACATAATAAAATATGTCATAAAACATTATTTCTTAGATGTACTGTTTCAAACAGTTTGTCATTGAGGGTTTTTGTGGGGTTTTTTTTTGTCCCTGTAAAAACTTGAGGGACTACTTTGTCATTGTTACTTCTTTTATAGTACACAGTAAAAATAATATAAACTCAGTACTGCTGCAGATATTTGCTTTAAATTTGTTTAGGAAGAATTCATCCAGACATAATTATTCTTTGGTATTATCCTTTTCTGATGTTTCTCAAAAAATTTCTAAATATTTAAAAAATAATAGTGTGAACATTACAGTATGCAGTAGTTGATGGGACAACTTGTAACTAAGAGGGAAATTAGTTACTCCAATGTTTTCTGGAAAACAAAACAAAACTTAAATACTTCTTTCAGGTGACATTTCTCTAGGAATTCTTTCTTTCATAATTAGAAATTGAAGGAGCCAGCAGTGGGACAATCATTCCTTTTCCTGGCAGGCCTAGCAGTTAATGTATGTGCATTTTCAGGCTTCTCAATTTGACAGGGGCAATCACCATTTAATTTCAAAACTCCATTTATCTTAGTGATAGCCTTAGAACTATTGAGTCTCTTTTCCTGTCTGTGACAGTATTACTATTTCTGTGCTCTTTGCCACTGGCTGATTTGGGATGCCTCACCCCTACCCCAGAGCTGTAGTGCTTAACACAACACAAGGTGCATTCTGCATAGATAAGGGATGACAGCCTTTTAACTTCAGCCTGCTGTGCGTACAGAGGGTGACAGCCCACCTACACTGGGGAAAGCAAACAAGCAAGCAAGATGTGTTCATCCTTAATCACATTTTATTTTTCCCAGAGACTTTCTAAGAAAATGACAGGCAAGGCTAAGAGTTCAGGTTATCAGGCTGAGACATACAAGGTGCAGGGCATCTCCTAAGAAGATAAGTTATACTATTATTAAACAATGTCTTGCTTATTTGAGGTTAGAATTTGAATATCTAAATCATATAAGACTCTTTATCTTGATTTTTAAATTTTATTTTCAAAGACCTATTTAAGTTATAAAAATGATTTATGCTTATCAGTAAGGTTTTATTTTAATCTAAAATACAAAACGAAAGTTATCTTTAGCACCATCCTACTCCCCAGAAGTGGTCAGTATTAATATATTGGTATAGTGAATTTTGACTTTTTTTTTCTGTAGAAAAGACAACTGGGAAGGATACAGCATTTTACCATACTGTGTTAAAATTGGGAGTTTGTTTAAATAGCACATTAAACCTCTGTGATACTCAGACACATATAAGTAAATATGTTTCATAAAAATATCAACTTTTTAAAAAAGTATAATTGTGTTTTCCCCCTCCTTTGATGCTACTATGAAGATAACTGTTTGTCAGGTATACCATTTGCTGTAACATGTGAAAGCATTTATATGTAATAATAATGGTTAGGAACTTTGGAGTCAGAAAACCTGGGTTCAGATCTCATCTGTACTACATGCCAATTATTTTGGAATGTATTATCCTCTTCCAGTTTCTGTCCTTGATTTTAATTTACAGCTCTCTGTTGTTCTTTCTCTCTTTTTGGCCTCTTGGTTCCTTGGCAGGTTCCTCTTCTTCTATCTCTTAAATGTTTATGATTGCCCTAGTTTCTCTCTGAAGTACTCTTCTTCCTCTTTACATTCTCAATGAGAATCTATAAAATCAAGATCACATATACCTTTTATCATTGCAAATTTCAAATAAGATAAGGCATGTAGAGCACTTTACCCAGTGCCTGGCTGTATTAAGTGCTCATGAAGTGTTCCTTCTTATTGTTATTATAATATATTACCTTAGAATTATATTAGTAATACAATTCTAATAGTGAAATACTATTAAAATAGCCATAATGCATAGGTAGTCCAATGTATAAGTTAGTGATATTTTATTTTTTATTTGATTCTTTTTCCTTTGTGTGTGTGTAGGTAGGTAGGGAAGACATAGGTTCTATGTTATATAGGTTGACCTTAAATTTACAGTCTTCTGACCTCAGCCTCTTCAATAGCTGGGATTACAAATGAAGCTCCCCCACCCCCAGTTTACTTTTATTACTTGGAACACATTTCCTCAAACATAGAATACTATGAAAGATTAAGTGTCAGAAAAGTACACAAATATTTATTTAATTCATTAGAAAAACTTCTGCTTTCTTTCTTTTTTTCTTCTTTCTTCTTCTCTTTTTAATATGAGTACAGATTCACAGGAAGTTGTGAAAATAGTATAGAGACTTCCAAGTCCCTCACCCAATTTTCCCCATTAGGTGCATCTTACAGAATTATAGTACAGTGTCAAAACCAGGAAATTAATATTGGTTCAACATGTATAAATAGTTAATCATAATTTTATCATATGGAAATGTGACTGTAATATTCTCACAAAGAAAAACAGCTCTGGAAATTGAAAGGTAAAGTAAAAATAGTAACAATGTGTTGCAGTTTATAGCATATTTAAAAGTAAAATGTGTGCCAATTACAAAATAAGACTTGAGGTAGAGAAATTGGGTAGTATTCTGTATATACTATTACAAGATTTCAACACTAGCTTTGAAGCGATAATATTTGAAAATAGATTAAATAAAAGGAATATTATAAATTCTAGGGTAAACATGAATACTTAAATAGAGAGACATAAGTGTCAGCCACTAGTGAAGATAAAATGGAAAAAAAATAGTTGACTAAATCAAAGGCAGGCAGAAAAATAAAGAGAAAAAAAAAGACAAAATCAGATTGACACAAACAGTGAAGTAGACGGTAGATTTTTTTAATGTTTTTTTAGATGTTGATAATCTTTTTTATTTTATTCATTTATTTATATGTGGTGCTGAGAATTGAATCCAGTGCCTCACACAAGCTAGGCAATTGCTCTACCACTGAGCTACAACCCCAGCCCAGATGGCAGATTCAAGTCCAACATATTAGTTATGTGAAATGTGAATAATCATAGCACTGTTAGTAGATGGTTGGATTGGAAAAGCAAATCCCAAATATTGGCTGTCTATGAGAAACCTTTTAATGTAGATATAGATACTGTAAAAGTAAAACTAGGAATATTACCAGGGATAAAAGGGTAGATTTATATAATGATAATGATAAAAGTGGTCTGTTTACCAAGAAAGTATGATACTTCTAAATTGTAAACAAATAATCCTATACATCTAACAACAAAACTTTAAAATATAAAACCCCAAAAGTCATAGAAATTAAAGGAGAAATAGATACATTTGTGTTTTACTTGGAGACTTTATTGCTTTTTTCTGAGTCATCAGTGGAACAAATAGAACCTCACTGTCTGAACACCTGAATAGCACTGTCAACCAGTTTGGGCTAGTTACCCTTTATTTCACCCAACATCCTACCCAGCAATGGCAGAATACATTCTTCAAGTTCATGAAGGTACACCATGTTCTATTAAATAAACCATACCAAATCTAAGAGAATTGAAATCATGCAAGTTAAATTCTCTTATAACAATGGAATTAAACTAGTAGTCAAGGGAAGAAAGAAGTTTGTAAAATCCTTAAATATTGACAAATTAAAGAACACATTTCTAAATTGCCCGTGATTAAAGAGAAATTCACATGGGAAATTGGAAAATGTTTTGAATTAATTAAAAATGGAAATGCAGTACTTCACAGTTTATAGGATACAAGTGAAGCAAGGTTCAGAAGAAAAATTATAGCATTAGCTTCTTAAATTAAAAAAATAGGGGCTGGGGAGATAGCTCAGTCGATAGAGTGCTTGCCTTGTAAGCACAAGGCCCTGGGTTCGATCCCCAGCATCCAAAAAAATAAAAATAAAAATAAAAAATAAATCTTAATGATATAATCTTCTGCCTTACAAAAATAAAAGGAACAATTTGTACTTCAAAGCAAATGATAGGAAGGATATAATACAGACAAGGCCATAGAAAACAATAAAGAGAGCCAGTGAAACCTAAAGCTAATCTTTGAAAAGACCAGTAAACTTGATTAACTTTTAGCCAAACTGAGAGAAAAAAAGGTGCCACAAATTATCAATATCAGCCATGGAAAAGGGGACATTACTATTAGCCCTAGAGCAACTAAAAGGATAATGATGGAATTATAGACAACTTGGTTGACTTGAACAAATTTCTTAAACAAAATGTCTTAAAATTCCCCCAACAAGAGACAAATATCTTGAATAGCTCTGTCTATTTTGAAGTTAAGTTTGTAAATAAAAATATTGCCAAAATAAAAGTCCAGGCATCATTGGCATATTCTACTGTCACAGTTTGGATGTTAGGCTACCTCCAAAAGCTGTTTTAGTGCAAGAGGTAAAATGATGGTATTCTGAGAACTATAATGTGATCTGTGGATGAATCCATTTGGTGGACTAATAATTTGATTGGATTACTGGGTGGTAAATGTAGCCAGTTAGGGCATGGCTGAAGGATGTAGGTCACTGGTGGTGTGACTTGGGGATTATGCACTTTGTTTCTGGCTCCTTGCATGGTCTCTGCTCCCTGGCTGCCATGAGCTGAGTGGTTTTCCTCTGCCTCACCTTTCTGCCATGATGTTTTGACTAAACTCAGGCCCAGAACGTTGGTGTCCTCTGACCACGTACTGAAACACGGAAATTGTGAATCCAAAACAAACTTTTCCTTCTTTTTCTTTTTTCACCTTAAATTGTTTTATTTAGCTTTCCATACCTATTTATATCACTGATTATTCACAAGTTCCTCCAAATTATCATTGATCTAAATTTTCTTCCTCTTATATTTATGACAATTAAAAATTGCATTCATTTTGCCCAATAAGCTTAGAATTTCTGTGTATCAGAGGTTGCAAAATGGTAGGCCAGGGGAAAAATCTGGTGCAAAAATGTGTTTGGACTGTGTGTTGTTTTAATTTTTTTCAAGTTTATTATTATTATTTTTTGATTCATTGTACACAAATAGGGTACAACTTTGATTTCTCTGGTTGTACACGAAGTAGAGTCACTGTACACGAAGTAGAGTCACACTGTTTGTGTAATCATACATGTACATAGGATAATGATGTTTGTCTCGTTCTATTATCTTTTCCCCATCTCCTCCCCACCCCTCATTTCCCTCTATACTAGCCATCCTTCCTCCATTCTTCCCTGACACCCCCGCCCCCCATTATGTGTCATCATCCACTTATCAGAGAAATCATTTGGCCTTTGTTTTTTTGGGAAAACTTTTCCTTCTTGAAGTTGCTCTTGTTAATATTAATGATATTCTCTTGTGAGATGAAAAAATGACTAACCTGTCTACAAAATGATAAAGGAAAAATTTATACCAATTCTACCTAAACACTTCCAAAAAACTTTGACCTAGAGAGAAATTGCATGGAACTAGTATTACCCTCATGCCCAGATCAGACAAAGGCATTTCCAGAAAAGGAAAACTGCAAACTAATATCTATCATGAATATAGGTTTTAAAAATATTTGACAAAATGTTTGAAAACTGAATTAGTGTTACTTAAGAAAAACTATATTAGTATTGTCCTGGGATTGTGAGACTAGTTCAGTTTTCAAAAATATCTCACCCTGCACAAAACTCAACTCAAAATGGATCAAGGACTTAGGAATTAGACCAGAGACCCTGCAAATACGGTCTCTATTTGACAAAGTAGGCCTGAATCTTCATCACGTTGGTCTAGGATCAGATTTCCTCAACAAGCCTCCCAAGAAATCAAAGCAAGAATCAATAAATGGGATGGATTCAAACTAAAAAGGTTTTTCTCAGCAAAGGATACAATCAAGAATGTGAAGAGAGAGCCTACAGAGTGGGAGAATATCTTTTCCACACACACACTTCAGATAGAGCACTTATCTCCAAAATTTATAAAGAACTTAACAAAACTTTACACCAAAAATACAAAGAACCCAATCAATAAATGGGCCAAGGAACTGGACAGACACTTTACAGAAGAAGAAATAGAGGTGATTAATAAATGTATGAAAAAGTGTTCAACATCTCTAGTAATTAGAGAAATGCAAATTAAAACAACTCTTAAGATTTCATTTTACTCCAATTAGAATGGCTATTATCAAGAACACAAACAATAATAGATGTTGGTGTGGATGTGGGGAAAAAGGCACACTTTTACATTGCTGGTGGAGTTGCAAATTGGTGCAGCTACTCTGGAAAGCAGTGTGGAGAATCTTCAGAAAACTTGGAGTGGAACCACCTTTTGACCCAGTTATCCCACTCCTTGGTTTATAACCAAAGGACTTAAAATCAGCATACTACAGTGATGCAGCCACATCAATGTTTATAGCAGCTCAATTCACAATAGCTAGATTGTGGAACCAACCTAGATGCTCTTCAACAGATGAATGGATAAAGAAAATGTGGCATATATACACAATGGAATATTATTCAGCCATAAATAATAATAAAATGATGGCATTTGCAAAGAAATGGATGGAATTGGAGAATATCCTGTTAAGTGAAATAAGCCAATCCCCAAAAACCAAAGGCCAAATGTTTTCCCTATAAATGGATAATGATATATAATGGGGTGGGGGGGTGGGGCGTGAGAGACAAATGGGGGAACTTTAGATTATGTAGAAGGAAATGAGAGGGAGGGGGTATGAAAAATGGTGGAATGAGAAAGACATCATTACCCTATATACTTGTATGATTACACGAATGGTATGAATCTACATTGTGTACAACCATACAAATGAAATGATGTGTACCCCATTTGTGTACGATGAATCAAAATACAGTCTGTAAAAAATTAAAAGATAAATTAAAAAAGCTTATCAGTGGAATTTACTGTATCAGCAGAATAATAAAACCTGTCAGATTTTATCAATAGATGCAGAAAATAACTGACAAAATTTGTCATCTACTTTCAATAAAAACTCATAAAAACTGAGTAAACTAGGTTCCTCAATCTGAAAAAGGGCAATTATAGAAAATGCACTGCTAACTTCAGACAATGTTAATTCCTTGGGCTTTACCTTCCCTCTCCCCACCCACAAGATTGGAAAGGAGACAGGAGTTGCATTCCCATCCCTCCTGACCAGCATTATAACTGAATAGCGATCCTAGCTGTGCTTTGGGCAAGATAAGTGAATTGAAGTCATAATGTCTATAAAAGGACCTTTATTTACATAAAATTCCAAAGAATCTACGAGAATGGTAATAAAACCAGTAGATGAATTTAGCAAGTTTTCAAGATACAAGGTAAAATAAAAATCCATTATATTCTATTTGCTAGCAACTAAAAAATTGAAGGTGGAAAAAAGGAATTTCCATGAATACAAAAATAATGAAATACTTAACTGTAGTAGCAGATATGAACATCTGTATGTTAGAAATTACAAAACAGGAATAAATACAATCAAAAAATACCAAAAGAGAGAGATACAGTTGATTGGAACATATAATATTGTTAAATATGTCAGTTCTCCATAAAATAAATTTGTATGTTTCCAGTCACATTTCCAGCAGAATTTACTATACAAAATTATTATCAGATTCTAAAATGTTTATGGAAAGGGAAAACAACTGGAATAGCCACATAATTTTGTAAAGAACAATAGAATAGGATGACTCTCACCTTGTTTCAATACTTACTTATAAAGCTACAATAATTAAGATATTGGGGCAAAATGATAGATATGTAAAATAATAAAAAGAATAGAGATTCCAGAAATAAATTCACACATACAAGGTCATTTTATTTTACAGAGTAAAAGTTCCAATGTAGTCCTCTTGTTAATTCAGCAAATCTAAATTATGTCTGTAAAATTGAATGGTTGGTCTGTGCTCATACTGCGTACAAAAATTAACTGAAATTGGATCATAGGCTAAAATCAAACTAAAAGCTATAAAACTTGTAGAGAAAATATTTGTGACCAGTGGTCATACAGAGATCTTTTAGATAATGACATCTTTATCTGAGAACAAAATTGATACATTGAACTTCATAAAAATAAAAACTTCTGCTCTTCCAAAGACAATGTAAAGAGAATGAAAAAACAAGCCACAGACTGAGAGAAAATATTTGCAAAACATTTGATAAAGGCTTGTCTCCTTAACTAAAAGAGGGCATAAGGGAGTTTTTGTGCTGATGAAACTGTTGTACATCTTGATTGTGGTTGAATGACTGTACGCTTTGTTGAAATTTCTGTAAGTGTACTCATTTAAGGTAGAATTTTACTACTGTTAATTATATTGTAATTTAAAAAGGTCAATAATTTTCATTTTACTAGATTGGCCATGGAAATGACTAACAATACTATTGGTAGCCCAGGGGCACAGGGCTTTAGGGAGAAGAAAAAATGAGGAAGAAAAATAGAAGGGAGAGGAAGTGAGAGGAAAGAATGTAAACTATAAGAGAAAGGGAGAATGTTTTGGGATATGAGAACTAGAATTCATGCCAACCAATTTTCCACCTCACACTTCAGTGTTTGATCTCCTCTGAAAAATGTTCAACTTTGGTAGAACCTTCCCCTCAGAAAGCTTTTATCCATAGAACACCCTGCCCCCTCCACTCAGAAAGTCCTCATCTCACAGACATATGTCCATGAAGTCATACTGCCCAAATTATTTGAGACATTAGTTTTAGTTGTAGTGCATCATCCTAATCATCTCTCATCGAGGATTAAATGAGATACATGTGATATTAGCACGGTGACTGGTACTATGTTTCAATGATTAACTGTCATGAGGTGATGATGACTACTCTTTTGTGAATGAAAATCCAGACGTTTAAAGCAGTTATGTTATATAGTTAATCATTGACGTTCTGTTTCAAACTTGAATGTCCAGACCAACCCTAATGCTCTTTCCGGTAGACTCTGCTGACCTTTGAGTTAGGTAGCTTCTTGATCTTTTGGAAATTGACAGCAGACACAGAGATGCAGAAGTGTTTCTAGTATTTTCCATGAAAATAATCATGTCACTTCAGATATGCTACCTGTTTTTTGTTTTCTATTGCTGTGGATTTTAAATGTGTGCAGTACTATAAAATCATCTGTGGTAAATCCTGGGGAGATATAGTTTGCAAGAGAATGGGGTAGGCATTTTTAAATTAAGTTTGAAAATATTCTCACATGGCATCATTAGCCTTGCAGGGCCCATCAAACTCTAGTTCACTCTTGCCTTGTGTCAGTTGTGTTGGAAAGCTTTGACAAACAGTCGGTATGTCAGAGACAGCTAAAAGCCTCTGAGAGGTGCATAGAGACGTGTAAATCTATCATGTAATAAACTCTACTAGTGGCAGGTGTCTCAGAACCCTAACTCATGGTGATGTGGGCGTGGGGGTTTTGTTAACCAGAAACAGCATTTTAACATTGACAGCTCTTAAAAAGACAGTTTTAGACAGGAATTTGCTATTTGAAGAACTGCAAACTAATCTTTCCTTCAAACAAAAAGATAGTAGTGCATCTTACTTTAGAGAGAAGGATGTCATCTTGGGGGCTTATTTTTCCCCACATCTGATTCTTTTAAGTGAATAGATAGTGCGCGTGCGCGCGCGAGCGCGCGCGCGCACACACACGCGCGCGGGTGCGTGCACACAAGCTGTTCTTGAAATATTGACTAGAACGAAACCTTTGTTTTAGAGAGTTATATATACTTAATGTTTAACCACTTTATTCTTATACTTGGGAGCAAATCTTGATAAAGTCCACATTAATGACTTTATATGAAAGTATGCAGATACTTTTGCAATATTCCAGGCAGTCCATTAACTTCAGCAGTTTACTGTTTGCATTTTTATTACTTGAGAGCATCCCTAAAAGACCAGATTGCTATTGTCTGTTGTTTTGCTGCTCCCACTGTGTCTGCTGTATGAGGCATCATTAGGTAATGAGTGAGCCTAAGTGACCATACAGCTCTGACACTTGTTGTTTCAGCACATCAGAACATACAATTTACTTGAAAAAAGTATGCGATCTGTTAGTCATCATGAGTTTAGGAATTTAAAAAGTGTTTTAGTCAGCTTTTTCGCTGCTGTGACTGAAGGACCCAACCAGAATAGTTTTAAAGGAGGAAAGGTTTATTTAGGGACTCACAGTTTCAGAGGTCTCAATCCATAGACAGCAGGCCCCATTCCTCAGGACTCAAGACCAGGCTGAACATCACGGTGGGAGAATGTGGCAGAGGGAAGAGCTCATATCATGATCAGGAAACAGAGAGCGCTCCATTCATCAGATACAAATGTATACCCCAAAGCCATACCCCAATTCCCACCTCATCCAGCCACACCCTGCCACTTCAGTTACCACTCAGTTTATCCCTACCAGGGAATGAATTCACTGATTGGGTTAAGACTCCTGTAACCCAATCATTTCTCCTCTGAACCTTCTTGCATTGTCTCACATGTGAGTTTTTGTGGGATACCTCATATCCAAACCATAACAAAAAGGTTTTGGGATGTCTGATAAAATGTACCGTATTTGGTGAATGCATGCTTTCTGCCCTTGAGACATGGTCTCCTTCCTTTGAATTTGTGAGGCAGTGAGCAAAATCCCCTCTTTTTTGAGCAAAAACAGGAATATGAAATAATTTTTTTCCCAAGTGGATCCTCAAAGAAAGCATCCCAGCTATGATGGTGGGCACCATATGCCATTGGATAAATGTTTCTGTCCCCCGTCCTTAAACAGATCTCAGAAGTTAGTAAATTTTCATGTTTGTAGTATTTACTGCTCAGTTAAATGTTTATCTTCTTTTTGTTTTCTTAATTCACCTGACTTACTGTTTTAGTCTGTTTAACCTTTCTTTTCACGAGGGACAAGCTGGAAGAGAAAAGTGAGAGGTCTCTCTTGCATACTGTTTAGTCATTTTAAGTCTTTTTTTTTTTTTTTTTTTTCTGAAGAACAGCATAAATCTTAGATACAATAATTTGTTATTTTATTCTGAAAATACATCAACCCTCACCTTTCCTCACTCCTGGAAAGCACTTCTTTTCTAAGTGAACCCTGGAGGAGAGCATTTCTGCTATGGTGGTGGGCATGAGATGTTCTTGGCAAAGCAGTTCTGCAACTGGGTGTTTTGCCAGTGTTCCCCCTCCCCTAAACAGATCACAGAACTTAGTCACTCTTTGCATGTAGTAAATGACATTTGATTCATTTGCTGCTCCAGAACCGTGAGCTCAAAAACCGTGAATTGAGTGCTGTCCTTGTCATCTTCAGCAGTTCTGTATGCATCTGGGATTCCAGGCCCCCTTTTCAGGCTATGTTCTGGATGTCCTCCTGTGATGAAACAATAGCAAAAGCAACAAATGATAAACTCCAAAGTTCTTGCTCTCATGATGTTTTATGCTGGGCATCATTCAAACCGTTTTTACTGAAAACTGAGATGATTTTAAGTTCACAAATAAATAATTGTTCAATGTATAGGTAGAGGAAATGGCAGACTTGGGGTAAATTGTTCTATCCCATGCTAAAGCTCTTGCTATTTCCATAGTAATTCATTAATATATGACATATTGGACATTTGAAAATTATAATACCTCATATTTTTCAGGGCAGACTCAGGATCTAGATATAGCAAAGGCAAAAAACAACAATAATGATGAAGGTTCACCGTGAAAGCCCCAGCTCACTAGGAACTGGGGAGTGGTATTCATTCCGTGCTATCTTATTAAAGATGCTGTTTCTGGGCTGGGGATGTAGCTCAGTTCGTAGAATGCTTGCCTGTTAAGCACAAGGCCCTGGGTTCAAACACCAGCAATAAAAAAAAAAAAAAAAAAAAAAGATGCTGTTTCTCATCCTAGATGTGGACAGCCAGGTTGTCCCTAGAATAGGGACATGATAGCCTGAGTTCTGCTTCATCAAACCACGGACTTTTCATAGTACAATATGTCATCTCTTCCTGCTGGTTTCTTAGGACTTTGTGTTCAGTTATTTTATGTTTAGTTTGCTGCCTTAATGTGTGGGTAAACCTGCTTCTTTTGACTAATGTACTTTCTCTCTCCTGAAGTTGTTCTTTTCCTTTGTGATTGAGTCCAATATGTTCTATTATAGTCTCAAAAATTGTGATTGGAGTCAAAAAACTTCGCAAGGTGCATCAAGTTAATGATTTTGGTATATCCCGAGGTCATTTCCTGTAGCAAGAAGACATTTTAATGGGCATCTCAGAAGTAGAGTTAATTCCGCAGCACATCACAGACCCAGAGGCTCATTTTCTGGTAAATCCACTTTGTATCTCTCAACCTGAAACCTGCTTTTTGTAGCACATCAAAGCAACTGAACAAATTTGATTTTAGGTACAGTTATCATTCGTTCATCAAAGTTCTGTCTGAGTTACATATGCTTTTGAAAACAGATGTGGAAAGCGGGCTGGCAGATGTTGAGAATGGGACTGTTGTTGAAACTCATGTTCTCACACGTGCTGTGGAAAGATAGGATTCAGAATGAAATACTTACAACATGGTAAATTAAAGATGCCATTTGCATGGCTCTTGGCTTCGTCTTTGTAGATTGATTTTCAGAGCTTTGGAATTAAAGTTGGTAGCCCCTCTATCCTTACTACTTAAAAAAGTGTGAAATAATGTTCAGTAGTAATTAGTAAGATACACAAGATTTTTGTGTCACATATTCTTTTTCATTTTGATTGTGCTAGACCTTGTCAAGTAATTGTGTATCAACTCTTTGAGATTGATTGCTTTATTCCCATTTTATTTTTGATAAAAATGAGGCTAAGGAGTGTAACAGTTTGAGACCATTCAGCCACAAAGCCTCACTCTCACTGCCTTTTCGACTGCACTGTCCCTGGAGTGTCAAGAGAAAGTGGAGAGGTGGGGGCTCTGTGACTCCCAGGAACACCTTTGAAGGCTGCTTTGTTAACCTTGCGTCTCTCTCTCCTCAAGTGGCCTGAGGTGTAATGTAGAGACAACACTGTGTGCTGCACATTTTCAACTTATGGACTGGTCACCCTGCAGAGAAATGCACCTGTACTTACTTTATTTCTGTATCTCTGTCAAATACAAACCTGAATCATTGCAGGAAGCGCATGGTCATTCTCTCAACTTGAGCTTCTTAGGTGCCTTGACCAGCAGATATTCAGGCTTTGGGCTCAGAGACTAATAGGCTATACATATATCTCTGGCACAGTTAAGGAAAGTTTGTTAACAGTCTAATTCATGTTACCAATAATTCTTCATAAACCATGTTTTGATGAGATAAAAAGAGAAATTATACATCCAGTATGTTCCCAATCATTTTACAATATGTAGGAAGGAGACTTAAGAATAGGCCATGCTGTGGTTGACTCTGGATGGCAGGATATTGGGTGCATTTTTTTAAAAAAATAATTTTATGCATGTGTAATTTGCAACTTTTCTATGAGAAGCTTTGTATTGTTTGTAAAAATAAAAGGAAAAAAGTAAACAAAAAATCAGAGAAAAATGTTACTTAAACACCTTTCTCTTTTATGTGACTTTTTGTCTGGTGACCCCAGCAGGAAGGATTTGTACCAGCTTAGAGTGGAGAGGCAGTTACATGGGTTTCCTTCTCTGTCTTCAACACAAAAACCCTGAGTTGTCTTTTCTTTTTCTTTCATTTATTTCTAGGCAATTTTTTCTTTTTAATGTTTATAATTCCATATTCATGTTCTCCTTAATAATCCCTTTTAACATAGAATGGTCCCTTTGCTGTCTTTAGTAGTAATTTTCAGGGATCCTTGTTTTACTTGCTACTAAAGATCAAGATCTGTATTTTGTATGATTTTCATTATTGTCTGTCATTTTAAAAGTGAGAAACATTTGGGGAGAGGTGTCTCATGAAAATCAAAGGGAGATCAATTGAGGAAAGGGATCAAGGGATGGGAGTCAGGGAATAAGGGGAGAAAGTACTGGGGAGTGATATTGGCCAAATTCTATTGTTATATTTTACACATGTACAAATATGTAACAACAACAAAGCATGTAGCTTAACTATGTTGAATATAAATTACCTTTACTCTTTATATAGAAACAATTTAAACTCAAGACATTCTAGAATATCTGTCTTTACTTACTATGTTCTTTTTTAAAAAAAATTTAATTTGTTGTACATGACAGTAGAATGCATTTATACATTTTGATACATCATACATAAATGGAGTGTAATTTCTCATTTTTCTGATTATACATACTGTAGGATCCCATTGGTCATGCAGTCATATATGTATATGAGGTAATAATGTCTGTTTCACTCTACTTAATAGACTGAAATCATCTATACTTTTCTATCAAATATAAGTTACATATGTGTTGGAGGCTCCCAAGATCTTCTGAAGTTCCATAATTCATTCAGTATGGGAATTCACAGGACTCAGCATATAGTTGGTTGTACTCACAGTAGAAATTTATTGTATTTAAAGGCAATAAAGCAGAATCATCAAAGGAAGAAAGCACCTGAGTAGATTCCTGAGGAAGCTAAGCACAAACTCTGAAAGTCTTCGTCTAGTGGATTGGTATGAGCCTCCTTAATTCTATGAATGAGTTGTAACAACACATGTGAAATGTTGCCAGATAGACAAGTTCATTAATCAGGGTTTTATTTGGATCTGACCATGTGGGCACCCTGGTCTTATGTGTCTACCAGAATCTCAGACTCCCAGAAGGAAAACATACTATTTGTACCATCAGTTTATACACAATGAACTGTTCTTATCAGGAAATAGTGGGACTCTTCTGGAATTCCAGTTCTCATATGCCTTCCAAGGACTGACCTTGTCAGCAAGACTTTCAAGGGGGTAGTAGTCTTTGGCCTACTCTTTAACTCCTCTGTTCAACATTCAATAAAAGGCTAGGGAAATTCTTTCATTCCAAAGGCCAAAGTGAATTTGTTAAGAGTAAAGAATTACCCACCTATGTACATTAACCTCTATTAAGAGTAACCTTAGACAATTTATCTTTACCTTAACCTTTGCATCTAAAGCTTGCACTTACACTTTCCACATTAGAATAGAATCCTATATGTCTTCTAATACTTCATGTAACAGAGGTCATCAAGTTGGGTTCATGTACCGTAGTGTTATGTGAAGACTTTCTGAGAAGTACAATGTAATGATAGTTCTGGTTGAACTAATTTATAGACCCTCAACTTTAATGTGTACTTTTTCCTACATTTGATTGGTGCAAGAATGATTCTTGGAGAAGAGACTGGTGCTTTTCCTTTTCTAGTATTCCTTTTACTTTACAGAATAATGTATTACTGTCAGGCAGACAAATAAAAGGACTGGTCTTAAGGACAAGTCTAGAGATAGCAAAATAAAGATAGATAAGTTAATAAATACCAAAGAGAACACCATGTTACTTCATCTTGGCCATACATTTATTGCAAAATCTATGTACGTTATCTACTAACTATTCACAAAAATCTATTCTCCTATTCTTTGGTCCATGGCCAGTCCACATTACCCAGTCTCTTTTGCACGTAGGAGCTTAACCAAAGATATGGTGGCAAATGTAAAGCCTCATTCAGGTTGGTTTCCTATATACTCTGCTTTGAAATGAGTGGAATTGACCCACAGAGAGACTTCAGAGACCAAATGTTGAGAAAGCAACACTTGGTCAGTTTAGGTCCCTGAAGGCTGGAGAAGAACTACCTCACTGGATTGTGGGTCAACCCAGCATTGTTATGTGAGCAAGGAATGAATTTCTATTATTTAGGCCGTTGCATAGTCTGAACTTTTTTTTGTACTTTTACTCAAGTACATTGCCGATTATTTCTCTTGGAATTCAGAAGTGAGTAGCTTGATATGGGAATGCATATTAATACGTTTATTTGATTTGAAAAATGAATTCAGACTTTTTCTGATAGAAAATAAGTCTGTTTTGGCAGATTGGTTTGATAATGAGGACTGCCTTTGTCTATTGGATTATATGGGGCAGACATTTCACATAAATTGGGCTAAATCTACAGTCCCAAAGTTTGACAAAAAATAAATTTAAAGCACACATATAATTATATTCTGGAATTCTATGCTGGAAGATAATATTGTTTGCATCTGTTTAACTTTAAAATTAAGGGAAAAAAGCCATAAATTTCCAGTTTAACTTGTAAGGAGAAATACAGTTTTCTAGAATACTGTTGGAGAATTGTAAACAAAAACACTGGCAGCCCACTAATATATAAAACAGGTCTATTAACAAGTAGTTTAAGTGTGTCTTGGTTGACCTGATTAATAAACAGGTTATTCACTTGTGTAAATGAATTAAATGTTTGGGCAAACCTCAGGTGTGTGACAGAGATAATGCTACAGCTTGAATAACTTCTACTGTTGTAAGTCTTCCAAATTATCCTCTTAAGATGTTTGTAGATTCTCATCAGACAGGTGAATGGAAAGGTTGAGTAAGTGATTTCCTGTAAGAAAAGTATATGTATAGGGGAATTACTTCACTTAATACTGCCAGTAAACCTGAAATTTTATTGTTCTTTCTCCTTTCCTGAATCTCTTTTATGTGCCAAGGAGACACATAGATGTGGTATGAACTTTGGGACCTGGGCCAAGTGTTTGTAGGAAGGAAATTGAAGAATAGCTACGTGACTAAAGTGCTAAGGAAAGACTTAGTCCAACTGATGCAATTTCCTAATTTTATGATTTGGCAAGGCTCATATGTACAGGGTTTTAAATAACTTTAGAGGAACATTCCTACCTGTTCCCCTTATAGTATACCAAACTCAGGGCAAATGAGGAAAAGCACAGGGAAGCTTATGCTGTCGTCTTCCATATAACTGGGTGAAAAATCACAGGAAAGCATCACATCTCACAGGTGCTGCTACCCCATTGACTAAAGTGTCTCCAGGAGTATGTTCCTGGCATTCTTCCACCTTGAAGATGTTGGCAACTCTAAATGCCAGGATCACACCTGGCATTTCTGTTGAAACACATTGAACACCCCATGGGCACAGAGCCTGCAGGGATAATGAGGAAATCTGGCAAATAGAATCACTGCACTGCATGAGGAAATGTGGAGACAGGCCTACTCATGGTGATGGAAGGAATCCTTGGGTTTTCCACTGTCTACTAAAAAAGTGTCTTTAGCCTTGGAAATGAGTTCAGAAGGACAAACAGGAGAAGGCGGACCAGGTGCTAGCAAGGAAAAACGTGTTACCTGAGAAACTCAGAGGACAGGCCAAATATCACAAAGACTGCCCTTGAAATTATATGAGAGCAGGATCCATGAGAGCTAATCACAGGCCAGCAGACACCTTTTAGAAAGTTGTTTTGGTGAATGATGTGTAAACACCGGTGCCTTTTGCTTGACCTGGTCTTTGACCCTGTGAAAGGCATCATGGTAGCTCTAGGAACTCAAATCATCAAATCAGTGCTCGTGAAGCTTCCTTCTCTCCAGAGTTGATCCTTCCTCCAGGCAGAGACTGTGACCTGTTCATCTGTGTCTGTGGACCCTCACCTGGAGGCCTGAGACCATGATCATAAAAGGTATAAATGAGGAATTAACCTAGAATGGACTTAAAAGGTTTCTCTTTGATTTAAAACATCAGAATGGTATAAAGGAACACAGATCAAAAGTCATCTTAGGAATAATATATTTATTGAGTTTTATTTTAGAATCTTTAGCAGGTAGATTTAGGCATTGTGGTGATTACCATGATCAACATAAGGCACAAGAGATGATGGTACTCCAGTAAGGGCACCCACAAACGCTCATTGGATCTTCCAGAGTCTTTCAGTATATGTCCTTTCTACGGGTGAAGAGGGAAGGGAAGGGGCTTCTCCTGTAGCCATTTGCAGATGCAGAGCTCTGATTGCTTCTTGTCCCCAAGGCCCAGGGTGCCCTCAGAGGACTGTGGGCAGTCCTTTCCCTGAGAGTCTGTTTTGCTTCCTCAGCCAGCATTTGTCTGCTGATTTGACAGTTCATCATGAAACTACTGGGCTGTCATGCTCAGTTCAGAATCTCACACTGCTGTAGAGCCGCTTTCTCCAGGGCAGGAAGATCTACAGGGAATAAGAATGAAACAGGCAATTTTGTCAAGCATTTGCAGTAGCAAAACACAGAGCTGACAAAAGGAACTTAGGTCTGCTGTTCAGTAGGATGAATGATCCAGTTGGATGCAATAAAAGGAAATTGTCAGATTTAGGAGAAATGATAAAAATATAGCACCAAACATTAAGGTCTTTTTTCTTTATTTAATATTAATGCTCCTAGCCATTGTTTATGGTTCACTCAAGCAAGGATGAAACCTACAGTTTCCTTATTGGCTATTTTCATGAAGAAGTACCCAAACATTTTTAATTATTTATCACATAAGTAGAGTTCTTTCTGTTCATCAGTGTGCACATCCTCATCAGTTCAGGAACATTTCCCCCTTTCCAAGTTGGCATTTTCTGTGTATGTTTCTGACCCTTTATGTAAAAAAGTTTGCTGAGGGCTGGGGAGATAGCTCATTTGGTAGAGTGCTTGCCTTGCAAGCACAAGGTCCTGGGTTCGATCCCCAGTACCACCAAAAAAAAAAAAAAGTTTGCTGAGGTAGTGAGGGAGTGAGCAAGTGAGAGAGGGAAAGAGAGAGAGAGATGGTGGGAGGACACTCCTGCAAGTTTGCATTTAGTATATTTAAACTTGTATGTGTGTTATGAGGGCCAGGGTTGGTGATATTTACTCTGGCTATGTCTCATATTAGCTCAGTTTCATCGGAAATTTAGATTAGCACTTCTGTGCAAAGGGCAAACACCAGGAGGGATCTTGTTCTAGTTCTGCTTCTGGCTATGGAACTTTAGGCAAGGAATTCAATCTTTAGATATCTAATATTATTTGCCACTTGTAAAATCAAGTAATCGTATCTAGCTTGTGATATAAGGACTCACGAATTATTGCATGTTAAGTGCCTTAGGCAAAGTAGAATTTAGTTATTTACGAGACGTAGTATAATATTTAAATAGTAAGATTGTTGAACAAATTATGTTCTTCCATTTTATCTCTTCTCTCAAAGGCAAGATGGTAGAGGTTCTGCCTACTGTATGGAACTTTGGATTGAATTCCTTTAAAAGGGTCTGGTTTTTTCATAGATGGTTGAATGATTAAAAGTATTTATGTAGAGAGAAGACCAACAAAACAATGGAGAATTGTAGGAAAGATTCAGTTGTAGGAAGAAAGATGCTCTGCAATGGCAAAGTATTATTCAAATTATCACCTTTAGATTCCTGTAATCAGGTGCCTAGGGAAGAAAAATATCTGGATGACCAAATGTTTACTGTCATAAAATATTTTACTATGCTAGTATGTTATGAAAATAAGTTGTTTAATGAAGTTGGTGCTTGCTCCTGAGTGTGCTGGGAAACTTGGGGTATAAAAGGATAGTGAGCTCAGAATTTTTAACTTAACCTGAGTGTGCTGCTAAAGTTAAGTTAAAACCCTAATTTAAGGTTACCTTGAGTGGCCCATAGAGGGGAGAGTTCTGGCCTGCCTTGGGTATCCTTGGTTCTTGGCCATGGTTGTGTGACAGTGGGCAAACACTTAACTTCCGCAGGTCTCAGTTTTCTCATCTCTAAACCAAAGAATCCTTTTGGTTTCAAACTTCCCATTCTAGGATAATGTGAATAATTATCTACATTATTCTTGACTTTTTTTTCTCCTTGTTTCAAAGACCCAGTGAGGCTGTGCAGAAAATTGTTTCTGATGAACTCTAATTGTTTAGAAAGAACTAAGAGGAACAATAAAAAAGGAGCAAAGAAATAGACTCTTTCTGGTCTGTTGGTTAACCTGACTTTTACACTGTAAGATATGGGGTCATGGTGGCTGACCCTGGAGCAGTTCTCAGTCCTCAAGATGACATTTAATTTTGCTTATAGATAGCATCATATTGAAAGCTCCTGCTGGAGAAAAACTGGTATCTAGGTTTATGGTCCCCATCCCTGTTCTCTACTCATAAGAGTGGGATTTTTCTTTTTTGTTTTTTCCTGTTGTGTTTTTCTTCTCAGACTGCTTGGTGGGATAATTTTAGCACTTAGAGAAAATGGTGCTCCCACTGGGCTTCTGCATTAACCCTTCCTGAAGTGAACGGAGCATGCAGTCAAGGAGCTTAGGTTTTTTTCCTTTTATTGTTTTTCATTTTAAAAAGTTATTCTTCTCTAATACATTTGAATCCCAGAGCAAGCAGTAAAGTTCTTTAAATGATGTAAACATTGGTAGTTATTTCTGTATTTTTAAACTTAACCAGCCCAAATTGTGAATTTCTGAATCAGGCCATATAGGATATTGGATGTATGTTCTTACCTACATTGATCCTGCAAAACCAATATCTGAATAGTTATTACTGTTGAAGATTTATGCCATGTGTCATAGAGAGAAATAATTATCCACATTTTTTTTTTTTTTTCTGTTTCTTAGCACAATTCTTGTAGAACAGCCAAGGCCCAGGGAAAACTGAAGAGTACATGATCCATGGGCTGTTCCAAGAGAGTGGTCTACCCTTATCCTTGGTTTCAGTACTCTGCCCTTGTGAGGTTAAGTGCTAAGCTGGATATCACCCTATTTTTTTTCTCTTGTCTGTGCTGCTGTTTGATTTTTGTCCTCTGACAACTGCTTTGGTTACTAGAAGACCCCTGGGAACATGGATATACACATGTAAGATCATGGGCAGAGATCTTGCAGCTGATGTAGACACATTCATGTACCCTTCATAAGAACAGCTGCAAGGATAATGCATTTCTACATGCATTTCTACCCCATCTCTGATCTTACTGTCATGCCCTGCTCTGTGATTGAATACCCTCTGGCATGCCAAACAGAGGACTGATGCAAAATACTCATTCAGGTAAAGTTGGAAAAAGAAATGGGTGGAATGGCTGGGTAACATGACTTTTTCACAAGTCATATAATTCCTTTTATTCACTTTTGTCAAAACTGAGAGACTACTCAAAGGGTATCATCTGGTGGAACGATCATTGATAATGACCAGTGTGCATTTAGGCATATAATTCAGAAAGAATTCACAAGAATTAAGAGACATTGCTGCAACAAAACTACAGAACTCCTTTGGGGGAAAGATAATTAAATGTCAGAAACCTGTCTTACTCTACGAATGGGTAATAAGTATCCATAAGATAATTTTGTAAATATCCCTCTCTCTGATTAAGGGAGACATTCCTAACAAAAATGTACTTTTCCCTTAACAATTACCAATATTATAACATGTGGCTTTGATCATTTATAAACTGAGAATAAATGAAATAGTCAAACCAGAATTTTTTTTTTTATTCTCAAAGCCTTGTCATAAGAAAATTAAGAAATTAAACTTCAATTAATATGCATATTTTTGTTACAGAGGATGATTTAGAATGGTCAATTGAAGAGTTTCAAACATAAAACCATCTTCTGTTTAGAGAAAATTCTGTAAGGAGAGTGGACTAGAGACAGTATAAATTAATGACAGTAAGGGATGATATAAAATCTGGTAAAAGAAGATCTTGTTCTTTTATTTTTTTAAATGGATGATACAGGCATCAAGTCACCATGGTATTTAAAGGTACATACTTTATTTCTAAATGTCAGTATTAAAAACAATAAGTATAGCTTCCATAATTAAATTTACAATGAGAAATTTGATATAATCATTTATAATTATGCAGGTTTTTATTCAACATTCTGTTTTCTTCTTGCTCCTCATTTATGAAGAGGGCTGGTTTGGGATGGTACATAATTTCCAAGTCTGGCTTTGCACAAGAATTGCTTTGGAGTACTTACCAAAAATTCAAATTTCTAGTCCCCCTTCTTGTCCCTTTAGACTTATGAACCAGAATTTCTAGTGGGTATAGGAAAGAGACAGTATTTTTAACACAGTTCCCTGATTCCAGTGATACTAATGCAGGTAGTTCTGGGATCAGTGTTTGGCTCTCCTGTATCCACTTGCTTCAAAGCCCTGCTTTGTCCTTCTGGAAAGGATCCATGAAGGGAGAGATAATAGATCACCATGGGTGGGAAAGAATCATGAAGCCTTCAGAAGTACCTTGTTGGTATGAACCATGGAACAAGACCTAGGAAAAAAGGCTGTTTTGTACATTTATGGGAGTTCTCTCTCATTCTCTTAGTTCACCTTTTGCTGGCTTGCCTTAAAATGTGGCATGTTTGGCCCTCCTTTAAGAACTTTCATTTCTCTATTACAAATTTCTAGATTGTTATTAATATTGACTCAAGATTTTCTTGAAATTGACTTCAAAACTATTTTGCTTACTGAATTTGAGCCCATCAAAAAATTCAGGAGGAGTGATTTCCAGACTTCCTTTTGGATCTCAGGGTCATCAAAAAATTCTCTCAGAATATGAGAGTTAGCAATTATTAGAATGAAATAGTCTGAAGTTTTGACTTATTGGACTAAGTTTTCTACACAATACTGGGGGTACATTATCATTCTCTTGTTTTTTTTTAATGTGAGAAATTTTTACCATTTCCTGTGTCTCAACAAGATAAATGAACTAATTTAAAATATTTCCCATGCCTCATATGTCCACTCCACAAGCTGTCAGTGGACTTGGATTGGGAGCTTGCATGCCAGCAGTCATCAGCCAGGAGTGCTGTTATTTTATAAAAGAGAATGTTGTTTCCATAGCAGCTTGGAACACCTTTGCAAGTTTTCACATTCTTGCAAGGCTGGGTAAGAAAATTGGTGTTTGTTTCTGCTTTTTGGAACCACATTTGCCTGACTTAAATGAAGATAATATAAGATATATATAAATTGAAGAGGTAGGGGGACTTTTTCAAGAAATGATGAGGGGAAATTTTTTTTGACAAGAGCTAAAAGCCAAAACAGGAAGTAAGAAGATACATTGGCACTACTAAAATTTAGAATTGTAAATCTGGAAAAAGTTACCATTTATCTTCTAGTTTTAAATTTTACCTATTTTAATAGATTTTGGAGGTTGAATCATTTTTACAGAAATGAATAGTCGTGGGACTTCATATTTCTTTCTTTTTTAAAATTTATTTATACAGTCACTTGATGTTTTCACATGTTCAGCCATAGCACCTTTAAAGGGAAAATTCTGAACAGAGCATCATAGCTGCACACAGCTTTGAGACATTTCATCCCCTTTTGCAGCAGGATCGAATTCTTTACAGTATTTCCTTAGTGGTGTTCATAGAAGAGGCAGAGCAAAAGAAGTGATAACTTGGAAAGCATTTTTACTGTTTCTGAGATAGTACAGATGAGTTCCTTTTGGATTTTCTGAATTTTTTCTACTTCATAATACATTTTAATGGGTCTTTGGGGGAAGCCATAACTCTACTGCACTGCTTATCATTGCCGCCTGCTCACATGACACAATACTCTTGTGAGGTGTAATATTAAAATCATCTCTGGCTAAAAGTGGATTTTGGCTTTTAGCCTAACACTGAGCAAATAACCATTTCAGTCCAAGTTAAATGTTCCCAGAAGCTCCTTAAAACCAAATTTTCCTTGTTAAAAAAAAATTACTGAATGTAATTCCCAATGGTTAGGGACGTGGAAGCTAAGTTAGACTTAAAACTTGTTTTTTCCCTTAGATTTTGCTGGCTTGGCCTTTTTCTAAAATTTGATGGGAACTTCTATGCTAGGTTTGGAGCGGGAGATCGAAGTTCTCATAAGGGGTTTAATGGTCTGTCAGGTGGGTTCATTCTTGGACTTGAACTGTGGCTTAAAGCAGAATGTAGCTGCTCACCTCCAGTGCCAGGGTGCTTCCACTGGGACTTGTTGCATAGTCTCTCTCAAGCCCCATGTTTTTACTTGACTGTGACCGAGTTGCTGTCCAGATCTTTAAACCCCCTGCCCTTCCAACTCATCGTAACACCAGGCCAGGCTTTCTAGGGTTTCCCTGGTAGGTCAGCCCCAAGGTAGATGAAAATTTGATAGATGCACTTATAACCTCTTCAGGCTTTCTGTTGGAGCTTGACAAGTAGATTCTTTCTCGTGAATATTTTAACATGCAGCCTTAAAAGTGACATTTACCTCTTCTAGGGCTATTTTTGACAGTGGCATATAGTGGTTTTATTTTTATTTTATTTGAAAACATCATTTGGGGTTTTATAGAAAAAAATAAAATATTTATCTCCACTGCTTGTTATCAGCAGGGAGGATGGGCTTTCTTGGATGGAAGGGAGTTTTATTAGTGGAAAGATTCAAGAAGCTATTTTGTGATAAAGGATTTCTTTGCATTTTTTTCTCTAGTTCTGTAAATTGCTTGTGGGTTCTTGCTAAGAAAAATAATCCCTCTGGTGCTGCTTTTAATTTGACAAGGTTTAAAATGTTTTCAGAAGGGTTAAGCTTTCTTTGCATTAGTGCATGTTGTGGTCAAATGAAGGAATGACTTTTGGAACGGCTAGATTTTCTATTCCAGATCTTCTCAAGGCAGGCTTAGAACTAAGGAGTAGTCTAAACAATAGCACCATTTTTACATGACCATTAGGTATGTGCTGTATTGTCCTTCCCCCTACAGGTATAAATTCCTAAGCCTATTTTTCTCAGACTCACATTGTAAGAATGTATTTCCTTTGATTTGTCCAGCATGCCCAACTCTCACTTTCAAAAATAGACACACAGTTGAATACACTTCGCTGTCATAATTTTTCATGTGTGACTAATGATAACCAATTAATTAAATGTCCCAAGTGAAAATATTGGTCCTAGTAGAGCATAGAACCTTTTTATGAGCAGGTCAGCCAAATTGTGAAAAAACCATCATAAAGCTAAAGATTTGGGGAAAAACCAAAACCCTTCACTGCTTGGGAACTCCATTTTTAATCTCTTCTTTTGCTGAGTTTGTGAAAATTTGAAATGGACCTCTGCAGGTGACTCTTCCTTGTGGACTCAGATGATTTTCAATGAAAACTTTGTTTGTTACTTTCATAGAAATGGCTTAACGCAATACAAGTCCAAAGTGGAGGTCTGAATTAACTTGAGAGATGAAAGACCTGTGTAAGATTCTGGCAAACTTCCCCACAAGTCTAGTAATAGAATGCAATAATTTTTCTGTCTCTTTCATATTTATAGAATTTTTTTATTTAAACACTTCATACTAAAATAATTTTTTAAAAATTCTTTTACTCCCAGGCAAAGGCGTGAGAATACATGTTCCCTAATTTTAAAGTAGGATCTTTGGGCTTTCTGTCTAGTGTCTTATCTTTCATTGAGTGTTAGAGAGAGAGGTGATTTTAGTGTTTCTGGTAAAAAAATTGTTGGAAACCCTGTATCTAGTAAGGTAAACCCTCACCTACCCCATGAATGTAAATCTGAGAACTGGGGGTGTAGTTCAGCAGTAGAGCACTATCCCAGTACATGTGAGACCCTGGGTTCAATTCCCCCATAAAATCTTGCAGTCAATCAATAAATAAATGAAGTATGCAGATTTAAGCATAAGATTTAAGCTGTGGTCATCCTACCTGCCATTGAGCTGAAAAGTGAAGACTGAAGAGTGAATTGTGGGCCTGTGGCTGGGAAGATGTGGGCAGGAAAAAGCAGATGATACCAAGTGAGGCTTGGCAAGGAACTTTGCAGATAAGTTTGAGAAGAGTTGTTGATGCTTGTCCTGACCCAGGCCTCAGACCGCAGTATCAGCAAATGTGTCTACACTCTTTTGTGAAGTACCGTTTGTTCAATGTCAGTGTGTGGCCCCCAGTCTTTGTGGTACTTTTCCCAGTTACTGGGCTGATCTGATTTTCTGCCCTATTTAGACCAACCTGAAAAGAACTTGTGTATTATCATATTCTCTATTTTTTTCTTATTTTTTAATGAAAACACTAACAATGGCCATGTTTGTGATGCTATGTTTAGAAAGCACTTCTGCATCTTTTATCCCATTAATCCAATTCCCACAGTGATAAATCACTGTGATGTACATCTGCAGAGACCGGCTCAGAACAACATAATAACCCTCTGAGAGAAGTCTTTTCCAGTCTTCCAGGTAGAGGAAAGAATGTATAAATTAGCCTGAAAATCTTCTCAGATAACCAGGGGCTATTATCAACTTCAAATTTTACCTTTATTGTTAAAAACAAAACCAACAACAACCTAACAAAAAATTAGAGACCCCCAAAAATTTGTGTTCTCATTTTTAATTCATTTGGTCAGTGCCATGTGAATAGGATTTCAGAAAATGTTTTCCCTTATCATTTACCATTGAAAACTACCACTTCAGCCTCAAAATTGTAGACTAAAATATATTTCTACTTACCCTTAGACAAAAGCAGTTTATATTTTACTACTCCTTACATGGGCTTTCAGTTGATATATGAACACACAGAGAAATGGAGGTATGTGGATTTCAGAATGAACTGGATTATTTTCATCTTTTCATAAAGAAAACTGAGTGATAGAATCCCACAGATTAGTGATTTCCAATGAGCCATTATATAAGCAGTAAACGTCTCTTAGAGTATGAGCACATCCTTTCATACATCTGCTTGGGTAATTCACCCTTCTGTTTGAGATGATCTCACAGAAATGGAATTTTTAAATATTGAGAAAATTCCATTAAGAAATAGAAGGGGAATGAAAAACTCATTATGAAGACCATGCCAAGAATTAGTAAGATGTGGCCTAGCATCTGAAAAATATTTGCTTTTAATTGAAACGTACTTTTAACAGAAATTAATGTTCTCAGCCTTTGGCTGAACAGTTAATACTGGACTGGTTCAATATCTACTTGGAGACTGCCAGCCAATTTTTCATGACAGAAAATGCTGTAGATAATGTAGATGAGATAATGTTATTTTCAGGAAGAAAAGCCACATTTTTGGAATTACTTTACTGCTCTGTTGTAGCCACACCTTCTTTTTAGGTCACCTGCTCATGGCTAACTGGAAAGACAGGAAAACAGAGTGTTAGACTTGATGTCTTTGGTTCATTGTGACACAAAGCTGCAGGTTCTGATTCTGCAACAAGCTCAGAAAAAATATAACTCTAAAGATATCATGGTTTATGTCCCAACTCTAAAATTTTTTATTTTAAATTAATAAAAGAAAAAACATAAAATGAAAAAGAAAAATCCATGGTCCAACTAATCTAAACATAATGCTCTTCATTTTTGATTATTTTCTAAATCTGTGTTCAGATGTGTTTATGGTTATAATCATTATATTTATATAATTTTATCCCAGATTTCTCACTTTGTGTTATATTGTGGATTGTTTTAATTGTTCTGCATAAGAGGTTCTTCTTTTAGTCATGAACTCCTTTGGCAGCTTTCAATAAAGCCTATGAATTTCTTAGAAAAACATTTTAATACATACAGGAATATAAAGGAAACAATATTTGAAGTATAATTAATTAGAATATGTTTAAAATTTGTGATATAATAATATGTACTTTTCTATCAGTTCGTTAAATAGCATGATGTGCTAGATCTATTGATGTGTGATTTCTAAGTAATTGTGAGCACACATATTTTGAGACTCACTGATGTCACGGAAGAGGTGGTGGTGGGGAGAGAAACCAAGGAGTGCCATGCCTGGTGGCCCTATGACTTAGAAAAAGGAAGAGGCTCACTGCCTTTAGAATGTAAGGATTTGGGCTGGGGCTGAAGAGAGGTGACATTTTGGAGAGATAGGGCATTATTCCTTACCTGATCCTGTATGTCCTGTGTTGTGCTGAACTTGTTATATTGCCATTTCTCTTAACTGAGGACAGCTTCAGAGGAGTACTTGTTGTTACCATCTTTAATTGGCCAATGAAGCAACTAAGCTTGGTATATTTACACATTGTTCTCATCATACATCAATCACTGAAAAAAACAGTGACCACCTAGTAGTTCTCAAAGGCAGCCTGCAAAGGTGATCCAGAAGCAATAGGCTGATTTATACTGTAGTGCAAGACCATGGGTAGTTTTCAGCCTCAAACCTTTGACCAGAGTTTGTTTTGCCATCTTTTGTTCATTGTTTAATTTGAGAAAGGTTAAAGGATTTTCAGAGAGGCCACTTGCAATTGGAAACTCTAAATTTATCTTTCATGAAGACAAATTCCCAAACACATTTTTAGGTAACTTTTCTCCAGTAGTAACCATCCCAGACACTCAAATTGAAGAGGGTGGTGGTGGTCAGAGCTGCAGGAGGAGGCACTGGCCCTGGTCTGGGCCCCCAGTGTGCACTCAGGGGGACCATCCCTGAATCAGCTCTTTTCAGTATTGCAGTTGTCTCCCCAGTGAAAAGTGCTTCTTCTTGAAGGTCACCTGGGACATGTCCACCCTGCACTGATTTCAGAGCTTTTCATCACCGCTCTCTCAGGTTTATTTGGAGACACACTGCTGGCGTATTTCAGCTTATGCATAAATTTGCTCATGTGGTCTGCTGCTAGCACAATTCAAAGGCAAATGTCAAAGAGGTTGGGCCAGTTCACAGAACAATTCATGGGTGACAGTTTCTAATAAGGGTCAGATACACTCAGGAACCTTGGGAATGCTTCTGGTGTTGAGAGCAGGAAGAACACCCCATCATGGAGGCTTGTGTGGTTATCAGAGAAAAATAATGAGTCCTCATTTTAGAAAACATATACACTTCTTAAAGTTTTTTTTTTTTTTCTTTCTGTGCTGGGGATTGAACCCAGGGCTTGTGCTTGACAGATAAGCACTCTACGAACTGAGCTATATCCCCAGCCCTTTAAAATTAAAAAAAAAAAAAAAAAAAAAAAATCAACAAAACAACAGTACAACCTTTCCTGCTGTTGGGTATTTGCACTATCTGAGTACAAATATTATATAAGAATACTTAGGCTTTATATTTGATTTATTTTATTTTTGTCAGGTATCTTTAGGCCTTCAGGCTTGAGACCAGAAATAAATAGAAAAAGTGTCCTAGTCCTCACTTCAGTGATATCAATAGCAAATCATATCTGATATTCATAATAAATAATGATTGTTTTTTTGTGTTCTTGGAGCAATAGAATGCTTACTAGCAAGCCTTCTTCAATTAGGCCAAAGAGGAAAATTGTATTTTAAAATTTTACCATGAACTTAATGTTTAAAATATTATGGTTCCCAACTTTAATTCAGAGAAATCTAAGACTAGGTAAGTTGATTAGAGTTTAGAAACTCTCCTGCGTTATAAGAAACTTTAAAATCAGGAGATATGTGTCTAGGGAGAGGAGTGCACACAGTAGGGACTCTTGCTAGGGCCCAGTGTACCAAAAAGAACAGTGTGACTTTTCTCTTGTTAAGCAAATAATTGAGCAATTCTGAGTTCAACTAATAAATGCTATATTTGGAGAGAGGAAGCATTTCTGTTTGATCTCTGGTAAATAGTAATTTCAAATAATGAAATTTCCTTTAGGAAACATGTGCTCTTTAACATTAACATAAAAGGAAATAAAAATGCAAATTCAAAGGTATTTAGAGAACACTTATTTTGTGGTTTAAGAGGCTTGATTTCCCCACCCATTTCCTGAAAGATGTTTAGTGACACTTAATAAATACTCGGAATAAGATTTATTCTAAAGCTCTTTATGTGCTGTAATTGTATGCCCCCATGTGCCCTTTAAATTTGAAATATGCTTGAAACGAAGGATGGGACCCAAATAGACTGTGAGAGAAGTAAAAAATGATAAGTGATTGATTTTTCTCAACATAGATAACTGCCTATTTTGCGATCCAGCAAATGTTGCTATATACTATCAGTGAAGGGCTTCTTTGAACATGAGATTGTGATGTTACCTTTAATATTTAATTTATTTGCAAATGTTGCTCTTATATCTGACTTTTCTGCATAGCACAGGTAGTAAGTGTATCAGGGAAGCTCTGCTTCTGCAGAGAAGACCAAAGAAGAGAGACAGGAAGTGTTCAAAGGCTAGCCTGTTTTACCTTCAATCTTCTTGCCCTTTACTCCTGTTTTTGTTGCACCCATGTTAGTTTTGCTGTTTGTGTGACTTGTCCTTGTCCCTGTGCCAGCCTAGATTTTAAAACAAGATCTATCTGACTTCATGGTCCATGGTAACTAATATGAAATACTAATCATGAGGGGGAATTTGGAGGAGTATGGTGTTTGGTCAAGATTCTCTCCAGACATTTAATTTGTGCACTGTGCCGTATTCCTTTGAAGAGACAAATAGAATTTGTGTAACTCTAGAGGAGCAAAATATGGACAACTGAAGAGATGTGTCTAGCCAACAGTATTCCTAGTTAAAGTTGGTGCTGATATTCTGGGTGTGCTGGTCTGTAGGTTTGCTGAGCTGTCTGAATCTTAGCTCAGAACCACTTAGAAAATTGTAATAATTTTCCATCTGAAAATTATCTGCTAATGCTAAGCTGTCTTATTTCATTTTGTGTCCCTATAGTAGAATACTTGATGTTGGGTAATATATGAAGAAAAGAGTTTGGGATTCATGATTCTGGTTCTGGAAGGTCCAAACAATGTGATGCTGATACCCTGGTGAGAGCTCCAGCTGTGTCCTAACTTGGTGGAAAAGTTAAAAAGGACACAGCCATGTGCAGAATGGGCAAGTGAGTGGGGCAGCCTCCTTTATAGCAAGCGCCTCTCGTGAAAACTAATCTAGTCCGTCATTCCTGACCCACCCTCTTGAGATAGCATCTGTCCATTTGTGAAAGTGAAGTCCCTGTGACCTAATGACCTTCTACTAGGCTCTACCTGTTAAAGATCACACCTTTACACTACCACACTGAGGACCAGGCTTCAGTATACAAACCTCATAATTTGTAGCGTGAACTGTCAGTCTCTCACCTGGGCAAGTGAAATTTGTGACAAATTTCCAAGGCCTTCCAAGATCTTGCCATTTTGGCCTATCTTCCTCTGGCTATGCTCTTACTCAGTTTTGCTTCGTGTTTTCCACCTGAGTTTGGTTACATCTATCTAGAATGTCCTTCTTCCCTCTTATCCCACTTTATGTGCAGTAGCCAAAGCCTGCCAGTGCTCTACGATGAGCTCAGAGGAGTCTTCTTCCTCATGTTGGCTTCTCTGATCTGCTAAAACCCTGTTGGGAATCTTCTCTGAGCTGTTTGGCAGTCCCTGTGTCCTTGCTGCTGAAGTCTCAACCAGTGTGTACCATGTGCCCCAATAACTTTCCAATGCAGCCTCTGACCTTATGCAGAAGACCTGTACACCACATCTGAAATCTAAAAAAACAATTGCAAGAAACTTTAGGGAAACTCATTTTGACTTTTTATGAGTTGTTAAAAGTCAACATAATGTGACTCAGCCAGTTCTGTCTGGACTAGGTGATCCCTGGCCCTCAGTTCAGGGAACTTGCCTACAATCTCCTGCCATATGACTGGCTGCCCTGTAACCTGTGCCATCAAAACAGCTTCCTTATCCTTCCTGTATTTGGTGTACACACCCCGTACTCTGCCCTTTTATGAATCTCATCTTCTCTTGCCTCTCTTGTAGATCTGCTCAGTTGGAGAAGTGCAAATGCTGGTAGAGATAGGGAACCCAAGGCTCAGAGGCCATGCTCACCTTCGCCCAGCAAGTCTCACTCTCTCCTTCCAAACCCAGTAGAGCTCTGTCTTTCCTATTGTGATTATCACTGCAAAGCTTTTGTTACCACATTCAAAGTGATTTTTGAATGCCAGATTAAGCTTTTTAAATTACAAGGGTTGATCTTTTTAATTTTTGTATCTCCTTTTGCATTTTTTCAAAATGCTTTTTATATAGAAGATATTTAATTGGTATTGAAATGGCTGAAATAATGAGTTAAACATGTAATTGGAACCAGTCATTTATTTAGTTAATAGATATTTTTTGAGCACCTACAGTATGCAGTCAGTGTTCTGGTGCTCGAATTAAGTGTACTTCCAAAAGGACTAATATTTCCTGTGGTGTGTTTGTTGATCCAAAAATAAAAGAAATACAACTGTGCTTTTGACATAGTATTTTCAGAAGTCATTTGTTAATTTGCTAGTTTATCCCTGAATTGCTGTGGCCTTTGCAGTTCTAAAATTCATTTGTGGTTCTCATTTAACATTTTCTCAATGCCAACCATGGCTCTTTAGCCTTGTTTTGAATAGATGTAGCCTGATATCTGATGCCCTGCCACCCCTGTCCATTTTTCTAGCCCTGTCTCTTGGCCTGGCTGAGCTCATCACTTTGCCCTTTCCCTCTTAGTCTGCTACTTGACTTTTTCTTAGCTTTCTCACCTTTTGCAGGGTGACTGTCACCAAACAAAAAGCTATGAGATAAATGACTTCTGATACCAATCATAAATAAGGATTTAGTTCAATATACTCGGCATCATAAGCCATTTGTTTTAATGCTCTAAATTCAAAGTGCAGAAATAACTTTTTGTAGGGAGGTGCAGAGGACTTACCACATTAGGAGCAGTTGCACAAGGGTACAGAATCATGTTTTCCCATCATTTCCTGGTTTCTGTGTGATCTGTAACATTCTTGGACTGCTAATGTTAGAACAGTTCTGTGTGGGTGAGACTGCTTATGAACTGCTGTCTGAAAAGCAGCCAAACCCTGCAGAGTCCATCTACTGGGGACCTCAGAATTCAATGTCCCGCTTTGCTGCCCATCCCCACTGCTCATTAGTTCTCTGGGTGAACTGATTTTTCCTTGTATTTTTCTGTCTCCTCCTAAATCTCACTCTTATGTGACAGGTGTTGCATTCTGTTTTTCATTCTGGTCAAGTTGCTACATGTCTGTAAGTTCTTATTGTAGAATCCAAACTTTATCATATCATTGTTCCTCCAGTATTAGTCAGCATTGCCATACACTCAAATGACTAATCTCTACTATTGAGCAGAACATAAATCTTTTTTTGCGGGGATGGGGGTGCCATGGGGAATTGAACCCACGGTGCTTAACCACTGAACCACATCCCCAGTCATTTTTATTTTGAGACAGGGTCTCAGTAAGTTGCTTAGGGCCTTACCAAGTTGTTGAAGCTGATTTCAAACTGTGATTCTTCTGCCTCAGTCTTCCAAGCTGCTGGGATTATGGTCATGCGCCACCATGCCTGGTCCAGAACATAAATCTTACAGGTAGTATTGGAGGGTAGAGATACTGCTGTGAAACCTATATGTACACATTTGGAGCAAGATGGAAATTTCATCCTCAGTCCTCTGAGTTGCCTGAAACAATAATGACATCCATTGAGTCCAACATAATGCACTGTTTGAGTTGGGAGCATTAATTTGCCATGTCATGCTTGAAAAAAAGTGTCTTTGGAGAGCAAAAAGAAAAAGGAATTATCTAATGTATTATTATCATTAGTTTGTTACATGTCTGATAGAGAAACAGTAATTAAAATAAAAAAAAATTTGTGCCTATTTTAGAATTACCTGCCTATTTCTGGAAGAAAAAAGAATCATAAAACTGGCAAAACAACAAGAAAATCATATTATAAATCATATTAATAGAATAAAAGGGAAGGAGATGTGCTTTGAACCTCCAACTCCTTCACAGCTCATCATTTCTTGATGCCCTTTGCCAAGCTATATGCTCAAGGAAATCTAATGATACACAAAACCTCATTGCCAGATACTTCATTACTTCCTCAATCCATTAGTAGCCTTAATGGCCTATGCCACTGGAATAAGTATGGAAATCCAGTCCCCTAAGAAAGTACAGTGCTCTATAAATCATATTCGCCTGAGGATTCTCTCAGCCTTTGACACTGTAGAGTAGGTGAAAAAAACATTGTACTTCCTGAATTCTCTTGTACTAAAGTGTCTCAGAATAATTGACCTCCTTATTTAACCTTTTAAGCCAGTAGTTCTCAAAGTGCAATCCATGGATTGACAACATCAATATCACTGAGAAATTGTTAGAAATGCAAGTCCAATGGTCCCATCCCAGAGGTACTGAAACTCTGGGACCAGGCCCACATTCTGTGTTTTAACCAGGCCTCCTAGTAGTTCTGATGATTGCGCTAAGGTCCCTTTTGCTAGATATATTACAAGGGGGTCTTTTGTCCCTATTCAAGAAACAGAAAAGCAGGTTAAGAAATTTGGAGAATTCAGTTTATTTCAACAAATATTGAATCAGTCCTCAGTATCCTTCCTGGGAAAATGTAAAATTGAATGACACCTTAAAGTCACAATCTCTTGTCACTTGTGCCAGCATTTTCCTGCAGTGCTTTATTGGTCTCCCTGGGAGTCACCCCCTCCTTAACATTATTCTGAAGGCATCCAAAGTGATGGCTCTCTAGGCTACCTCATTTGACTTCCAGAATCTTCATTATCCAAAAACTGACACCTTATCCCTTTCCTCGGGGTCACTGACATCTCAAACTATGAACTGCAGAGAATGGCCCTTCCTTTGTGAACTCTCTGCTTTTAAATGCCCTGTTTATTTAAAATAAGATTTTAAATAAAACCTTATTTTCTGTTTTTTCCCTGCTTATCTCTCTGGAACATTGTGGTGCCTCCACCCTCATTTTAAGACTTTGGGCAGTTGCAGGGGACATTCTTTCCCACAAAAGACAAACTGTCCACCAAGACCTTGAGTAAGCGACTCTATTTAGAGTAAGATATAGAATCTCTGTCAACAAAGGGTATTGAGTAAAAAACACTCAAATTTTACTTTCCTCCTAATAGTCACTTGCCTATAGCGTAACTCTTCATCATTCTTTGCTCCAGTGTTTCTATGGTTTCCACTTTCTTTCCCCATCAGTCTATACTTTATCTCCCTTGCTGCTAAGGTGATCTTTCTTAAATACTAGTTCAATCATTTCATAGCTTACCAACTTCAAATACATGCTTGTGGCCTGTGGCAGGGGTTAGCAAACAAAGGCATGTGCTCATTGTTGTAAATAAAGTATTATAGCAACATAACCATGTCTATATATTACCTATGACTGCATTTGTACTACAGTGGTAGGGTTGAGTAATTTCAACTAGGAATGCATGTTCCACAAGTCTAAATTATTTATAACCTGACACTTTAAGAAAAAGTCTGATTTACAGGATAAAGGTTAGTGTTTACACTTAATAAAATAAAACCCAGGGTTTAGTTCTACCAATTTACAGTGTATTTTTCTTTGGCTCCCTCTTCTTTTTCCTTCCTTTCTTGTCTTTTTTGGATTCATTACTTTTTATCATTCTTTTTTTTTCTTCACATTATTAGCTAATTGGCACCTTTACTGTTTGTACAAAACAATTCAAGAACATTGGATCAGTTGAATATCACTTTCTCCTTATATGCAACAGTTGTGATCTATTTAAACTCTCTATTTAAAACCCTAAGGAGGCAATATGAATCAGAAAAGATAGTAAAATGAATTAGACATGATTTTCCTATGTTCATATATGAATATATGACCAGTGTAACTTCACATCACGTACAACCACAAGAATGGGAAGTTATTCCATGTATGTATAATCTGTCAAAATACATTCCTTCATGTATATCTAAAAAGAAAAATAAATTGAAATAAATGAATAAAATCCAGAAGAATTACCATTATTATTCATAAAGTCAGTTTTCATTTAGTTTTACCTACATATTTAGTATTTTGGTTGCTCTTCACTTCTTCATGCACATTTCTGATTCTTGAATTTGAAACAGAAAAGAGAAACTATGTTATCCTCACCTTTAAAGGATGATAAGCCTGGATACAGATCACATTTAATTTTCCTTCAGAGACTGGAAAACATCCTCACATCACTGTCTTTTAGCATGCACTGTTGCAGATTAGAAATCTGATAGTTATGTGATGTTTCACTTTTCTTCTCTGGAAGATTTTAGAGTTATCTTTTTTTCTTGGGTGTCAAGGCTATGCTTAAAATAATTTAAAAATTTGTTAAATGAATTCTACTTGTTGGGACTTTGGTCAGATCTAAATAATTTCTGTTATTATTCTATTTCTCTGGGATGCCATTTAGAAGAGTAACAGAACATCTGGATCTCTGCTGCTTAGGATTTGTGTTCCATTTTCCATCTTTATGATGTTTTCTCCTGGGTACTGAAGTCTACAGACTTTGTCTTCTGTTCATAAATTTGATCTTAAGTGGTAACCCTTCCAGTATTCAACAAGCCTTAATGGGATATATTTTGGAATTTCTATCGTGGTATGTACAGTACCTGTTATAGGTTCATCTTGTTTGTATTTACCTGACTCCTTAGGTTTTACTCTTCTATTTATTAATTATAGTACCTCTCTTTTATGACATTGACTTTCCTCAAATGTTTTTGATTTTTAAAGTATTTGTAGTTTATTTCCATGTTTTGCGTGCACTTTCTCTTTCCTTAGTTTAAATATGAATCTGTTTTTCTTATTGGTGAATGCTGTTTCAGATGACAGAATTTGTATTCAGGTAGGATGAGATCACCACTTGCTGCTGATACCTGAAGACAGGGTGGGCTGTAGGACTGGGCCAGCAGTGGGTAGCTTGTCTTTTAGGTATTCTTTTTCATTCTTTGCATTACATTTGCCAAACAGTCCCTGAAGAGAACCTACTAAGCCAGAAGTAGTGGTGCACCCCTGTAATCCTAACTTCTTGGGAGATTGAGGTAGGAGGATTGAAAGGTCAGCTTCAGCAATTTAGAGAGACCTTATCTCAAAATAAAAAGTAAAAGGGCCAGAAATGTAGCTGAGGCATAAAACATTCTGGGTTTCAATCTTCAGTACCACAAAACACATAAACAAAAAACAAAACTTATACAGCTACTAACAGTTTTTTTGCTGGGCAATAAGTTCCCTAAAGTCTGTCAAGTGCCTTCTAATCTCCTCCTATTCACCTCCCCACCAAACACACACGTAAATATATAAATGGGTGTGTGTGTGTGTGTGTGTGTGTAAATAATCTATTTTTAAGCTGAAACACTTATCTTGAGGAGGATTAATTCAGTGTTTTTTTCCTATTTCAGCCTCCAGCCTCATCTTAGAGCAGGTAGAAGTTGGCAAATTCTGTTTCCTTAGTAATTCTGAAGGCTTTGTTCTGAAGGTCCAATCATCAGTGCTTCCGCAGGCCAGATAAAGAAAACTGCACTCAGCCTGCTGTCCTACAGTAGTGCTTAAAGATTCTTAGAATGTATGAGAATCTTCAGAAACAGCATGTGAAGAGCATGCTGAGTGGTACTGTTTTATAATAATTACTTCATGTTGACCCAGTTTCTTCCTTTTTTAATTGTGGAATTGTGCTTTGGAGTAGCCTTGAGGCTTTTGAGATGGGAACTATTTTTACTCCTCCAATAACCTTTGCCAGTTCTTATTTAGGATTAGTGCTTATCTACTTTTCTGTGAATCTAGTTCCATCTGTTTCCCATGGTGTAGGAGTTCTACACATTTTCTGGTGCTCTCATTGCTCTCTTTCTTCTTTTATTTTTTATACATTTTTATCTTTAATTAGTATAGTAATTTTACATATTTATGGAATAGTGTACTATTTAACGTATACATTGTGTAATGGTTAGATGAGAGTTAATTGGTGTTATCAGTCATTTCAGTCATATATTATTCTTTGTGTTGGGAACATCCAAAATTCTCTCTTCTGCTATTTTGAAATATTCAATTAATTATTGTCAAGCATAGTTTTCCTTCTGTTCTATAGAACTCTAAGTGTTTTTCTCCAATTCAACTGCAACCCTATACCCATTAACCATATGATTCTAGTTTGTTAGGCTATTATGGTTTCATTCTTTTCCCTATATACTTATTTAGGGTTTAAGGCTGTATGGTTGGTAGCAGGTACTGGTTTTACCGTCTTGATCCAGTCAGCCTTCACCTTTGCTCAAAGCCACTTTCTTCTCTTGTCCCAAGCTTGATTCATGTCATCATTCATTCTGGTTCCATATAGTATTTTTGTCACAACTTCTGTCATAGTACTTATTCCATTGTAACATTCTTCACAGATGTCTTGTCTTAGATGTCTCTAACTTAGGTGTTTTGTTTCAGTACCGAGTCTTGAATCCAGGGGTGCTTTTCCTTATAATTTCATGAGACCCCCACCTTTCCCCCCAGCTTTTCTCTCTAGCTTCCACATATGAAAGAAAACATATAATCCTTGACTCTGAGTCTTGTTTATTTTCCTTAACATAATTCTTTCCAGTCCTTCTATTTTCCTGCAAATGACATAGTTTTATTCTTTTTCATGAATAAAAAAACTCCATTGTGTCTATATATACTGTTTTCTTTATACATTTATCTGTTCATGTACATCTAGGCTTGTTCCATAACTTGGGTATTGTGAATTGTGCTGCTATAAAGATGGGTATGCACATATTACTGTCATGTCATAACTTTAATTTTTTAGGATAAATACTGAGAAGTGGTGTTACTAGGTCATATGGTGGTTTCATTGATAGTCTTTTGAGGAGCCTCCCTACTGAGTTCCATAATGGTTGTATTAATTTATGTTCCATCAGCAGTGTATAAGTGTTCTTTTTCTCCCTGCATCCTTACCAGCAGTTATTGTTATTTATATTCTTGATGGATTGACATTCTAAGTGGAGTGAGATGAAATCTCAATGTGATTTTAATTCCCATTTCTCTGAGTGTTAAAGGTATTGAACATATTTTTTAAATATAGTTCTTGGCCATTTGTATTATTTTCTTTTGAGAAGTGTCTGTTTACTTCATTTGCCCATTTATAGATTTGGCTGTTTGGGGGGTTTTTGTTGTTTCAGTTTTTTTTTTTTTTTTTTTAACATTCTTTGAGTTTTTTTGCATATTCTGGATATTAATCCTCTGTCTAAGAGTATCTGGCAAAGATTTTATCCCATTCTGTAGGCTCACTTCTCATGCTCTTCATTGGTTCCTTTGCTTTACAGGAACTTTTTAAATTGATACCATCCCATTTTTATATTCTTGGTATCATTTCCTGAGTTTTAGATGTCCTATTAGGAAGTCATTGCCTGCACCTACATGTCAGAATGTAGACCTTATATTTTCTTTTAGCAATTGCAAGTTTTCTGATCTAATTCCTAGTCTTTGATCCATTTTGAGTTGTCCTTTGTGCAAAATGAAAATTCTGCATATTTTGGAAGGTTTTTATTTCTCTTTCAATTCTGAATCATAATTTTGCTTGACCTAGCTATCTTGGTTGGCAGTAATTTTCTTTTGGGGCTTAGAATGATGTCGTCCAAGCCCTCCTGGCTTTTAGAGCTTGTGCTGAGAAATCAAAAGTAATTCTGATTGACTTACTTCTAAGTGTGAACTGATGTTTTCCTCTTGAGGGTTTTAAAATTCTGTCCTTGTTCTATATATTTGGCACTTTCATTAAACTATTTTGTGGATAGGTTCTTTTTTGTTCTAGTCTATTGGGATTTCTGAAAGCCTCTTTCTTGTATGTGGATGTTTATCTCATTCCCAAGGTTTGGAAATTTTTTTTTTTTTTTTTTTCTGAAAAGGTTGTCCATTCCATTAACCTCTGTCTCAGATCCCTCTTATATTTCAATGATTCTTAAATTTTGTCTCTTAATGTATATTCTAATCACTGTTATTTATTTTCTTTGGTTTAATGCTGTCTGAATGCTGAATATTTAAGACTGGCCTCTTTCTGGCTTTGAGATTTTGTCTTCTACCTAGTCTACTCTGTTGAGAGGTTTTTAAACAGATTTGTTAATTTATTATGTATTTTACTTCTAAGATTTCTGTTTCATTTTTCCACATTTCCATTTTCTTTATTAAAATTCTCATTCATATGCTTTATTGACTTCCTCAGTTTGTTCAGTTGTTTTTCTGTGATCTTTTGAAATTTAGTGATTTGTTTTCATGATCATTTTTATGAATTCTTTATCCCTATTTCATCCACTTTGATATCTTTGGAATCAGATGCTGGTGAATGTTTTTTCTTGTATCTCTATGTTGAGATATGTACATGTGTTGAAATGGAGTTCTCTTCTGCCTTTATATGAGGGCCTATTTAGGGTATAACCTTCTCTTGGTTAAATTGTTCTAGGATATCAGGTGGTTGTGAATTGCTGAATATATTTCCAAATATATTTTTGTTTCCTTGCTGGTTCTTTGATGATGATCAGTATACTTTCATACAGTTTGAATTATGTCAAAGCTTAAGGATCTCTCCTTCTCTGACAGTCTTCAAGAGAGTAGAATCCTTCTAGTAGGTCAGGAAATTCTAGTAGGTCACAGTTTTATTATATATAACCAGGTATATGGGGCTATACCATTTGTGATTGCTCTTCTAGATTTGACAATTCTGTGTGTTCCAAAAGGTTACAGGAATAGTCTAGGTGTGGTGTCTGCAGTCTTTGTATTATTTCTTTCTGCTGTTGCTGTTAGAGATAATGTTAATGGGTGGGACATAAGGCCCCTCCTAGCCATTCCTTCTTGTGGCCTAGGCAATGGCTTGGGTTTTTTTTCCCTCCCCTATTCTGTGTGTTGCTGAAGTTTGAACAGGATTAGATTGTGTGTGGAGCAAGGTGTGTTGTCCCTAGCTGGGTTGGGGGTACTCAGCTACAGAGTGTCTACCCTGTGAAATTTTAGTGTCACACTAGATTCCCAGTACCTCACTGGGCCTCAGGAAATTTGCCACTAATAGTAAAGTATATAACTCTGAAGAGTTACACAGAAGCCCTGGTGGCTACTAGGTTCTTCACTGGTTGACCTTTTTCCTACCTTTAAAAGACCCTATTTAGTTAAGAAAACAGGAAACAATTTTCACCCTGTCATACATCTGTCAATACTAAAACTTACTCAGACAACCAACTTCTATGTTGTATAGTTACACTTTTAAAAAAAGTTTGCAACTAATACCTTAGGCTCCTAATAGGAGTTTTTAGTGTTACATCTGCATTATATTTCAAATGATTATAACTGACAAAAAGATACCAATACAAAAAAGTATTTAAAAAGATTCCAAGAATTTCTAGAGATACCAAGATGACCTATTAAGTAATGCCCTTATGCAGATTATATGTATCTTGTTTTGTGTAGTTTGCTTGCATTCCCCATTCCCCACCTGTCTCCCTCTCCCAGAGAGTGTGTGTGTGTATGCATAAGTGTCTAATTTTTTAAACAGTAGACCACATTTCCAAATCCTACTTAAAAATGCTTAACTGTACATTGAATTTGGATGTATAGGGAAACCAGATAAGTGCCTGGAGTGTGTAGCTATTGCAAAGACTAGTGAGAAACAACACTGCTGTAGTGGGCCATGAAGGACCCTTCTATGAGCTTTACTTCTCCATCTCATGCAGATCCTCCCCTGCACATACACCAGATGACTTATAGATGAGGAGAAGCCATTGAAACAAAATTAAGCTAGGTCATGACATGTGATTTATATTGTAAATCTGGCCACCCTGGGGCAGATAATCAATATGGAATGTACTAAAAAATGGTGAGACCAGTTAGGAAGACATTTCTTTGCTTTGTAGGACGTCATAGGTGGAGGCAGTCGCAGTTGCTAAGGATGGACGGGGAGAGATCAGAGTAGGACTAAGGAACAGAATCTGTGAGACTATTGATTAGGTGTAAGGGCAAAGAAGACTTAGAAGTTAAGTGTACATTGATTCTTAAAGGTTTGTGATAAAATATTGCAGTCCCCAAAAGACATCAACGTTAAGTACCGTTTTTGGCTCTGAAAAGAAAATGAACCTATAAAAGAAGAACAGTTGCACCAACATTTGATCAGATTGTAGACCTTTTTTATCTGAAGGAATGTGAAAGGTTGATCTTTTTGATCGTTCTACTTCTCTTGCTTTCCACACCTGAGCCTGTGCTGTTCTACAACCAGTTTTTCTTCATCCTCAAATATCAGTGTACAAATCTTACATTAAGTGAAGCTGCATGCTCTTCCCTGTCTCTTGCGACAAATGTACTGGTAATGTTCAGGGCTAATTGTATGCAATTTAATTTTCAGATTGTGGTAATCATTATTGCTGTTTTTATTTTCATTTTCTCTTCCTCAGGCATTGTCAGCTATAAATGTTCAATATAATTATACCCTTTGGGGTGATTTTCAATTTCCTTACTTTGGGTTCAGATTTGGATTATTAAGCACTTGAGCCCCTAGCTTCCACATTGACTATTTAACACTTTCCATTTCCTTAAACGGAAAACTTAGTCCATCTGTGTGCTGTTTGTGTGTTTTCAAAGACGCCATCTGATTAAGAAATGACTACACCTGTCCTCAAAACCTGTATTCTGTCTTTTAATGTATAGAAAGTCCTGCCATGAGGAGGTAAAGCATCCGTGGGTGATTTATAGGAGAACCCTGGGGCCTTTTCCAGAGCTCTGAGCCAGGAGGAGCATGTGCTAAAGAATTTGACTTTGCTAACCACAAGAAGCATTTAAGCATATGTGTGGTGGCGTGTGACTGTGGAAGTGTGTTTCCTTTAAAGTAAGCAGACTATATTGGCACAGATGCTCTCACTGCTAGGGCCCCTAGAGGGTCAGGACTTGTTGATGTAATCAGTTTTTTCCTCCTCTAATAGCTATTATTTTCTGAAGTGTGGAAATTGGCTGAGTTACAGAGTGTGAATTGATGTTCTTCTGTGTTTTAACCCTCCAGAAATGCATCTTCTGCAGACACCGCGTGAAGAAGGTCTCTGGAGCTTGTATCCAGTGTTCCTATGGCCGCTGCCCAGCTTCTTTCCATGTCACTTGTGCCCATGCTGCTGGGGTATTGATGGAGCCTGATGATTGGCCTTATGTAGTGAACATCACATGCTTCCGACACAAGGTCAACCCAAATGTGGTAAGGTCATTGTCCCTTCCCAATGCTGAAACAACATCTGAATTCCTTCCTGTATACCTCCAGGCCTAAGTAGCAAACTTTGCAGTGCTGTGTTGCTCATTGTTGACATGTCCAGACCTTGAATTGATTGAGGGCAGAGATTACACACCATTATTTGCAGGTATTTGTCCAAGAATCACCAGTGTCTGCTGCACACTAGACACAGTAAATATTTACGGAATTGAATGAGTGAATAAACAGAAGAAAAAGTAAAACTCTTTATGTCCATTCTGGGTTTGAGTCTATATACAGGATGATTGAGCATTGTTGTACAGGTGGCGCACTGTACATATCCAGGGTATGATGGGGACATTTCCTAGAGGATAGTGATTTGAAAAGCATCATCTGAGATTATGCAGAAAACAACCTGTGCAATTTATGCTGTGGTGTGGCATTTTTAATTCTCCTAAAAGAAACAAAAAACAGCAACATGGTAAAGGAAAAAAGGATGACCAGGAACTTTTGGGGTCTTGCTGCCTGAGATGGGAAAGTTAGGGAAAGCATGGAGGCCCTGGAAGGAGTAAGGACATTCTCATAAAGGAGCAGAAGAAAATAAAGTGCTTCTTTGTTTTGGTTTGATTTTTACCTTTTCCTTTTCACTCAGGACTGAATTTAATTTTGGGAAAATAGTGTTTGCAACCAAGTAACATGTATATTCAAATGTAATTCAGTTTAACTGTCCTTAGTGAATGAAACCCTTCCTCCTTTTTTTAAATTATGTTTTTATTTTTACAGACTGCATTTTTATTCATTGTACACAATTGGGGTACCTCTTTTCGTTTCTATGATTGTGCATGATGTAGATTCATACCATTCGTGTAATCATACATGTATGTAGAGTAATGATAAGCTAGAAAAATTACAACAGTACAGAGATAGTTGATATTCCTTTGTTAGCTTTCCATTTCACTGTAATGGTTTTTGGCTACCAAGGAGGAGGCAAAGCTTGTATATAGATGCTCAGCTTTGCTGACTTGCTGCTCTGTGTTATCCCTGGGAGACCTGGCCACAGGCTATTTGCAGCCTAACATGCTTGTCTTGTTTCAGCCTCTTGTGAGCAGCCTGGCAAGTTGTCAGTATTGGCTTGTGGAGCCAGGACTCATCCACAACAAATTTTCCAGCTCTTTGTAATGATTCCAGCAATTTCCATTGGCATCTTGAGAATTATTTGATGTTTGTGGGTTGGGACTGTGTGCAGATGTGTGTGAATGACCACGAGTACAGAATGATGTCACCAACTGTCATATCTATTTAAAAGTTATTTCCCATTGTTTCAGGTCACATGTTGCATATCCATTCAGGCTTCTCCTTAGTATCTTGAGTTGATGTACTCTTGCAAAGAGTATTATTGTGTTCATCAGAAAATACATTTCAACAATTTTTAAAAATGCATATTACATTACTGTGGCAATTTGCCTTTTACAGAGTGTAGTCAATAGTATTACCTCATTAGGTGATCCATGTGAGTGCTTTTTGTGATGTGAGTAAGTCTGGAGCCAAAGTAGCTGGTAGTCACACTTAGATTCTGCTGGGAAAAGTGCACAACCTTGTACAGGTTTTTATCTCTGAGCCTCAGCTTCCTCATCTGTAAAAAAATGGGATCCTATCTGACTATTGTTTTCAGTTCTCAGCCCTCAAAAAATGAAAATTGCATTACTACTTTTTTTTTTTTTGTTCTTTTGTTTAGTTTTTTTTTACTTCTCCTGTTGTTGGTGCTGAAATTCTATATGAACTGAGTCTTGTGAACAGTACTTTGCTGTTTTTTTTTTTTTATAATTTTTTTTTATTGTAAACAAATGGGATACATGTTGTTTCTCTGTACATGGCGTAAAGGCATACCATTTGTGTAATCATAAATTTACATAGAGTAATGTTGTTTGATTCATTCTGTTATTTTTTCCCTTCCCCCCACCCCTCCCACCCCTCTTTTCCCTCTATACAGTCCTTCCTTCCTTCATACTTGCCCCCCTCCCTAACCCTAACTCTAACCCTAACACTAACCCTTCCCTCCACCTATTATGTGTCATCATCCACTTATTAGCGATATCATTCGTCCTTTGGCTTCTTGAGATTGGCTTATCTCACTTAGCATGATATTCTCCAATTTCATCCACTTGCCTGCAAATGCCATAATTTTTATCATTCTTTATGGCTGAGTAATATTTCATTGTATATATATACCACAGTTTCTTTATCCATTCATCAACTGAAGGACATCTAGGTTGGTTCCGCAGTCTGGCTATTGTGAATTGAGCAGCTATGAACATTGATATGGCTGTATCTCTGTAGTATGCTGATTTTAAGTCCTTTGGGTATAGGCCAAGGAGTGGGATAGCTGGGTCAAATGGTGGTTCCATTCCAAGTTTTCTAAGGAATCTCCACACTGCTTTCCAGAGTGGCTGCACTAATTTGCAGCCCCACCAGCAGTGTATGAGTGTACCTTTCTCCCCACATCCTCGCCAACACCTGTTGTTGCTTGTATTCTTGATAATCGCCATTCTAATTGGGGTGAGATGGAATCTTAGGGTGGTTTTGATTTGCATTTCTCTTACTACTAGAGATGTTGAACATTTTTCCATATGTTTGTTGATTGCTTGTAGATCTTCTTCTGTGAAGTGTCTATTCATTTCCTTAGCCCATTTGTTGACTGGACTATTTGAATTCTTGGAGTAGAGTTTTTTGAGTTCTTTATAGATTCTGGAGATTAGTGTTCTATCTGAAGTATGATTGGCAAAGATATTCTCCCACTCTGTAGGCTCTTTCTTCGCATTGCTGGTAGTTTCCTTTGCTGAGAGAAAGCTTTTTAGTTTGAGTCTATCCCAGTTATTGATTCTAGCTTTTATTTCTTGTGCTATGGGAGTCCTGCTAAGGAAGTCTGGTCCTAAGCCGACATGTTGAAGATCTGGACCTACTTTTTCTTCTATAATCTGCAGGGTCTCTGGTCTGATTCCAAGGTCCTTAATCCATTTTGAGTTTAGTTTCGTGCATGATGAGAGATACAGGTTTAGTTTCATTCTGCTGCATTGGATTTCCAATTCTCCCAGCACCATTTGTTGAAGAGGCTATCTTTTCTCCATTGCATATTTTTGGCCCCTTTGTCTAGTATGAGAAAATTGTATTTATTTGGGTTTGTGTCCGTGTCCTCTATTCTGTACCATTGATCTACCTGTCTATTTTGGTACCAATACCATGCCGTTTTTGTTACTATTGCTTTGTAGTAGAGTTGAAGATCTGGTATTGCAATACCCCCTGTTTCACTCTTCCTGCTAAGGATTGCTTTAGCTATTCTGGGTTTCTTATTCTTCCAGATGAATTTCATAATTGCTTGCTCTATTTCTGTAAGGTACGTCATTGGGATTTTAATTGGAATTGCATTGAATTTGTTTAGCACTTTAGGTAGTATGGCCATTTTGACAATATTAATTCTTCCTATCCAAGAACATGGAAGATCTTTCCATCTTCTAAGGTGTTCTTTTAATTTCTTTCTTTAGTGTTGTATAGTTCTCATTGTAGAGGTCTTTCACCTCTTTTGTGAGATTGATTCCCAAGTATTTTATTTTTTTTTGAGGCTATTGTGAATGGGGTAGTTTTCCTAATTTCTCTTTCTGAAGATTCATCACTTATGTATAAAAATGCATTGGATTTATGAGCATTGATCTTGTAACCTGCTACTTTACTGAATTCACTTATGAGTTCTAAAAGTTTTCTGGTGGAATTTCCAGGTTCCTCTAAATATATAATCATGTCATCAGCGAACAGGGATAGTTTGAGTTCTTCTTTTCCAATTCGTATCCCTTTAATTTCTTTGGTTTGTCTAATTGCTCTGGCTAGAGTCTCAAGAACAATGTTGAATAGAAGTGGTGAAAGAGGGCATCCCTGCCTTGTTCCAGTTTTTAGGGGGAATGCTTTCAGTTTTTCACCATTTAGAATGATATTAGCCATGGGCTTAGTGTAGATGGCCTTTACAATGTTAATGAGAATGTTCCTACTCTCCCAATTTTTTCTAGTGTTTTGAGCATGAAGGGGTGCTGTATTTTATCAAATGCTTTTTCTGCATCTATTGAAATAATCATGTGATTCTTGACTTTAAGTTTATTGATATGGTGAATGACATTTATTGATTTCCTGATGTTGAACCAACCTTGCATCCCTGGGATGAAACCCACTTGATCATGGTGCACTATCTTTTTAATATATTTTGTATGCGATTTGTTAAAATTTTGTTGAGAATTTTTGCGTCGATGTTCATTAAGGATATTGGTCTGAAATTTTCTTTCCTCGATGAGTCTCTGTCTGGTTTAGGTATCAGTGTGATATTGGCTTCATAGAATGAGTTTGGGAGGGTTCCCTCCTCTTCTATTTTATGGAATACTTTGAGAAGTATTGGAATGAGCTCTTCTTTAAAGGTTTTGTAGAAATCGGCTGAGAACCCATCTGGTCCTGGACTTTTCTTTGTTGGTAGGTTTTTGATGACTTCTTCTATTTCAGTACTTGAAATTGGTCTATTTAAATTGTATATGTCCTCCTCGTTCAGTTTAGGCAATTCGTATGTCTCTAAAAACCTGTTGATGTCTTCAAAATTTTCTATTTTGTTGGAGTATAGATTTTCAAAGTAGCTTCTAATTATGTTTTGTATTTCAATCCTGTCTGTTGTGATATTTCCTTGTTCATTCCGAAATTTAGTGATTTGGGTTTTCTCTCGTCTTCTCTTTGTTAGTGTGGCTAAAGGTTTATCAATTTTTTTTTTTTTTTCGAAGAACCAACTATTTATTTTGTCAATTTTTTGTATTGTTTCTTTTGTTTCAATTTCATTGATTTCAGCTCTGAGTTTAACTATTTCCTGTTTTCTTCTACTTTTGGTGCTGGTCTGTTCTTCTTTTTCTAGGGCTTTGAGCTGTAGTGTTAGGTTGTTTATTTGTTGAGTTTTACTTCTTTTATTAAATGCACTCCATGAAATAAATTTCCCTCTAAGTACTGCTTTCATAGTGTCCCAGAGATTTTGATATGATGTTTCTTTGTTCTCATTTACCTCTAAGAATTGTTTAATTTCCTTCCTAATATCTTCTGTTATCCATTCATCATATAATAGCAAATTGTTTAATCTCCAGATGTTGGAATAGTTTCTGTGTTTTACTCTTTCATTTATTTCTAACTTCAATCCATTATGATCTGATAGAATACAAGGTAGTGTCTCTATCTTCTTGTATTTACTAACATTAGCCTTGTGGCATAATATATGGTCTATTTTAGAGAAGGATCCATGTGCTGCTGAGAAGAAAGTGTATTCGCTCTTGGTTGGATGGTATATTCTATAAATGTCCGTTAAGTCTAAATTATTGATTGTGTTATTGAGATCCATGGTTTCTTTGTTCAATTTTTGTCTGGAAGATCTGTCCAGTGGTGAGAGAGGCGTGTTAAAATCACCTAGTATTATTGTGTTATGGTCTATTTGGTTTCTGAAATTGAGAAGGATTTGTTTGACATACATGGATGAGCCACTGTTTGGGGCATAGATGTTTATGATTGTTATATCTCTCTGATTTATGCTTCCCTTAAGCAGTATGAAATGACCTTCTTTATCCCTTCTGACTAACTTTGGCTTGAAGTCCACATTATCTGAAATGAGGATGGATACTCCAGCTTTTTTGCTGAGTCCATGTGCATGGTATGTTTTTCCCCATCCTTTCACTTTTAGTCTGTGGGTAACTTTTTCTATGAGGTGAGTCTCTTGTAGGCAACATATTGTTGGATCTTTCTTTTTAATCCAATCTGCCAGTCTATGTCTTTTGATTGATGAGTTCAGGCCATTAATGTTCAGGGTTATTATTGAGATATGATTTGGTTTCCTGGTCATATGGTTCATTTTTAAAATTTTATTTATTTATTTATTTATTTGACACTACTTGGTTCCTCCTTTATTTGACAATTCCTTTAGGATAATTCCTCCCTTTGCTGATTTGCTTCTTTGTTTTTCATCTCCTCCTCATGAAATATTTTGCTGAGAATGTTCTGTAATGCTGGCTTTCTTTTTGTAAATTCTTTTAGCTTTTGTTTATCATGGAAGGATTTTATTTCATCGTCAAATTTGAAGGTAAGTTTTGGTGGGTATAAGATTCTTGGTTGGCATCCATTTTCTTTCAGGGCTTGAAAAATGTTGTTCCAGGCCCTTCTAGCTTTTAGGGTCTGTATTGAAAAATCTGCTGATATCTGTATTGGTTTCCCCCTGAATGTAATTTGGTTCTTTTCTCTCACAGCCTTTAAAATTCTGTCTTTATTTTGTATGTTAGGTATTTTCATTATAATGTGCCTTGGTGTGGGTCTGTTGTAATTTTGTGTATTTGGAGTCCTATAAACCTCTTGAACTTGATTTTCCATTTCATTCTTCAGATGTGGGAAATTTTCTGATATTTCATTGAATAGATTGTTCATTCCTTTGGTTTGTTTCTCTAGGCCTTCCTCAATCCCAATAATTCTTAAATTTGGCCTTTTCATGATATCCCATAGTTCTTGTAGATTCTGTTCATGATTTCTTAGCATCTTCTCTGTTTGTTCAACTTTGTTTTCAAGGTTAAATATTTTGTCTTCAATGTCTGAGGTTCTGTCTTCCAGGTGTTCTATCCTACTGGATATGCTTTCTATGGAGTTCTTAATTTGGTTTATTGTTTCCTTCATGTCAAGGATTTCTGTTCATTTTTTTTTCAATATCTCTAACTCTTTATTGAAATGATCTTTTGCTTCCTGTATTTGCTCTTTTAACTGTTGATTGGTGCGATCATTCATTGTCTGCATTTGCTCTTTCATCTCATCATTCAATGTGTGCATTTGCTCTTTCATCTCATCGTTTGCTTCCCTGATCATTTTAATTATGTACATTCTGAACTCCTTTTCTGTCATTTCTTCTGCCATGCTGTCATTGGGTTTTATTGCTGTAACATCTAGATTTGTTTGCGGCATTTTCTTTCCTTGTTTTCTCATATTGTTCAGGTATCGGTGGACCGCTGAGATATTGCAGATTTCCTCTATTGACTTACAATGTCCTTGAAAATTTCTATATATATCCCCTCTTAGCCTTCAGTAGGCTGAAGTCTTGGAGGAAGTTGATAATGCGGTACTCCACAAGGAAGCTGCCTCTCTAGGAGTGGTGACCTTCAGGTGGGGTATATTCCCTGCTAGTGCGCAGAGTTGCCTCCACTTTTTGACCAGTGGTCATCCAAAGGGGACCTAGGCTGCGGGCTGAGGGAAGGCCTGTTTGGGCCTGTGTCTCTGGTTTCACCGTCCTTTTGGGGAAACCTCACCTGGCAGGGAAGACTCACCCGGTGGGGAGGTCTCGCTGGTCAGTTCCCCTCCTAGAGGTTCCCCTCAATTTACAGCTACCGCCTGGGCTGGGCTGCCTTCCTCTGCAAAGTTCCCAGGGGCCCGGCCCTACCTCCTTGGCCTGGGAGCCTCACCCTTCGCAGATGAATCTCCTTAGGCTGCCCCTCCTCAGAGAATTTGCCCGCAGTCCTGAAACCTTAGCTCTGCCCCTAAGTGTGTCTCTGTGCAGCTCTTCCACCCAGAAGCCTCCTAGATCCTGGGACCCTGCTCTGCACCTAATCGCCTGGCTATGCGGCCCCTCCTCTGAGCAGCCACCTGGGGCCCCGTACAATCGCTCAGAGTCCCAGAGACCCGCCGCACACCTCTTCCTCCAGACAGCCGCCCCGTATTCCGGTGTGGTCACTAGGAGTCCAAGCAACTCACTGCGTGCCTCCTCCTCCCTCCAACCGCCCGTTGCCCTGGGCAATCACTCTGAGTCGAAGTGACCCACCGCGTTCCTCCTCCTCCTCCAGGTAACCCCCTGGGTGTTCAGGAGTGGTCGCTCTGAGTGGCTCTGAATCCACGTGACCCGCTGCACGCCTCCTCTGGGCAGCCGCCTGGAGCTCTGGTGCGGCCACTCGAGACCAAGCGACCCACCATGCTCCTCCTCCAGGCAGCCTCCCTGTGTTCAGGAGCGGTCGCTTTAAGTCCAAACCACTCACCAATTGCCTTCTCCTCTGAGCAGCCGCCTGGAGCTCTAATGCAGTCACTGTGAGTCCAAATGACCCGCCGCTCTCCTACTCCTCAGGGCAGGCCCCAGTGTTCAGAAGTGGTCTGAGTCCAAACAGCTCGCCACGCAGCTCCTCCTCTGACAATTGCCTGTAGCTCTGGTGCAGTCACTCCGAATCCAAGCGCTCCTCCTCCTCCTCCTCCTCAGGGCAGGCCCCGGTGTTCAGAAGCGGGCGCTCCGAGTCCAAACAGCTTGCCGCGCAACTCCTCCTCTGGCAACCGCCTGTAGCTCTGGTGTAGTCACTCTGAATCCAAGCGGCCGCGCTCCTCCTCCTCCTCCTCAGGGCAGGCCCGGTGTTCTGAGTCCACACAGCTCTCCTCGCCGCTCCTCCCCTGGGCATCCACCGGAGCCCCAGTGGTTGCTCCGAGTCCCAGCGCTGTGCTGAGCGGCCTCCTCTACGATGCTCCCAGTTGTCCGAGTTCAAGTACTTTGCTGTTTTAAGGATAAGAAGCCCAAGTTCAGAGAGGTTCAGTTCCATGTCCAAAGAGATGTAGTTCATGAGCAGTGAGTGCTGGAATGGAAATGTCTCTTAGTTCGTACTCTAATATTAGTTGAATTCCTAACTCCAAACTTAAATGGTGCTGGAGAAATTAATCTAAAACTTTGCTTGGGTCATACACTCCCAGTTTAATATTCCAGAGCTCTGTGATAACTGATGATTATATTGAAGTTGCTATTAAAGAGATCCACATGTTTAATCACAACCTCATTCCTGTTAACTCTGATGTGTGGTTCAGTTAGGTTTATGTTACTAATGAGTTCCATAAATGATGATGAAAAAGAAAATATTTGACTTATAGATGATTTAGAAACTACTATCTGCTGCAGATCCAGTTTAAGCCTGGTATATGTTGTAAAGGGGGTCAGAACATCATATAATTTATAGCATTGCATGTAGTATTTTTTATTTTATTTTCTTTTTATGGGGGAAAAGTTTTAGTGTTTGTAAATTGCCTTTCAGTTCTCTGGGGGGAAAGCACTGTGAGCACTGGATTCCTGAAAATACTTATCCATTCTTCTTCAGTTAGCATCCAAGTATGGATTGCTTACCCAGAATGTCTGGGAACTAACAGGAAGGATTTATAGAATCTGGCAACTTTGGTTACAAGCACGGTGGTGCCCCTGTTGCATTAAATGTTCTTTCTTTTAAAACATAACAGAAGTTTGAATGCACTAAAATATTTTTCCTTTTGTAAATGATGAATACCAGGGAATAGGCTCCTTAGAGTTTAAGCCAGTTTGTCTATGTTCTTAACTATGCCTTGATTATTTGGTAGGAATAGGCAATTGCTGAAGCATACCAGTGAAAATTATGAAGTTCAGGCTTGCTAGCCTGACCCTGTTGTTCTACAGCATAGGGGAGAGTGCCTACACAGTTTAGGGGAAATGAATTATAAACTACTTGCTACTTCATTTGGATCTTAGTTTTCACTCACATAAGTGTTCTCATTATTTCATTTTTCTGTTCCTTGCAGTATTTGTTTTAGCCATCTAAAAAGAACCATTTCAAGGCTAATTCTGCTATTCCTTTAGTATCATAAAGTATTTAAATGTAACAACTTATTCAGTGTTACTGAGTTTTGGTCATAAAATCTTCCAGATAATATTAATAAAAATTTTCTGATTTATTACAATGTGCTGTTTCATCAGTTAGTAAGCGTACTTTATAGAGAGATTGGTATTTGTAAAAGTAGGTGGCTTTAAAATTCTTAAGATGGAAAGGAGTATATAACAGAAAGTGTACATCTAATCCCTGTTACTGTAACCTAACTTTTAGTATATATTTGTTTATGTTTTTGTCAAACACATATTTTTGAATGGCACCTGCTGTCTTTAAATGCAGGGTCTCATTTGGGACCTGATAGTTGCAAGAAGGTTTTGCACCATTACAGTGAGAGGAGATGGGGGACTGGACTTCCACAGTGGCCATGTCCTGGAAATGAAGAGCAGTATCTTGATTTGGAGACACTTTTTTAGAAAGATACTCAATCAGTTCATTGAGAATTAATTACAAGTAAGAGTTTACGTACTTTTATTTACACCTAATGCCAGTTCAGTGTGACTCCCAGCAACATTGACACATCAAACACAGCTATAGGTTGAATCCATTCTTTTTTGTTTTTCTTCACTTAAGTTTAGTACTCGACTGCATAGCTCAATTCTGCTTCCTTTAATTTTTCTTATATACTTTTCATAAAGGAAACCAGAATTCAGCTAATATTCATCTAAATTGACCTGACTGGTACCGTTTCCGTAAACTTTCATTTGCGTCTTAGGTTGAGATGTCTGTTTCACTGATGACAGGATTTTTTAATTGTTATTTTTCCTTTAATAATTTTAATATTCTCACTAACCATCTGTTCAATAAAGTTTGTAATGACCTACTATACTCTTCTCAGACTTGTACATATAATTACCTGGTATTTGAGTATGGTTTGTGTCTTCTACATGTGTTTATTTTTGAATGAACTCCAGAGTTTGCACTGATTTTATTCAAAGACAAGGAGAGAATTCTAACCAAAGCAATGGTGTGAAGTATAGAATTCATGGAGGGATTAAAAAAAAAAAAAGTTACAGCTACAGTGATTCAGACTTAAATCTGATCAGTATTTCTAAATCTAGCAAACTTTTTTTTAAAAAAAAATTTATCTTCTTCCTATCAATAGAAGTGTTTTGTTGAGATCTCAGTTCATTTATCCCAGATTATTGAAAGTTAAGGTCAGCTTTTCCTGGGAGGAGAAATATTTAGCATAGATCTTTTGGTATATTTACATTTGGAGCCAAACTTTCCCTTGTTCACCAAAGCCATTGAAAATAGAATTTTTTTTTAATGTTGTCAATGAAGTTAAATATATCCCATTTTAAAATTTTAACTCTCTTCATCCCCCCTCAGTTTACTTTCTTACTATATTTTTATTAGTAATTTGCTTGGGAAGGGCCAGGTTCGTGAGCATAAAACCATTTTCTACCATACTTCCTGTAGTAGAGCAGTACTTCAGGACATCTGCAGCAAATCCCCATGTTCTTGGCTTAGTTCCCCTTGGGAATTCCATTTATTCTCTCCTTAGCCCAGTGCAGGTAGAGTGAGCTTTAAGCCAACCCACTTTCTGCTGAGCCTGCTAATTAATCATAGGACTTGGCTATGGGATGTAGAGGGGAAGTTTCATTGACACCAGCCCACTCCCCACAGCAACCTCCACAGCCCTTGCTGAAGTTTTTCTGCCTCTGTCAAGCCACCCTCAGCCTACCCTCTCATCTCCCCATTTCTAGATCTCTATCAAAATCTGGTCACTTGGTAAGGGTCTTTGTGCCAGTCCCACTTCTGGTACCAGCTGCAGCCATTCCAGTCCCACTTTTGAAACTAAGTAAAATGTTTCAAGAGGTTTTTAAATTTGTGGGAAGGGACAGCAGATGTGTTCATTGCATTCTTTAATTTTAATCAGCTGAGTGTACAGAAGGTCATCATAATGGAGAAGACCATGCAGGACAAAGCAGAGGTGAATATCTTGGTATGGCTTTTGTTCTGCTCACTGTTCCCTCATAGGACTGTCCACTTGAAACACAGTCTACACTGAGATGTGTTCATTGCATTCTTTAATTTTAATCAGCTGAGTGTACAGAGGTCATCATAATGGAGAGACCATGCAGGACAAAGCAGAGGTGAATATCTTGGTATGGCTTTTGTTCTGCTCACTGTTCCCTCATAGAACTATCCACTTGAAACACAGTCTACACTGGTTTGATCAATACTTGGATTCAAATACAAGCCATATTTTGCTACCATGCAATTGCTTTTTTTTCTTTTTCTCCCCCCCTCCCCCGCTGGCCCAGGACCTCTTTCATGCTAGCCACATGCTTCACTCCTAAACTACAACCCCAGCCCTCCAGTTACTCTTTATGTGCAGTTTCTGTTTCCATTCAATGGAAGAATTTACTTTTAAATCTAGGCCTTTCCATTTTAGGATCAACAAGCCCACATCCTCCTTATTTTGGGGAAGAAAGTAGGGTCACTTCCTCAGTCACTGAGAATAGTGTCTCTCTTTGGGGTACACCCTTTCCCCAGGCTTTGATTTCTTATCCCTTAATCTGGTTGGGTAAAAGAACATAATTTCGTATGTATTTCCCAGAAACATCCAAATGCACTTCAAAAATGTTAGTACATGTTATGTGAGACACCTTATTTGATTGCAAATAGACAATGCTTGCATGCCTATAATCCTAGAGAAGCCCCTGTGATAACTTGAAGCCATGTTGGAGCTGAGGCCCACAGTATTTTTCAGTTTTTTTGTATTTTTAATGTGTTAACAGGCAACCCTTTTAGAGCCTTGGTTATTAGGAAATATCTTATCTTAAAGATATCTTATCTTATAAATGTCTTATCTGGTCAACAACCTCCACTATCAGAAACACAACTTAATAAACCAGAATTAAACAGTAAAGAACCAAAGCAAGTTATGGGGCATAAGGTGGTATGTACCTTTTAATCATAAAAGGACTCTCTGAGTTGTACCTCAGGGCCTTTATAATGTTTTTGTTGATGAGATTCAAATATGCCCATTAATTTAGCATATTCAAAATTAAAAAAAAAAACTGGAAGATTAGCACTTCATATCAGTAAGAAGTAAAGGATGCATGTAAGTAAGGTCAAATGAGATAAACAACAGTTCGATGAGAAGTGAAAGTCCCCCAACCTTGAATCACTTTAGAGAGTAATCCACATCATGGACTGTCATGACCCAGAGCAATTGGTCCTATTTGTGATTTTGGTCTAACAGGTTCCCTGGGAAGCAGCATCTAAGGCAGAAAATTTATCAGGGAGTACCCTTGGCATCATCACTTGAGGAAGTGAAGGAAAAAGAAGAGAAGGACAAAGGAAGTAAGCGTAGGTCGTGGGAGAAGTTGAGGTGCAGTGTGATGTCAACCAATACTTCAGCTGGCCCCAGAAGTAGCTGTAAAGCTGAGATGACCGTTGAAGGGTGGGGTTTATTGTCCTCAACAATCCACCAAGGACACAGGCTGCCCCTGGAAAAAGGTGTAAGCTTCTTCAAGTCATCTCTGTTCCAACCAAGCACAATTCCCAGAGGACTGATGCTGACGCTATCACCAAATAGCACCCTCAGAACCTGGAAAAATGAATCTTCTAGTCCTGAAGCGGGAAGTGAGAGGCTCAAAATACCCAAGCATAATCTAATAAGGGAAGCAAGAGATTTTAGAATAATTTTGGAAGGATTACTATAAAAGTGATTGAATTCTAGACTCTGTACAAATGAAAAATAATCATTTTCTTAAGCATTTGATAAGCTCCTATTACATTTAAATCACAGAAATCTGGAAAGTCAACCTAAGGGCCATAAATACTCTGATAATTGTAGATACTTGAATTGTCATTGCACCAGAAAAATTCAGGACTTGTGAACACTTTTTGGGGGCAGAAGGGTATGGTTAAAACAATCTTGGCATCAGGCAGTCTTGTGTTCATGTTCCCGCTCAGGCTTTTTACTGCATTCCCCTGTAAATCAATGCCAAAACCTCATTGAGAGAATTATCTACATCTCAGAGTTCTGATATTATACTGATGTAAGTTCAGATGATATATGCAGATGATATATATGAAATTGCTCTTTTTAAAAAATCTTTTTATTGGTGCATAATAATTATACAGAATAATGGGTTTCATTGTGGTATATTTATATGTGCATATAATGTAATGTGATCAGTTTCACTCCCCAGTGTCCTCCAGTCCCCTTCCTCTACCCTAAAGGTCTTCATTCTAGTTTATGAGAGAAAACATTTAATACTTGTCTTTCTGTGTCTGCCATAATTTCCTTAACATAATACTTTCCAGATCAATTTTCATGCAAATGACATAATTTCATTCTTATTTATGACTGAATAAAACTCCATTGTGTATATGTACCACATTTTCTTTACCTAGTCCTCTTGATGGATACCTAGGCTGATTTTACAACTTGGCTATTGTGAATTGTGCTTTTATAAACATGTGATGTGTGTGCATATATCACTCAAGTATGCTGACCTGGGTTATATGGTGATTCTACTTGTTTTTTGAGGATCCTCCATAATGATTTTCATAGTGGCTATAAAAATTTACATTCCTATTGATAGTATATAAGAGTTCCCTTTTCCCCTCATTCTTGCCAGAATTTATTATTTGTATTCTTAATGATTGACATACTGACTATAGTTAGATGGAATCTCAGTGTAGTTTTGATTTGCATTTCTCTGATGGCTAAAGATGTTGAACATTTTTTCATGTAATTGTTGGTCATTTGTATTTCCTCCATTGGGGAAGTGTCTGTTTAGTTCGTTTGCCCATTTATTGAATGGGTTATTGTTTGTTTGCTTTTGGTGTTGAGGTTTTTAAGTTCTTTCTGTATTCCTGATATTAATCCTTTATCAGGGCAGTACTTGACAAAATATTCTCCCATTCTGGAGGCTTTCTCCTCATACTTGTTTCCTTTGCTGTACAGAGCTTATTAAAAAGTGCTGGTTTTCTAGATTAAAATTGAACGCACATCAGCAATTTAACCTTATTCAATGTGAAAAACATTCAGAGAAGAGGGTCTGCTGCCATAATTTTCTTTAAATGCTGATTTCTGGAGGGAAAATTTTTTTTTTTTTTTTTTTTTTTTTTTTTTGTGGCCTGGCTCATGGTGCTAAACATCTCAATTGGGAGACAACTTGGAAAATTTTCCTAGAGCTGAATTGTTTTGCTTTATTCTGGAAGTTCATAAGTTTTATCATCTTGAAGAACATTTACCTACTCTAAAATGTATAAGGGTGCATGGAGAAATTAATAAAAATTAATAAAGTTTTAAAAATTAATTGAAAGGATGGAAACAAATACATCAAGTAAAATAATCACAGTGTACAAGCATTTTTCATCAAGAAAGTTTTCATATGCTAGAATAAAAACTTGTTAAATAGCTGTGCTTTGATATTTCAGAAAGAAAATTAAAATAATTAACTATTATTATAACAAAATAGAACTTTTATAAAAGCTATAGGTTTTCATCTCTTTCAAAATGTTATTTTAGTTCTATGTAGAATAATATGGCTTAATAGGACAGAATGTTTGCCTGAACTTTTTTTTTCCTTATAAAACTGCGTATTAACCTAAGCTGAAAAAAAATTCAAGGGGACAAAAAAACCATCTTGTCTTGGGTTTGGTTTTTATCTCTAAAGTAGACTCATCGGAATCACCAGGAGAAAACTATCAGTGTTACTTTCCATACTTGACTCTGTTATTTACACCATGAACTGCACATGGAACCAGGGAGCTAGTCAACAGACAGAATTCCACTATGAGGGCCAACTGCAAGTCTTTTACTCTGAGGTCACTTATCTTGTATATCATTTAGCATATATAGGTAAGGTATGTTTTCATGTAAAATACTTACTTAGTTTTTCACAGAATTAATATGTCTCAGCCTTGAAAATTTTAATCTTCTCAGCAATTTGTATCCTATTTAAAAAAAAATAATTAAGACTTGCAGTGTCATCTAATTGCTTGTTAAGAAAATTAGGTAATGATGCTAATCCTGTGTTTTAACATTGATTTTAGAGTTGAGCACCATGGATACAGTAGAAAAATATAATGGAATATGTGAGCAGACCCATGACAGAAAAGGTCATTTGAAATTCCCACATATGTTAAGCATAAGAGGCAGGGTTTTCAATTTCTTCATGTTGAAACAGTAATTAGATGCTATAGTCATATTTAAATCCATAGATACTGACAAAATATAATGAAAGTAATTTTAAGACTATTAACTGAAAGGCAATTAAATAAGATAATTTGAAAAAAGTTCTATCTAAAAGGGTGTTCCTTAAGTCTATATTATATGCCCACTCTCATCAGACATGATGCATAAATCTCTGATTAATTCAGAAGACCTCCTGGGCAGATGACAGTAAAGTTTAGGAAGGCCCAAACATTATTATCCTGCCCTTCCTTGGAATATTGGGACCATCTTGGTGAATAATGTGACACATTTTTCACATACAAATCAAATACTTCTTTCCTTTCCAGGTAAAATGGGCTATTTCCTGACATTCCTTATGTGAAGCCTACTTGTTTCCATTGTGATGTATCATGTATCCTCTCATCTTGTCCCATGCTGAGTGTAGAGGGTCAGTGAAGTTATAAAGCAACATCTGAGGACACAGAAAATTTCTCTTTCTGACTTTTTTCAATAAAATATCATTTAATTTTTCTCTTAGCCATTGCTGGATTGACCTGGCACTCAGAAGCCTTTATTTGGGGCAGGAAGCAGAAAGAAGTAAAATCTTTGCTTCATGAGCAACCAGTTCCCTCATGAGTTATTTTCCATTTTGTTTGTCCCTCGTTAAGTATGTCTCTGTACATTTCTCAAGAATTAAAAGAAGTATAAAATTTTCAAACCCTATATTCAGCAATTTTTTATTTATACCTTAAAGTCTGCTGTCATTTTCACTCTTTTTACCTATTTGGAAAAACAGTATTGTTTTTATTAAGTACTAAGAAAATAGCTTAATTGAAGTTATAAGGACCACAGAGATTAACACTGCTCAATAGAGAACAGGGGCCCCAGACATGAGCCTGGGAAGGAAGGGGTTACTGCTGTTGTGCCTGTCAGTTCTCTGCCTTTTCTTCCTGTCCCCACTGGAATCCCACACACTTCTGTTAGCACAGTGCTGGGGACATAGATTGGCTCAGCATGAGACAGACTGACAGGTGATATGAGTTTACATGGTTAATTATGGTATTTAAAGACTGTGAATTTATCCCCTTTGATTAACATGGCAGATAGGCAAAATCCATGCTACTCCTATGGTAGTTCTGGTGGAAGTGACATCTTGCAGTGTATTTTCCTTTTCCTGTTCATTTGACTGTTTCCTCTGAAGTTCAAAGGAAATGTAGAAGTTTATGTGTGTCTGTCTGTCCCCCTCTCTCATACAAACAGTGTGTCTGTTGTATACAGTTGCCTCTTCCCCCCTAACTTTGTCTCTTGTTCAAGGTGACCACCTACCTTTGTTGGATACAGTATATAAATTTAGATAAGGTCATTTTGTTTTGCTACCAGGGATTGAACCCAGGGGTTCTTAAACACTGAGCCACATCACTAGTGTCCCCCCTTTTTTAAAAAATATTTTATTTTGAGACAGGGCCTCACAAAGTTGCTGAGGCCCACTTCGAACTCATGATCCTACTGCCTCAGCCTTCTGAGCCCCCTGGGATTATAGGTATGTGCCACCACACCCAGCTAGACCAGGGTTATTAAAGTAATAAAAATAGCTAAAATTGTATATTTTGTCTTTTATAGTGTACTCTGCACTTTCATAGTGTATTCTGCATATTCATACATGGTACATTATTTCATTGTTCCTTATAGTAACATTGTGTGGTAGATAATATGGTTATATCCATTTTATAGGCAGAAAGAATCCCTGCCTATGGAATCCCTGTGTCCCTTGCTTCTCGGTTGAAAATATCCCATCAGATGTCTTTTACATTATATCATCTAATTGTTGAATAAGTGCTTCTCCTCATTTTATTTCCTCCAAATTGTAAATGTCCCAGCTTCTTTTCTAAATTCCCTCTAGGATATTAGGTCCTTTGCATCTCCATATAAATGTTAGAATCAGCTTGTTAATTTCTATGTGTACACACACACATACACACACACACACAAATCTTGCTGTAAGTGATTGGGATTGTATTGAAGCTATAATTATTCCCAAATTTTACCACTACAACTCAAGAAGCCTGAAGAACTCCTGAAAGGAAAAAGCCCACGAGCTTCTGGAGGCTGGCATCCATAGGCTGGTACCTGAAGCTCACACATTTTCTAGCAACTAAGGAAATTGGATGTGACTCTGGGAGAAGCTCACATTAAGATTTCAGCCTAGCATTGGGCCACTGCTAGCCCTACCAATCAATTGTGAACTCCTCTTCACTCTTTATGAAGTAAGTTGCTTGCCATGCAGAATAGATAGCAGGTAGTACCTTCCTCTTGACAAGGTTTGGCATTACTGCTGTGAAATCAGTATTCAGCTACATCTGAAGATGGTTCTCTCTTCCCAGTCCTCTTCATTGACCAAGCAGAACTACTGCCTCCATGATGAGATGAGTTCATGATTCCAGTGGAAAAGAATTAGGTGTTTTTTTTTTTTTTTTTTCTTAGAATCTAATACAACCTGTTCATTTTATTTCTACAAACATTAAAGTGAATAAAACCTTAAATCTTTTGGGAAACTTACCACCATTTTCCACCATATTATATGTTTGTAGTTAAAAATTCATGAGAAATAAAAACCACATGAGAAAACAGATATGTAGAAAATTAAATACTTGTGACATTTTTATGAGTCTACATGTGCATTTATGCTATAAGAGCAATTATTTCTTCATGAAGCCCGAGGGTCTTAGGTTTTTCTGAGTAAAGGACTTTAACCTAGCTCCTTTAACTTTAGAAAGAAAACTTTCAGTATAACAGGGAAATTTTAGATGAGTGACTTAAGGTGTATAAGTTAGGTAAAAGAATAGTTCGTACTAATTTATTTATTCCAATCTTTGTAGGAGATATTGCAAGGTGGATACCTTGAAAAAATATAATAATGCTTCACAGGTTGATAATTCATAAAAATTAGAAATAACAAAGTTGAGAAGGATTATTAGATAAAAATAGAAACATGCTTTCTCAGCCTGTTCATTGTCTAAGTGCCTTAGTTTGTTTTCTTCATCTTTTCAGACTTGCTGGCTCTGTGAACTTCTGTGTGTATTACTGTATTTGGATTTACACCCCTTTTGTGACCATTGTTATATAGATGGAGAACCTGGTGAGGGATTTTCCCAAAGGAATATCTCTGCTCATGACTCATCTCCCATGAGATGTTGGGTGACCTCCTTCAGGGTGAACTTAGGTCTGATAAAGATAAAGATAAAGATGCCCATTCTGGAATCTTCCCTCATTCTGCCATAGAATTACTTCCCTCTGAGATCTTGCTTTAGAGTCTAACTTCTCTCTACTCTCTGTCAAAACCCAGTAGGATGAAATGATATTTGAGAATGTAGTGCATACATGGTCCACCCTTCATATTGAAGTTAGATTCCTGTGTCAGGCACAGTCACTAAAATTTACCCATTTTATCTTCCATAATTTACCCCTTCATGAGGTGTCTTCATTAAGTTCCATTGTGCCCTTTTATAAGTAGCAATGTTGTCATTTTTACAAAGCAGTTGTTGAAAGTTTGCTGTGTGTAGTATATTTTTCTCCTCAGGATTCCTTTTCTCTAGAGGTGTGTGTGTGTGTATGTTTAACAAACTATCACAAAACAAGCGACTTTGACCAATGAGAAGTATTTACTCACGATTCTGTAGGTCATCAGTGTGAGCTTTACTCCGCTGCATGGTTCTTCTCTCCAGGCTGGGCTGCTTTGTGATCTGTGGTCAACTGCAGAATGACCCACCTGATCTTGGCTGAGTTTTCATATGTATCCAGAGAAACCTGTGGTCAACATAATCTCTCATCTGCCAGCAAGATAATTTGGGTTTATTCATGTGGAAGAGTCTAAGGCTCATAGCAGAAATGTACAAGCCCTCTTGAACAAAGAGTTTAGTTTAAAATAGGCATACTTCTGCCATTTTCTTTTGGCCAAGGCAAGCTAAACCACATTCTAGTACAGATTCAAAGAGTGGAAAATAGATTACATACCATGATGGGAGGAACTGCAAAATCACATTGCAAGGATGTGGAAATAGGAGGAAAAATTTGTAGTTTTCAGTTTACAAAGTGTGTGTATGTATGTGTACATTAGAACAAAGAGAATACATAATGATACATTCATTTCTATTTCCAGATGTGCTGCAGATCCAAGTTGTTAATGCAACCTTGTACATATATTGGGGAAATTAAATAACTTTGTATGTGTGAAGTGTCCCAACAGGTATCTGGAACAGAGGAGGTATTTAATCAATGGAAGTTACAAGAGAGGAAGAAGAAAATGTAACTTTTTTAGGCAACTATACAGATTCCAATAGCCTTCCTTCATGGTTGGCTTTATTTCTCCTTTGATTACCTCCCACATTCATTCTCCTGATTTGATGATACTAAATTCACATGCCACAGGAGAGCACCACCCTAGACTGCCTCTCACTGTGCCAAAGTCTTGGAAGAGCCACCTGACTGCCCAATTGTATCTTCCACTCAACATAGCAACTACCTCATAGCATAACTGGGAGAATTTATCCAGCTCTTATATATGACATATTGAAAACTCTGGATGTGTCATTTCCTAGGAACATTATGCCTTTGTGGAATTTCTGTAGCATTTTCTTCATATTCCTAGTATCCCTAACTGGCTCTAGCATTTTTTAAGTGAAGTTTTTTTTTTTTTTTTTTTTTTTTTTCAAAGCTGTTTGTTCATTTCTGCTTAGCTCATGTTAAAGAAAATTTTACTTTCACAACCTTAGCCTGCACACTAATCTTCAAAATAACACAGCCATTCCGTTAATCTGATGGATCCCCTCGCGTAGCGTCTGTCTTCTCTGATCAGAAATGACATTCTTAACATCAATAGCTCCTTAGGCTTTTCTGACAGGAAATATTTTTGAGGATATATATAATCAGTTATGGGATATGCTTGTCAATGAATTTTTCCTGCAAAAATAAATCAGAAAGCCTATCAAAATAGCATTATGAAAGAATCCATTTTCCTTAGTACACTCCATGAAATGGTCATGCTTGAAGCTTATGAGAATTTTTATTTAGATGAAGGTTGTGTATTTAATTTGTGTGCTGGCCATTTTTCTAGCCAGTCAGTCTGCATAAATTTCATGATCTAAGCAGGAAGAAAATGGTTGTGATTGGGAGTTAGCCTTTTCCTTATAAAGTTTGTCTCGCCTTTCTTTTCCTCTGACTGACATCTTCTACTTCTCAGACTCTGAATTTCACCACAGACCTTTTTTTTCCTTCCTTTCCTTATTGCCCAAGCCAAGAAAGATGAACATTTTCCTAAATTCTCCTTTGTCTTTGCCTTTTTTGGAAAGTGAATGACTGTAGTCTTTCTTCTTCCAGTTTGAAAATGTTTCTGTTCTAATCTTTGTTTCATTCATTCATTCCCTCCATCATTCATTCATGCACCCATTGTTCATCTGGTAGCAGCAGTGTAATAGATGCAATGCTGGATGCGCTGATCAAAAGACAAGGTTTGATCCTGACCTGTGGATTTTATCTTGTAGTAAGAGGGACCGTAAATTGAAGGGTACTATGTCCAGAATCTTAAGAGAGTTGTGAACAAAGGCTTCTTTTCTGTGTACTATGGCCATGTGCCCAAGTTGGACAAGAGTCATAGGCTTTTGGAATGGATGAGGTGAAGAGCAGGGACTGGCATTGTTCCACTAGAAATGCCTTGGAGCTGGATTGGGCCTTGTCATTGCGAAGCCAAGGTGTAGCGCGTTCATACATGCCAGTTACTGAGGTACAGTAGGAAGAGCAGATTATTACCCTGGGGTTAAAAATAATACTTTAAGGGAAGGTTTTCCATTCCCTGAAATGTAGCCAGTTAACATTTTCTGGAAACCTACTGCTGACGAATTGAGGTATTTTATGTAGTTCATCCTGTTTTTAAAGCAAACCTTTGATGTAAGTATCAAGAGAGTAGGCTATTAATGGTCAAGTAACATCCCTAAGATCTCTCAGCTAGTAAGAATTTGAGTTTAGAATTCAAATCCAAATCACATTATCTTCTTTGAGTAAGAATTCCAGTTTTAATAAAACATGCACAGGATGGGTAATATCATAGTAAAATACAGTCATTTAATTCTGTAACTTTGACAGAGAGGGGCAACATCTGTAAATATGTTCTACAAGATGGAGTCCTAACTGGCCGTAATATAAGTCACTGAGGGCCCCTGTGTGTGGTCACATAGGTTGTGAATGTGGCCTTTGAGAATTATTTGTAACCTGTACAACCTTAAGCAGCTGTCATGGGCCTAATTTTGGGGCCCATATAACTCTGTTGACTTTGCTTCCACTCATACTAATTATTATATCTAAGTCATTCTCTTACTTGAAAAGTTAGATGCATTTAAAGGGAATGGGCAGGGAAATGAAATAGGAAACTGGGTAATTATTTTAGCATATGTGTTATCCTGTCACCTAACATTTAAGTAAGAATTTCTACTTCAAGTATAGTTCATTTAAGTCACTATTTTGTGACTGCAGCTACTTGGAAGACAGAGGCAGGAGGATCACAAGTTCTTGACAACTTAGCAAGACCCTGTCTCAAAATAAAAAGGGCTGGGGAGGTGGGCTGGAGTCGTAGCTCAGTGGTAGAGCACTTGTCTAGCACATGTGAGATACTGGGTAGATTCTCAGCACCACATATAAATAAATAAAGGTCCATTGACAACTATAAAAAAGGAGGAGGGCTGGGGAGGTAGCTTAGTGGTGGAGCACCTGTGATTTCAATCACCAGTACTGTAATGAATAAATAATAAAAAATTTAAAGAGGGTTAGGGTCGTAGCTCAATAGTAGAGCACTCGCCAACTGTGTATGAGGCTCTGGGTGCAATCCCAAGTTCCGTAAATAAATAAATAAAAATAAAACAATAGAAAGAGAATCAGTTGTAGCTCACTGGTACAACATGTTTCCAGCATGTGCGAGGTCCTGGGTGAACTCCCCAGGACTGAAAATAAGTGTTCACACATCTAATGACACAGAATAATTTCCCAACTAGTTCAGCAGTCACAGGGGAATGATTTTAAGGAGAAAAGCGTCCTTGTGGGAAACTGGATGCAGAATTCATTCTACAAGTAGGAGACCCTTATGAACGTGTTTGTTTAAATGGGACCTGTCCTGTCCAAATCATGAGCACTTTGTCCTCAGTTTTCTTACTGTAGGCCTTCATCTCCCACCCAGACTGTTGCAGTGAGCAGCTCAATCCCTCTCTACCTGGGAACCACAGAACTGCCCTCTAAAATGAACCATGCTCCTGGAATGGCTAACTTTAGGGATGGGGTAAGATGATCCTGGAACAACTTCTCAGGCCAGGTGGGAAGGAACTGCTTTAGAAAGAGATGCCGCAAGAACCAGCTTGAAGGGACTCTTATTGTCCACACCTGGGACAATTTGAGCAAGCACCAAAATAATAAGGTGCAATAGAAATTTTATACAATTGGGGAGAAGGAACTAATCAGCTCTTACTGATTATGATTGACTGGATGGATAGATGGATGCTGAGCGGGTAGAGGTGGGTGAGGGAGACTCCCATTTACAAATGCCAAATGATGACTAGTAAATATGGAGGAAATGCTGCAGCAGAACAGTCAGCACACATCACTATTACAGTAACGGGTAAATGAGACTCATCAGTGGATACTAAGTCCAAACAGAGATGTATGAGGAATAGGGTGTTTTCATGGTAATGTGTTCCATATATTGTTATTAGTGTGAGAAAAAAAGTAGTAAATAAGTGGTGAAATTGGACTGTATTTTGATCAAAACCAAAATTAACATCGCCTTTGAGCAACATGTAAACATCATGTATTTCCAGATGAAATATCTGAGAAGACAAGCATCACCCATGTGGAATTGTGGCCAAGAATGTGTAATCTAAGTCTAGTCATGGGCAAACATGAAGAATGTGTAATCTAAGTCTAAAGGGACTGTGGAAATAGGTTAAAGGAAGCTAAAAAGATGTGGCAATTGCTGGGCATAATGACTCATTATACTATAATCAGAGACTTGGGAGACTGAGGCAGGAGGATCACAAGTTGGAGTCCAGCCTCAGCAACTTAGAAAGACCATGTCTCAAAATAAAAAAGGGATGGGGAAATAACTTTGGTAAAGCATTCCTGGGTTCAATCCCTAGTACTGCACCCAACCCACAACACACACGAAGAAGAGATGTGGCAACTAAATGCCATATATAACTGGACTAGATCCTGTACTTGGAAGTTTGGGATAGGGGAGAGGAATACCACAGTGGTCATTATTGAATCAGTTGATTGATGGGACACTGGTAATAGATACATATCAGTGTTTAATTTCCTGAAGTTAATAACTATACTAGAGCTGTGGTTATGTCAAAGAATTCCCTCTTCTTAGAAAGTAAACACCATGTGTTTAAGTGGTAAATCCCATAATATTTATAGCTTACAAATGATAAAGGAGAAACATGCTGGGCCCATACATACAAAACTCACTCTTTTTCCTCATGTAAAACACACACACACACACACAAGAAAGAATATGCCAACGATAAAGCAAATGGTAAGATGTTAATAATAATAACCAACAATAGATAAGTCTGGGTAAAGGGTCAAATGTGACCGTTGTTTGTACTATTTGTATTATTACATCTTTCTTTAGGTTTGAAATAATCCTCTAATCCTAAATTTAAAACCTTATAAACATTGGCCAAATGAATTATTGTTTTCTAAATAAATATTTCTTTTATTTTGTGTCCTTTCTTTTCTTCCCCTTTTCCATCTCTCAGAAGTCCAAGGCTTGTGAGAAGGCCATCTCTGTGGGGCAGACGGTCATCACAAAGCACCGTAACACACGGTATTACAGCTGCCGGGTGATGGCTGTGACGTCACAAACCTTCTACGAGGTCATGTTTGATGATGGCTCCTTCAGCAGAGACACATTTCCTGAGGACATTGTGGTGAGTAGACTTCTGGGGTTGTCTGCTACCCAGTAGACTTTGTGTAAGCCCAGAAAAGCTGAACCTTCAGAAGTTTCCTTGATTTTTTTGAGTAGCTCATCCCCTAAATAGTCATGGTTTTCATCATCCTAAATAGTACCTAGGTGAACTTAGATTGATTTCCCCAATTGTTTTAATTGCAAAATAGTATTTGATCAGGAAATGTAAGATACTGTCTCAGTCTGTTTGTGCTGCTATAGGAAAATATACTAGAGATGAGTAATTTGTAAATAGCAGGAATTTCTTTCTTACTGTTCTAAAGTCTCAGCAGTCACAGTCTGAGATCAAAGCTCTAACATTTGGTCTCCTTCCTATGTCCTCACATAGTTCAAGGCAGAGGGCAAGCTGGCTTTAATCCCATTAGCTGGGAGCTAATGACCACCTTTTTTTCATGCATGCTTTTTAGTAGTGTTTCACAAGATGAACATTCCACAGAGGGCCTTTTGACACAGAGATCAGTTCCATAGCAGAGATCAGGAGTGGTCAGTCTGGATATGATCCTGTTAGCCCTTTTCCTCAGGGAGCCAATCTGAAATAATGCTTTTGTCACTTCTGCCGTATCCTGAGTCTCTATAGATTTTCCACTTTTGTTTATACTTGGAGAGATATTTCTTAATAGCTCCTTAATAATAATAATAATAATTATGTATCGTATACGACTGTGAATTAAATATAACCTTATGAGATTGCTCATAAATATTTGGGTCTCTGGTGCTGAAGAAACATTGATTCAGTCAGCTTTGTTATGCACACAAGAGGGAGGACAATCTGCTTTACTCAGTCTTACCAGTTTTAATGATAAACACCTTATCCTGGGTGTTTCTGGATAAGTTATAAAATATCTCAACTATCTGGGTACTTTCTGTCCCAGTGAAGTTGCATAAAATCATCCATCATAAACATACTGTCCTGTGGCACTGGGTTTGTAGATTTCAGAAGACTCTGCCATGTGATGGCAGAGTCCACTCCATTAGCAATGCAGTTTGTTTTCTGTCTCAGTGTCTTGCAGATCAAGGCAGAATAATTATTTCCTGGAAATACTAACTTCATTTCACATTCCTCAGAGACATCTTTTCTTCATTAGACAATGTACTGAAGACATCAGAAACTGGTAGTAAAAAACATTTTTCCTCTGCCCTTCTGAAAATTCTCATCTACACCGTATACTTATCAGGTGTGAATGTTGCTGGGAAGATAGTCATCACAATGGTGGGACATGGTGTTGCTGGCTATTGAAGATCTAGTTTCTTTATATGCCCCTGGTACTTGTTAACTAGGACTGCTGTAAGGCTACAGTGCAATTTCAGTTTTTTAAAATGAAAATCAAATTTATGATATCAAGTTTAATTATCCCAAGCTATTTATTTATGTATGATATATATGGTCCCTTACGAAGCCTGATGCTTTAGTTAAAAAAAAAAGAAAAAGTTATATTCCCTCAGAGTCAGTGATTACAAATCATTTCATAAATTCAACAGATGAGAACCCTTTAATGAAGGCTGTTCTATCCATATTTGAGAATAAATTTGGCAGTCATTAAAAATGCTTATGTTGGGATTATGGGACTAGAGAGAATATTTGAATTAGTAGGGAGAAATATTATTTGGACTACCAGGAAATTTCTTTGTCTACCTAGGTACTTTATTTCCATGATATCCAGAAAAATGTCCAAAAAATTCTCTCTCAACACTGCACCTGCAGAATATATGTATCAGCCCAGGTAAACTCAGCATGCAATCTGCAGCTGTCAAAGAAAGTAATATAAGATGTATTGCTGCACACTTCCATCTGTCAGTCTATGAAATTGTGACATGCTTCTGATGAATTTTTTGTCTTTCACTATTTTGATGAGAATGATAGTTGTTCATCTGAAGAACTCAACGAGCACAGAAATTCCCTTAGCCTCTGGATCCTTGAGCATGCTCTTGTTGGCACTGGAATGGTGAATGTTGTCCTTTCTTTTGAACTTGGGAGGAGGAGCTAAGGCAGGCACTAGATTGTTCTAGGGCCAGCATGTAACATTCACCACTGTGGGGGAGAAGAGAAACAGGACCAATTTGACAGCAATAGTCCATCACTGAAATTTTCATAAGGACTGGCTAAATTTTTGAGCCTTTGTTGAAATGTGAAAGAAACCTGAAAAGATTATTCTCTCCAATTCCAGGGAAAAACAGTCATGGCCTTTAGATTTCCAGGGTTGTAAACAAAGGTTCTTAGAATGAAGTTTTTTCTCAGGTATAAGTAATTCGCTTAAACTTTCCAATCTCAGTTTTTTTTTTTTTCCTACTAAAAAGAGAATAATAATTTCCACCTTTACCTTCAGGGATTATTGAAAGTACCAAATGAACTAAATCCTTGACACAGAGAAGGCACAAAGTCAGGATTTTTTTTTTTTTTTTTTTTTTTTTTGTATATTAACCTCTGCTGTACACTTAAAAAAAAAAAAAAAAAAACTTTCTTTTTCTTCCTCTTCTAGTTGATGTCTTAATGAAATTTGGAGTTAGAAGACATACCCTCAGGACTTTGTTCCTTGTTGTTAGGTTAAATAAGGGCTTAGACTGTGTCTACCTGCTATAAAGAAGACCCAGCAACTTTTAGATTTTATAAGTCTACTTCCCTACATTTATGCTTATATTTTTCTAAGAGTTAAAAGAGTAATTTCAGTAGCCTTTCATAGTAAACCCTGCTCCAAAATAAATTCATGCTCAATACACAGATGTGATTCCAAGTCACCAAACAAACAAAAAACTTGGTTTGTTCAAGCTTCCCAGAATAGACTATGGAATTGGGTCTGGATCACAGATCCAGTCCCGCCGGCTTTCCATTGCTTATCTCCATCCTTTTAGCAACTTTCCATGAAGTCTGCCCCTTATGACTCTTTAGCTGTGGTGGAAGACCTTGAGTGTCTCTTGAGGGTAAAGTTTACCATTCAGTAGACATGGTATGGGAAGCTTCTCTGTGTTCCACAAATACCCCACACCCCCTGCAATCATAGGTGCAGATATGATCTGATTATTCTAGAGGCAAAATAACTAAGTGGGTTTGAGAAACTAAGAGAAAAGTCGTTTGTAGAAGCATTCTGTGCTATGGGATCCAGAGAAGCATTTTGGATTTATATTGGCTTCTGGTTTTTGAGGTACTCTGGAGTTTCAAGTCAGGTGGCCAGGCAGACATGACAGTGGCAGGTAGTAGGTTGACCAAGAGACTCCTCCAATCAATGAGACCACCTCAGCTTTGGGAATTCCCATCTCATCCTGGATTATTTTTATGTTTGCTTCAGATTGATCTTCTTTACCTTCACCCTCTGCTTATGTCCCCCTCACCTGGCAGTTCTGGTTCTTCTAGAATCCATGAATATTTGCCAGAGCAGTTTGGGGGTGGGGGAGGGAGAGTGAGAAAGAAAAAGGAACTAGGCCCTACGTCTTACACATCCCATGCTGGTGGGAACAAGCTATTGTATATGGACCTTTGTGGGACACTCAACATCTGCATTGTAGCAAAAGCTTTAGAAACACTTTTTGGCTATGGTTTTGTGGCCCACATGGTACTTAACTGCTTAGGGCAGTGTCCTCTGTCCTGACTGTGGAGCTGGGAGTCTGTGAGATAAAAGCACCACCAAATCCCAGTTGATTTTTTTTTTTTCCTTTTCTTCCTTGGGAAGACTTTTGTATCCATAGAAAAATACATATTATTACTTTGATTTTAATCATTATTCAATTTAAAATATACTTTTATAAGCCTTTAAAAATAATCTGACATGGTGTTGGGGTTATATCTCAGTGGTAGAACGCTTCCCTAGCATGTGTAAGGCACTGATTTCAATCCTCAGCATTACATAAAAATAAGTAAATAAGCTGGGCACACATACCTGTAATTCCAGTGGCTTGGGAGGCTGAGTCAGAAGGATTGAGAGTTCAAATCCAGCCTCAGCAAAAGTGAGGCACTAAGCAACTTAGTAGTGAGACCCTGTCTCTATTAGGGATATGGCTCAGTGGTTGAGCGACCCTGAATTCAATCCCTGGTACCAGCAAAAAAATAAAAAGACGAATAAGTAAGTAAATAAGTCAACAAACAAATAAAGTAAAGGTATTGTGCCTATCTACAACTAAAAAAATTTTAAAAAATTATCTGATAAACTTTATTTATAAAATTATCTGACAAACTTTATTTATCTAATTTTACTTAAAAAGAAGAAACTCATTTTTCTCTGCTTACTGTTCATATAATACTTAAATCTTATAGATCAACATAACAGTGTTACATCTAAGTAATCAAATTTCTTTTAACATCTTAACTATGATTATAAATTTAATATATACATTTCTGACAAATATCATATAACTAATAAATCAGATAATAGTCAGTAGTTCATATTTTCCCAAGTATCATCAAAAACAAATAATACGTTTGTTTTTGTGATGTCCCAACACATTTGTAGTAGTGTTCACAAAACACATTACTGTGCCATTGTAAACACAACTTATAAAAGAGGATGGGTAAGTAGATAGAAAAACTTTATCCAACTAAGAGAGAACAGTATTACCATGTTGGCTAGACATTTACAGAGAAAAATTAGAGAACCTCAATGCCGTTTAGAAGCAGCATCTTGTTATACTTTTGAAGACTAAAACCCATAGTTGTTGAGCAGGGTCTCCTAATTGAAGTCATCTTTCATCTAATTCTTCAATTCTAAACTCTGTGTCCTTCACTGAGACCCAAACCAGTCTCACAAGTTTCCTAAGCTGTTCCTTAAATTTGAGGGAATGAGTACTTTCCAGGTGCTGGGTATTTATTCCCTTTTGTTTAACTCTTGTATGGTTTTTTTGGCAAGCCTGAGCCATACTAATGAAACATTCAGACCCTTATTTGAATTACAGTTGCACCTTCTTTCTCTTTTTTAAGTTGTGTGTATTTTCACTGACTGCATCTGTAGCTGTCATATTGTCAATTTCTACTTAGCACTGGTGCTTCTCTGAAGAGAAGTATGTCATTGCCTTGATGTCCTGTGTAGCAGATTCACTCGTTGCCACGAAGGCACACTTTGTCAGTTATGTTTTTCTTCAAATATTGCTTCTCTCACTTGACAGTATTTCTCTTATTTCTCTTTTGGTAATTATCTCAAAGTGATTGGTCTGGGAACTTTTTCCCAGGAAATAGGTTCCTGGTGTTTCTTTCCCATTCTTTTCTAAAAGTGTAGCATCTCATCTTCAGTCTAACAAAATGAAAATAACTACTTTGAACTTGAGAGCAGTGCTGTTAATATCTAAGACTTCATTACTCTTCTCGTGCAGACCTTAAACCCAGTGGTAGCCAGCATCATGAGGCAAATCCACCCTGTCTTTGGGAATATTCAGTATCCTTCTTTCTGAACTCTGTGTTGAATTCTGTGTTAGGCTTCATGGGGATTCAAAGGTGTGTCAGCGTGGGTGTAGGGATGACCTGGGTGCTCTAGAGGCTAAATGAAATAACTAAATGGATTGAAAGACTAAGAAAATTTGTTTCCAAAAATATATGCATGGAATCTGGGGAAGCATTTGGACCCCCATTTTCTACTAGATTTGAGGTATCCTGGAGTATCAGGTCAGGTGGGCATGAAGACATGGTGGTGGCAGACAGCAGACTGATCAAAAGACACCTCTTGTCAGTGAAGCCATCTTAGCTTTGGGAAGTCACATCCCATCCTGACCCATTTATATCATGCTCTTATACATCGATGCCCCTTGAGTCCCCTCACCCTCATCAGGAGCTGATCTGAAAGATTTTACAAGAATACCCAGTGAAGGTTACTGACAATATATTTGATACACAAGCAATTGTGTAGACCAAAATGTTTAAGGATATCACATTGAGGAAGTGAGATATGAACTCAGATACTGACTTTACACAGTTCTTTATACATTCCAGGTAAAAGACTTTTGTGAGTTGTCCTCAGTTTTTTTTTCCCCTCAGTCTGAATACTGTTCCATTTTATGAATATAATGTATTTTGTTTGTCCACTTACAGTTGATTGATGTTCGGATTATTTTCAGTTTGGGGCTATTATAAATAATGCTGCTATGAACATTTGCTTTCAAGTCTTTAGGGTAGACTTGTGTTTTTATTTCTCTTGAGTAACTGTCTAGGAGGGAGACTACTGAGTTATATGGTAAATGTATGTTTAACTACAATTTTACATTCCAACCAGCAACATTTGAGGGTATAGTTTCTCCACATTCTTGTCATCACCTGTATTATTAGCTTTTCTAGTGGGCATACAGTAATCTCAGTAAATCTTTATTTTCCTAAGTGATTAGTGATTTTGATATCTTTTTAAGTGCTTGTTAGCCACTCTTTTGTCTTTGCTGAAAACTTTATTTAGATTCCTTCATTTTTTAAAAATATTTTTGAGTTGTGTTGAGTTGCAAACTTTTTTCCTAGTTTGCCCATGAATCCTTTATCAAATACAATTTATAAATATTTTCTCCCAGTTTTTGTTTTATCTTTTCACTTTCTTAATTAAGCCTAAAGAGTAAAAATTTTACATTTTGGTGAAGCACAATTTTATCAATTTGTTCTTTATGGATAGTACTTTTGGTGTCCTAACTTAAGAAATCTTTGCCTAACTTAAGATCACAAAGATGTCCTTGCATATTCTCTTCCAGAAGTTTTATATTTTCACATCTTAACATTTAGTTCTGTGACCTATTTTGAGCTAATTTTTGTGTATGGCATGAGGCTATGGTCTAAGTTCTATAAAATGAAAAACACAAGATGTTGAATTGTTATAAGGGTTAAATGAACATCTGTGTCATCATAATGCAGCACCTTACACAGCAAGAGGCTCAAAAGATGTAGTTCCTTTTTGCTCCTTGACTTTCTGATCTTTCTCAGAATTGCATTGTGAGAGTGTGGGGTCTTCTAGAAATCCCTGTGGACAGCCCATTGGCATAACTCACTCAGAACTGTTTTTGAGAATGTGTGTTCTATAGGTCTTCAGAAGTTGATTGCAATGTTGTAATTTAAAGAGAAAAATATAGAAAATACCAGATGAAATAGAGGCAAGGTGTCTCTGCAATGAAACCTTAAATATGATAAGTGAGATTAGACCTAAAAATGCTTTGGTACTTTTCAAAATCAAATTCAAGATCATTTTTCAAACTGGGACACATTTTGTTTTTTTTTTTTTTCCCCAAAAAGAAGGGAGGGAAATAAATTGAAAAGAAAAATATTTTAGCAATGCAGCAGAAATTAATGAAGAGGTGCTTTAAAAGGAGGAATTAAACTCTTATTTCCATTTTAATTTAAGCCTTCCTTCATAGGCACATGTCCCAGTTTGGTAGGTGACAATGCATTAAACTTAAAGTTTCTCAAAAACAAGGGCCTTGTCTGTTCAAGTTACTGCTGCACATTTAGTTTTCAGTACAGGTCCTGGTTTATACTACGTGCATAATTAATAACTACCACATTCAGGTATTAAATTAGTTATTGTAGACAATTAGCACATTATTTATTTTGAAATTCATTGTCAATCTCAATAATCATTTTAAAAATTTAATTTGTATTCTAAGTTTCATGTCCTTTCTGGGTAAAGAATACACACACACACACACACACACACACACACACACACACACACACACACGTGCTGGGGATTGAACCCAGGGCCTTGTGCATTCGAGGCAAGCACTCTACCTACTGAGCTATATTCCCAGCCCCAGGTAAAGGATATTTATTCTTTAAAGTAGGGCTGTTCTCCCACAAGCAGTTCCCAGGAAAACCCAACCCTTCCAAGAATGTTTCTTTCAACAAGAAGGCTGCTAGCCCCGAAAAGATTTGAAACCACTGGTATGGATTAAGTGGATTGTTATGTATATTGTCCCACTGCCATGAGAGTGAGAAATCTGTCCTGGTAGAGGGCTCAGGAACCCACAGTGTTAATGTAGCTGCTGACTCCTGAGCCTGCCCAGGAGTAGGATGTTGGGACATGTCCTTATAGTATAGCCCCCTATAAATGTTTAACACCAAATTATGAGTATCAGTGACTTAGTTTCTAAATCTCAGGACAGGGCCAAATCAACTTCAATTTAATAGAACAAATATAAGGAAAAATTGTTTGTTTCTCTTAATAAATACATGGGCAGATGTCACTGTTGCTGTACATTATAGTAACACAATATCTGTGTATTCATTACTGACCCTTCTATTTCTCTGTAAATTAAAATGGTACCATAGCTGTCTGTGATGCAAGTTTTCAACATTTAAATTTTTTCTTTGTTCTGATTTGATTCTGGTCTCAAAACTGGATACTCTGACTGAGTACAATATAATCAGGGCCCTATAGGCATGTCTCATAAATGCCTGAAATTTTCCAGAGCTGACCCTTTTTGTTGCACATTGTAGCACCACTTTCTCCATACAGTCTGAAATACATATCTAAAAGTGGAGCCCCCTGGGGCGAACAGTAAGCTGCCTGTTACATGCCTTTTACATTGACTTTCACCTCTATCCAACCCCAGATGCTAACACACCAGAATATCACACATAAATTAGTGGCACATCCTAGAAGGTATGAAACCCATAAATCAATGAAGAGTTTATGTCCCTGTTTGATCATGAGCATTATTTTGGTAACAGACTCTAGGCTTCAATCATGGTTTGATAGTTATATCCAGTGGAAATTAATACTGTCTACTCATTGATGAATGACATTGCCTTCATTTTACTATTTCTTTTTTATACTGTATTTTAAAGAAGTTAGCTCATTTTCATGGATAAAGGAGAAGGAATAATAATAAATATCAAATTTTTGATGAGATTAATTATAAATAACAATTTAAATAATTTGTTATTAAGCCAAATCTTGCTTTTGCAAGTAAATTATTAAAATTAATAACTAATAATTTTGTAGTCAGAATATATGGGTACAGAGAAAAGAAGAATGATAGTAACAAACTGGAGAGTGAGTGCATTTTTCCCTTTTATTTCTGATCTTTCTCACAGTCAGAAAGTATGTCCTATGCTAAGAAGTGAGTGAAAAGTTTGGAAGCTGTAGTCTGCTAGGATCTTGGTTGGTGAGGATTGTTTATGCAGATTGGTCACCCTGCACTGATTTTTCACCCTTTATAAGAGGGAGGATGTGTTTGGAAGTCTTTTATGCTTTAGACATTTTATCTATTACCATTAAAGAACTTTATAATTGTTTAGTGTTTAATTTCTAAGTGATATAATAGTACAGCATATTGAATAATGTTATATACTTGGTTTTCAGATCAAAGTATGGGTTTTCATTAATAATTAAAGATGGTATGATTTGTGCCTGAAAAAGTTGCCTTTTATAGATTTGTGGCAAGAGAGGGGGAGATTAAAATTATGCATATTTCCAATGGTATAGATATAAGAGCATATTTATAGATTATTATTTCTAAAACATACCTTCTATTTGCCCCTTCTAAGCTTTAATTAAAGATAATCTGACACACAGATTCCTTTATGTCCTGTATCATTTTTTCTTTTTCTTTTTTCTTCCCCTCCTCCCTCCCTTCCTTCCTTTGTTGTTATTCTGGGAATTGAACCCTTTATTCTTTATTATGAGACTGGGACTCTCTAAATTGCCCAGACTGGCCTTGATTTTGGCAATCCTCCCGCCTCCACCTGCTGAACAGCTGAAATTAACTGGTGTGCCACCATACTCAACTTCTATCACCTTTTCGTTTGGAATATTGAATAAAATTGAATCCAAAGCAGTTTATTTGGTTTACTTCATAAAGGAAAGTGAGGGGCACAAGGCAAGACAGGCTTTAGTTTATGAATTCTTAGCAGCCCACAGCCCTGCTGAAATAAGGGTCATGAGGGATCTATGATTGAATGTGATGGAGACAATCACTGACATAGCTGAGATCTTGTAGTGAGATGAGACTGTCCTCATCATGCACCAAGCCTTATCCCAGGCTGCGGATGGCCACACTCAGTCCTCACCTTTGCTGTTACTTCTGGCAAGATGTTTTCTTCCCTACCTGGTCAAGGGATATGATATCATATATATGTTATCTATGAAATTTTAGTATTTTACTTAGTTTTAAAATTTATTTCAATACTAGTAAAATCCTGTTCTTATTTATGCTACAAGTCTGTCCCCTGTCATTAGTTTCTGTAAAGTTTTATTTGTTTTGTGTTGAATTTTGCCTTTGTCTTTGTTTGCATAAAGTTGAAAGGACAAAAATCTAACCAATATCTCAGAGTGGGTTCTCTTCAGGAGAAATTTTCTGAGGACTAGGAAAGTGTGTGTGTGCTGCTCAAGTCTTCTTCTTTCTCTGAGCCAAGGGACTTAGAAAGATGTGCAAGGCTGATGCTCCCCTGGAGGCCTTTCCTTTGTATATAGGGAATTCCTGCTGGGCCAGGCTTTTGATAAGCTACATCTCAGAAAGCACATGTATATGGTGAAGTATAGATTCCCTAGTTAAGGGACAGCTTACTCTTCAATAAGTGTTAGTCTTCTCCAAAACTGGTTTTGTTTTTTTTTTTTTTCTCCAAGTGAATGCCTACTTTATTCCCGGCATTGTGCTGAGCTTGGAATATGATGGTGAGAAGCACTATGAAATGGTTTTTGCTCTCATGCATGTGACAGTCATGCTAATAAAAATGTGCTTCAAATTGACGTAGTCCTGGGATGATAGGAATGTTATTCTATAAGAGCATATAACTTTAAAAAAAAACACCTCATCTAGATAGGCAATCAGGGTGACTTGAGTAGAGATCTGCAAGATGAACCAAGGTCAGATCTATCCCAGTAAGGCAAGCACATTTGTTGGAGAAAGTAGATGATAAGCCCAAAGAAGGAGAGGGTTACAGTGGGTGGAACCTGAACACCATGGACCTCCATTTGCAGTCCTGAACTGAAGTCAACATGTAGAGGTTTGTTAAGAAACATTTTCATGGGACTATATTGAGAAGAAGAATTGGAGTATGCACAGTAGTGGATATTGAGAGGCCGATTATGGAAACATTGCAGTAGATCAGAGGAGAAATGATGGTAGTTTATACTCAACTGGGGTAGTGGAGGGATCTGAAATACATTCAGGAGGCAAAATCAGGAGGACCTGGTGATGGATTGACAATGGGGATTAAGGAACAAAAAGGTTGTCAAATATTACTCCCAGGATTCTGCCTTGCACAGCCAAATGGAATTTGATACCCATTATAGGGAACTTTGGAGGAAGCCTAGGTTTCCAGGTCCACGGTTATGAGTTCTGACTTAGTTGTATTGGGGTTTCTTTCCCTCTGCTCTGCTTTTCCCACCTAGCACAATTACTGTTGCTTTGGGCTGTCCTAAGTCCTGGTTTGCAAAGCATGGCTTCCCTGTGTCCCCTCTCAGTTTAACCTGAAAAAGCTTCCTTAGTTGCTGACCCCCACTTTCAGATGCCCACATACCCTAGGGTTCCCCTCCCTTTAGTATATGTTGGTTCCCAGTTGTCAGTATGTGATGATCTACATCAGTTGAGAACTCTTGGTATCTGTTTCAAAGAAGTAACTGAGGATGTTAAAAAACCTTGTTAGTTTTCTCCTGGAGTCAGAAAGATCATATCATAATTGAACTATTAGTTGACTGACTATTCAATGTTTATGAAGCAAGTCAGATATTAGCAAGAATTGGCTTCAAATAAAGACTAATATCCAGAATAAAAACAACAAAGACATTCCTACTTCAAAGGTTCATTAACTATCAGAAAAAGGGCATGGCATAATTGTCGGTGTATTTCTGAGACATGCATTCCAGGTGTGAGTTCATTTGTAAAGCTAAATTTACCACTCTTCTTTCATGTGTTTTTAAGCTGTTGTGGATTAAAAGCTCTTGTTTGGATAAATCTAACTATGGTGTGTTATCTTCATGTCATTTTCATTCTCATGTTCAGAAATCTGTAAACAGCAAAATTTCCCATTAATTTCACATTAAGATTATTTTGATTTGACACTCTTTGACAGTATAAGAATTGTTTGGGGGAGTTTCTGACTTCCCTCTAAGGGTAATAATGTTGATTAAATAGATTGATTCATTATTCTCTCCTCGACCATCTTATTTATCTGCTTGCCATTTGTGACAGACTAGTCTCTGTTGAAATATGCTAGTAATAATTATAAATGTCCTATTCTTTCTAATATAATCTATTATAAACATGATTAGTTAAATTTATTCATTTGCATTTAATCTGAAAAGAAGGACATGTTAAGCTAACAGAGTAGCAGTAGCTTACATGGAAAGTATTTGTAGACTGGAATTGCTTATTTTATTTTTTGTATACATCAGGAACTCCTGTGACTTTGAGGAAATCCTGGATTACTTATTTGTACATATATCCTCAGGACTCCTCTGCTTCTGAATTTAACATGATATAAGCAGACATTTCTTTTTTTAACTTTTTAATGTTTTTACTGGTTTATTTTGACACTTATAAAGGCAATATAGCATAGTTTACTCATTTTCAATCCCTAGTATTTCCCCTTTTCCTCCCTTTCTTCCTTTTCCTTGTTCTCTACTGATGTTCCTTCTATTTATTCATTTATATTTTTTAAATTGGTATATTATAGTTATATATAAAAATAGAATTCATTGTGATATAGTCATACATGCATATTGTATAAATTAGTTAATTTCATTCTATAGTTGCTCCCTTAACCTACTTCTCCTCCCTTCCCCTCAATATTCTTCCTCTGCTCTACTCTTCTCCTTTGTTTTCATGATATCTCATCCACCACCCTTTTTTTCTTCCTTATTTCTCTCTACCTTCCACAAATGAGAGAAAACATTTGGCTCTTGACTTTCTGAGTTTGGCTTGTTTTACTTACCATGGTATTTCCCATTTCTATCAATTCAACCAGCAAATGACATACTTTTTTTCTTCTTTATGACTGAGTAGAACTCCACTGTGTATATACCACATTTTCTTTATTCATTCATCTGTTGATGGGTATGTGGCCTGGTTCCATAACTTGGCTATTGTGTATTGTCCTGCTATAAGTATTGCTATGCATATATTACTCCATCACATTAAGTTTAGTTCTTTTGGGTAAATACCAAGAATTGGGATAGCCAGATCATATAGTAGTTCTATTCCTAACCTTGAGGAATCTCCATACTGCTTTCCAGAGTAGTACTAATTTGCAGTTCCACCAACAATATATGAGTCCCACCTTTTTCTCCATATCCTCACTAGCAATTATTGTTATTTTTATACTTGATGATTGTTATTTCAGACTGGAGTGAGATGAAATCTTAGTTTTGATTTTCATTTCCGTGATTCTAAGGATGTTGAACATTTTTTCATATATTTGGTTGGCTGTTTGTATTTCTTCTGTGAAATGCCTGTTTGCTTTATTTTCCCATTTATATAATTGGTTTTTGTTTTTGTTTTTTGGTATTTGAGTTCTTTATGTATTTTGAATGTTAATCCTGTGTTACAAGAAACTGGCAAAGGTTTTCTCCCATGCTGTAGGCTCTCTCGTCGTGCTCTTAATTGTTTCCTTTGCTGTGCAGAAGCTTTTTAATTTGATGCCATCACACGTATTAATTCTCATTTTTAATTCCTGAGCTTTAGGGGTCTTATTAAAGAAGTAGGAGCCTGTGCCAATATGTTGGTGTGTTGAGCCTCTTCTAACAGTTGTAACTGATAGTGTTTCTGTCTAATTCATAGGTCTTAGATCCACTTTGCTGATTTTTGTGCAGGGTGAGAAATAGGTATCTAGTTTTATTCTTCAACATAGATATATCCAGCTTTCCCAGCACAATTTGGTAACAAGGCTATCTTTTCTCCAGTTTATGTTTTTGGCACATTTATCAAGGAAAAGATGATTGTCTCTATGTGGTTTTGTCACTGTGACTTCTGTTCGGTTGGTTTTCATGTCTGTTTTTATGCCAATACCATACTATTTTTGTTACTATAGCTCTGTAGTATAATTTGAGATCAGGTATTGTTCTGTCTTCAGTCTTACTCTTCTTCATCAGCATTGCTTTGGCTATTCTGGGTCTTTCATTCTTCCATATGAATTTTAGGATCATTTTCCTATCTCTTTTAAGAATGTTATTGATGTTCTGATGGGGATTTCATTGAATCTGTAGATTGCTTTTGGTAATATGGCCATTTTGATAATATTAATTCTGCCTATCCAGGAACACAGTAGGTCTACCTTTGAAGGTCTTCAATTTATTTCTTCAGCATTCTATAATTTTCACTGTAGAGATCTTTCACCTCTTGGTTAGATTTATTCCCAAGTTTTTTTGTTTTGTTTTGGTTTTTTTTTTTTTTTTTTTTTTTTGGAGACTGTTGTGAGTGAAATTATTTTCCTGATTTCTTTCTCAAGATTCATTATTAGAGTACAGGGAAACTATTGATTTTTACATGGTGATCTTGTATCCTGCTACTTTACTGAACTTGTTTATCAACTGTATAAGTCTTTTGGTGAAATTATTTGTGTCTTCAGAGTATGGGATCATATCATCAGCAGACAGAGATAGTTTGACTTCTTTTCCTATTTGTATCCCTTTAATTTTTTTCTCTTGCCTGATTGCTCTGGCTATAGTTTCAAGAACTGTATTGAATCAGAGTGATGAGTATATGCATCCTTGTCTTGTTTCTGATTTTAGAGAAAATGCTTTCAGTTTTTCTGTGTTCAGTATAATGTTGTCTTTGGGTTTGTCACATAGCCTTTTTGATGTTGACATAAGTTCGTTTTTTCCCTACTTTTTCCAGTGTTTTTAACATGAACAGGTGCTGGATTTTATTGAAGGTTTTTTGTGCATCTGTTGATGGTCCTGTAATTTTTGTCCTTAACACTATTTATGTGATGAATAAAATTTATTGACTTGCATGTCATATTTGAATCCCTGATATGAAGAAACCAACTTGATCATAGTATATAATCTTCTCATATGTTTTTAACATAAATTGCTAATATTTTATTAATGATTTTTGCATCTGTTTCATCAAAGATACTGGTTTGTAGTTTTCTTTCTTTGCTGTGTCTTTATCTGATTTTGGTATCAGGGTGATACTGGTTTCATAGAATGAGCCTGGGAGTGTTCCATCCTTAGTTCATGCAGTAATTTAAGGAGGATTGGTATTAGTTTTTCTTTAAAGGTCTGGTAGAACTCAGCTAAGAATGCATCTGGTCCTGGGCTTTTCTTTTTTGGGAAAGAAACCTAACTAAGTGGGTGGGTTTTATTACTGCAATATCATTGCTTGATGTTGGTCTGTTTGGTTTTTCATATCTTCCTGTTCAATTTGGGTAGGTTATATGTGTCTAGAAATTTGTCAATAACTTCTAGATTTTCCAATTTCTTGGAATATAAGTTTTCAATATAGTTCCTAATGATCCATGCCTAACTGATAAATTATTTTCTTAAAAATCTTTTGTCTTCATTCCTTCCCAGCTTTCCTTTTTAATCTCTTACATGAAATCCTCTCCAGGTGTTATTCATTTGCTCAAAATCTTGCACTGTGGGCTGTGAAATGCAAAATTAAATTATAGTCAGTTCTTGGTGAATTATGATTCTGTGCAAGTCACTTCATTGTTAATTCCTTTTCTTTAAAATGACCTAGGGGAACTCTTAGACCTTTTCCCATCCTGACTGATAGGTAATCCATAGTTGTAAGTATTGAAATGTGGCCCTGGCCCCACTGTCCACTCACTTGGACACATTCCAAATAACACTGGTGTGGTCAGGGTGAGGAGCTATATGCTGAGTCAGCTTGGGTAAGCTGGGAACTGGAAGTTGGCAGTTTATTTGGGCACATACCCCATACTACCAGCATGACATGTCATTTGTATATTGCAATATTTGTATATTTGCAATATCATTTGGAAACTAGTGGAGCTAAGCTGTTCTTAGGTCTCAGCCCAGGAGTAATTAATCCTTGACATATTTTAACACAATGTGATGTCCTGTTGCAGTTGTACATTTTACCACAGAAGCTTTGTAAAAGCTTTTTCCACAGCAGCAGGCTGAGACCTACACACATCCTTGCCATGCCTTTTGCTTCACCTTTTGGTGCATCTTCCAGTTGATTAAGTTAAAACAGACCTTCCGTGGGCCCCCAGAGAGCAAGATGGTACTGCATTAACTTGTCTCCTTGGTGTTGATCCAGAAGAATGCTCCCTTTCTTTTACCAAAGAGGAAAACTGACATTAGAAAGAGCTTAAGGAGTATAGCCAGAGAGTGATAGCAATTAGGTTAAAAAAGGAAGCAGTAACTGTGTCTGTGTCTGATGTTTTTTACCCTTCTTTTGCATACTCTGTTACCAATGCTTGGTGAAGGAGGAATAACACTAGGCTGAGACTTGAGAAATTTAGCAGCCATAATTCCAAACCTGATCATACTTCCAGTGAGACTTGGACAGGCCAAAGATGAGAAAATCTCAGCCAAGGCATTTTGACTAAAACTCCTGAGTCACGATGGCTCAGTTCAAGGCCGAGGGGCCATGTTCATCCCACACCTCAGCCCTCCCAACACTCCATTTCCTCCTCCCAACCTTCCTCTATGCCTTCTGCATTCCCACCCACTCCAGGACATCTCTTCAGTCATACTCCCAGCCAAGTGGTTTTCAGATCCATTGTGGAGCACTGCAAGTGACAAGCAACTCACTATCAACTTTTGCTGTGATTATTAGGGAATGCTGCCTTCTTTACCCGAAGGCCAGTCCTGTTTCCTGTCCTCTAGAACAAAACTGAATAAGCCTATTCTCCCTTCCACTCCCAGTCTTTACTATTTGTAGAGAGGTTTCTTGTCCCTCCAAAGTCTTCTGAAATCCAAACAAAATAGTCTTCATTTCTCAGTCATAGGGAATAAATCATTTAATGAACACAAATGATTTCAGAGTGCTCTTTCTCCAGTATACTCTCTGGATAAAATTTTCTTGGGTGATGGCCCACACAAAATGTTGCTCTCAAGTGTGAAAACACAGTGCTCCATTGCCATCTGGCTGTGCAAACATGATAGTTCTTTGTTTCTTTGATCTGGACATTGAACACTTACTTACCAGTGCAGCTAGGAAGAAGGTTAAATGGATTATTTATGGAGCTATTAAAAATCATGTTTTCAAAGGGTATTTAATGACACAATGTAATAAATGGAAAAATCAGGCTCAAAATTGTATATACAGTATCGTCTCAATTATGTATAAAAGTATAAATATTCAAAGGAAAAATTCTCAAAGGAAATACATCAAAATGTTACTGATTATTTCTGGAGTGTATAATCATGGGTGATTATGATTTTCAACTTTATCACCTTCTTATAGTTTCCATATGAACATGTTTTATTTTTATAATCAGGGGAAAAGTTACTTTTTTTTTTTCCTAAAAGATTTGAACCCTTCTGAGAACTCCTTGCATCCTTAACATTTTTTCCCAATTTTCCTAATCTGGATCCTTTCAGATTGTTTTGTCAAATTTTCATTTTAGATCTCTCATCTCTTGAGGCATTTTGAAACTCTCTAATAAACATAGTAGCCACATGATGTACTAATAATCTGTTAAATGCTTCTGCTTTGCCTTGTAGTTCTCTGTGTAGGAGTTCTAATACTTTATTTATTTATTTTAAAAATTTTATTGCCTGCATTTTGCTCCATAGGGTTGCTTGAAGTAAAAAACCTACACCATTTTTTTCTCACCACTCATACCACTATGATGCTCAGATATTTAATGCAACAATCCTGAACTGAGCCACAGTGACTCAGGTCTTCTAATAGTTATCTACATATTAGCCTAATAGTTATATATATATTATTAGCCATGGACCTGAGGCAAATCACTGTTCCTTTTTACATGTTCCAGGGATGTTGTCACTTGCGTACGTACCCTACTGGGCAGTCTTATCTTTCAAATAGAGCATCATCTGCTCATCTGATAATTCTGTGTGCTGTTTTAGGTTTAGTTTTAGCATGTCTTCTCTCATAATCTGTGTTCTTGGTTTCTCATTTTTCCCTATTTTTAATCCCAAGGATCATGTTCTCCTGAGAGTCATCACCTCTCTGTCACCCCCTCCAGGTGTTCCCTGTGGATGAGATTAAATTCAGTCACAGTTTACTCAGCATGTACCAGCTGCCAAGCAGTGTGTCTTGCTTTTCTGGTCTACTTTCTTCTCCCTAAAATTATATCTGCTCTGATTCTCCCAGCAGTCCTTCATGGTTGTATTGGCTTCTCCATTTTATTGATGAGGAAACTAGGACTTCAGGAGGTCAAGTAGCTTGTGCAGGGTAACAGGTCCTCATTGATTCTGTGCAGCCTGACTCTGGACCAAGGTGGCATAATTCAGTGACAATCCTAGATGAGTCAGGCCACATGCTTCTGAAATTATGGAAATGACAGCCTCCCTTCCCCTCAGTACTTAGCCTTATGTTTTCTTTCATCTTTCTTTTTTTAGCTTTTGGAATTGACATTTATTTTTAGAAACCACTACAGAGAAATTCACCTCAAGCCTGTCTTTCTCTGTTTTGCAACATAAATTTTTATTGACACAATAAAATATTTTATTCCCCTTATGCATTTTAGCCTCTGCCAGCAACTGTAAAAAAGGGGTGACATCTATTCTATATAGATGGAAATATTTTCCCTTACATTGGTATGAGAAATTATAGTCCTGAGGTGCTTTTGCAATAGTATCTGTAGTAAAGAGAGTAGGAGGATGAAGCTAGCCCTGGGGTGAGTCTTTAGGCCTGGTGTTGGGTCCCCTATCTAAGGTAGGAGGAGTTACATGTGTGGATGACAGACCTGCTGTACAACTTTGCTCTGCTAACCAACTATGTAACCCAGGGAAAGAGAGTTAACACCAATTTTCTTGTCAGTAAAAGTGAGATTATAATATATAACTATTACTAATATACTAGCAAATTAGTATAAATACCAATATTAAATATAAATGGTAGACTTATTGTTGGGATTTTTAAAATGGAATGTGTAAAGCAGTGGTACCCAGTATATAATAAACATGCAGGTATTATTTGTGACTCTGTTACTAGTGATTATTTGTGGTGGCTACCAGTAATTTTTGGCCAATATCTTCTATACCTTTTTAAAAAGGAGAGGTTAGTAAAAGCGGGATCTAAGAGGAAGTACCACAAAACTAAACATGTCAATTCCCTACTTAGTAGTTCACATATCTGGCACTTGGAGAATTTCCTCTTGGGGCTCCTGGTGTGATGAGGCCTCAGCCCTGGGATTATTGATGGGATCATTCTAGAACACTCTTGAGGGGCAGAGGAAGGGATCAGGGCTAATTTCTGTCATCCTTCTTGGCATCAGCATAGTCAGTGGGAGTAACTCTACCCACTATGGGAACCAGGTAAATTCAAGGTGATGAAGCCAGAACCTCAGGAAGTGACCCCCACGGTGCTGTGGAGACCACTCACAGACTTCACCTGTGACATCTGCCTTTAAGGTGTCTGTAATTACTCTCTCCACAACTTGTCCTGAGTAGGGACTCTGTAATTAATTCAGCTTGGAGGGAGGGTGGGTTAATGTGGAATGTTGGGCATGAAGAATTTTGGTAAATCATGAGAAGAATGTCCTTGACACAGTTGAGGTCATCAAAGGATGAGTTGTGGACACTGAGAGTTCCAACTTCCCTATTACCTGTAACCACACACAGCACCTTATACTGCAGATTCTCATGTGTATGTCTGAGTCCCCAGTTGGATCTAAATCCTTGAGGAGAGAAAAGATTATGAAAGGGCTGGGTCTTTTTGTCTGTGCTTTTCCATTGCTGAGTTCAACTCCAAGCCCAGAGGACACATTCACTATGTGCCAGCGGAGGGAGATCTTTCTCCCAGCAGATCATTCAGTTCCCTTCACACACTCCAGTTCCAATAATCCAGAGAATGTCTTGCCAGAACTTTACAGTGTCTGCCCTTGATCCTACGCACACCCTGCTATCTGTCCTCCCCTCCTCTGTCCCCACCAGACCGTTTCTGCACATGGGTCCCCCAATGTCGCTCCTGTTTTTAGTTTTTGGCTCCCCTTCTGCTTCCTCACTTCAAAGCAATCAGATAGATAATTCCAAGAATAAAATACCTAACTTTGTACTTTCTATGCCTTTTAAAACTTTTGCATGCCAGAATCTCACCTATTTCTAATATTGTAAAGATTGACTTTTTAAAATAAATATACCTTCTGAGACTTATTGCTGTTATAATTTTCAGAATAATAAAATGGCCTACATCTCTCTAGGTTGTTTGTATCCACTCCTGGTTTCTGGCTAAAGGTAGAGTGTGCATCAGCAAACCAAATGACCCTCAGGAATTCACCAAATAAGTGTTAGTGCTATTCTCTTTGAGAAGATCTCTTTTAGGAGATGGGTATGGTCTTGTGTTAGAGCACTGGCTGATGGCATATAATTTGGCTGCTTGAGGGAGCAGTCACTTTAACTTAGCACCCACAAACAGTGTCTTGGGGTACATTTCTCTTAAAAAGAAAAAAATGTATTAAAAAGGAAAACTGGACATCATTAGTGTTTTCCCAGAATGACTTGAATCTGTTAAACCAGAGCCTAAAGTGACAATGTTCTGTCAGTACAGAACACATGTAGATACAGAGATAGTTCTGGGTGGAAGAATTCCAGATTTTCTTTTAAGCATGTTAGAAGGCTTTCATGGTAAAGAAGATACAGTCAGAGGAAAAGCATAGAACTGGTCCTTTTTAAATACATGGAATGTGTAGTCTGTGCTGTCAAATAATGTACACTGTGGAATAACCTCTAGAACAGTGATTCTTAGCCTGGCTGAGCCTCAGATTGTCTGGAGGAGCATTCAGCTTGGAACCATCTCAGACCCATCAAATGAGAAGTTTCTGTAGGGGTAGATTAGATTTACTGCACTAGAGAAATGAATCTGATGTTGAATTTTTCAAAGCAGATGAAATTAGCTTTATAAATCGTTTATGTGCCTTTTTATCAAGTAAATTCTATTATAGGAGTCTGTTCTAATAATATAGTTAGTAATTTTGACAAAAAATTATGGAGAAAAATATACAGTAGCATTATACATGATAGGACAAAATCGTCATGATCTAAATATCGAACAGTGAAGAGTGGCAATTTTTTTGTGGTATATCTATAATGTCGCATATATTCGGGCAGTAAAATGGAGTTTTGAAAGGAAAATAACTAAGAAAATGTTCACTATACCAATTATAGATGACAAATAGCAAGGTACAAAATTTTAAGTGTACATAGGGAAAAATTGTATGATTCCTTAAAACAAATTCCTGTAGACAGACAGTGGATGGATGCTACCAGAGACTGGAATGGAAAGGGGGAATGGAAAGTTGTTTAATGGCTACAGTTTCTATTTAGAAAGATGTAAAAGTTCTCCAGATGGAGGATGATGATGGTTTCACAACCATTATGCAGGTGCTTAGGATCCCTGGAGTGTAAAATTAAATATGGTTAAGAAGGTAAATTTTTTATGTATATTTTATGTCAATAAAAAGAAAGGACCCTCACCCCCAAATGCTGTTGAATAAATGAAGAAATGGTATGAACTAAAATTCTGAGTGCTTGACAAAGGCAGCCTGTCCTTGAGAGCTCAGCTGAGACTATTATGTGAAACAAATAAAGGTCCAGTCTATGGGGGGAAAGATTAACCATATGTAAGTGTACATATATGTGGAATATCCCAGTTCTTAAAAACTGCATACAAGCATAAAGGGGTGGGGGGGATCCAAATGATGACCATGATCACTTCTAAGTGATAAAGGTATGTGTCGTTTTTGGTTTTGGGTTTTTTTGAAAATTTCTACAGTCTTCCCTAATGAATATATAAAAGTGTAGAACACTTCACTGTTATCTTTACTAAGCTCTTCCTGCAGAGTACTTATGATATATATTTAATAAACAGTCCAAAGTGGTGTAGCTCCATTAATTCCATTCCTAAGAACCTTCCATTGCTCAAGAAGCTTGGTGACTTTATGTTTATGATCTGGGATACATTCTGTGGGATTCTTAAAGGTGGTGCATCTTCATACTGTGATACATGTTGAAAAAGGTGACACAAGCCATCTAGGCCAAGCCTTGTGAACAGGTAGGTGTTTCCTTCAGCATGTCCACTTCTTTATGGGAGATGGTTCTGCTCCTGGACTCTTCGAATGAGGATTGGGTGGTGTGGAGGCCTCCAGTTTTATATTCCACCATTAAGTAAAAGGTTTCTTCTTTGTGAGAGGAGAGGCCTGTCATCACCCAAACAGCAGATTTTTATCTATCAGGACTGTTGGTAGCAAGCAGCTGAAACTGCCTCTTAATTTAGGCTTTACAGGAATTTAGGTGAAGGGTTTTGGGGAATTCAGGCTCTCCAAGAATGTGGAAGAACAAGGGTGAGAACAAGAACAAGGAAGGCTGCTCAGCCAAGACTGTGGACAGATCAGGAACGATGGTGTCATCTCACTGGCCCTGAACTGTGCCATTGGCATTCCAGTACTTCTCCCACTGCTGCCTTTTGAGAGCCTTCTGCCCTCTACTTGGTTTTTCTGTGTCTCTGATCACATATTCTAAATCCTAGGCAGGTGCAACCAACTAGCTGGACCTCTGTTGATATCTTTGCTGTCAGGGAAGCTGGGGAAGAGTATCTGGCATTGCTCAGCATCTGTCATGGTAGACCAGCTCTGCCTCCCCGTGAGAGAGACTCTAAGGGGAGAAGGGGCTTCAGATGCTGGGCAGCCAAATGCATGACAGGTATACATTGACAATTATCACATTGCTGTCAGTCAGTCTTGTTAATCCCTGCCAGAGTCCAGTAATGAGCAGTGATTATTTTTCAGAGTGCTAGCAGCTGCTGGCATCGTTTTGATCCAAGTCACTTAAGCATTTTCCCCACAGGGACCTATCAGAGATTCCAAACTATATATGCCCATTAATTACCAGGGATCCATGTACCATGTCTTCATCTGGTGCAACTAGGCTAATGGGTGTGGCTACCTGCCCTCTGGTTGATATGTGTTAGAAACAGTGGTGGGGATGAGAGCAGACAGGGCTAAGACAGGCAACAATCAAGGACAGCAACTTCTGGGGTCCCTTTCAGAGAGCCCATGTAGAGTTCCAAGAACAAAGTGACTTCAGAATCCAAACAGTCAAACTGCATTTGGGTTCTTCTCTTGTAATTAGTAGAATCCCAATCCCTAACTTTAGTGAGAATGTGATATGACACAGCTCTCTTGCCTGGGTTGATGACTCAGCTCTGTCCTCTAAGTAACTGACTGTAGCCAAGAGTTCACTCATGACTAGGATTATTATTTCTGTCTTTAATTTTCACACCTATTTAGTACTGGTTTGCTGGCAGCTCCAGATTCTAATGTCCCCATGAACAAGGCTCTGGTAGATTCTAGGTGAGTTCACACATCCCTGCACAGCAAGTGGCAAACAGCTGTTCATGTCAGGTGAGGGCAACTGCTTCAGCAGTCTGGACAACAGCTGAGAAGATGCATCATTGTCAAGGTTTCAGTGCATGTAATTTTCCAGCAAAGGTGTTTACTTACTGCAGTAGCACACTAAGAACTGTATTAGGAAAGACCTCTTTATCATTTTAAATTCTTAGTATAACTGCTTTTAAATTCTAGAGTGCTTAAAAAGAATCACCTGACTCACAGAGAGCTTTGGGGTGCCCTGGAATCTTTACTCTTTAATGTGTGTCCTCATTACAGGATCACACTTTGGAAGCTGCACCCTAGTGCCTAGTTCCCAGTGCACAACCAGGAAGGTATGAGCCAGCTCTTTGAGAAGGCAGTCCTTTCAAGCTGTTACTTTCTACATACTAAATCCCTTCACTTTTGGACCTTTTATGTTTCTAATTTTTTGAGACCTTTTATTTTTAAAAGAAACCCCCCACCCCATAAAATCTTACTCAGAAGCCATCTGTAAATCAAATCAGAGTTCTACTTTTGTGATCATGGGCTACAAAGTTGATTTCAGCTCCACGGGACCTTGAGGCCATACCCCACAGTCTCATAGGACTCAGCGTTACAGGCCACCAAGTGCGGGCAAGATACCTTCTGTCTGTTCCTAGAGTGGGCAGCTATGGATTATTGCCTCCTAGTATTTTACACACAGTAGGTGGTCAGAAAGTTGGTATTCATTTAGTGATGGTGACAATTTGGGGGACACCAAGCAGCTTCTGCTTGAGAGGCATCAAGGAAACATGAATATCAAGCCTTTCAACTTCTTTTCATCATCCTACATGCTTCTAGTTTGATTCCTGTTTAAATGCTTTATGCCCTACACAGTAATAGAATGTTTCTGGCAAACTCAAAACAGAAGACAGCTGATGAATTGGCACTGTTTCTTTCTGGTGGAAACTGAATATTACAGAAATAGGTTCTTTTGGGTCTTACTATGCGCTGCCTTAAATCTATTTGGAAAGTAACTTGGGAGTATATAATGTATTATACATACTAAACAGAGTTATATGCAAATCAAAATATGTCCATGTCCAGCTAAATAACCTAGCAAAGCATGAGAAGTAGCCATCATGGCTAAGAGCAATGCCTTCTGGTTGGGGGCAATGTGTTGCAGAACAATTGGTCTTGTTAGAGATGGCTGATTATTTTTCTTCTATGAGTACAGAAAAAGAATTCTGAAAGCAAGGAAATGGAGAAAGCAAACTGAATTTCTCTCCTAGAGTTTGACATGAAGGATTTATGGATTTGGTCTTTCTGGCTGATTGAGAGCAACAACACGTGGAAACTGTGCTATATTAGTTATTTGGGGTCAGGCACTTTCAATGCCAAGTTAAGATTTCTTGTGAGTTAAAGGGTTGACAATCAGTAAATAAGATATCAAATTGTATATAGACTATTTAGTATTTGAGAACACCTTTTAGAAGTGAATTTATTGTCATTTAGTAAAGTTGCATACCTATTTAATAAAGGTATATTTTTATAATTGCTAAAATATACTTTATACTTGTCTAGTCCACATTTCTATAGCTATTGCTTCACCTTAGTGACATGGTACCTGTGTGAGACTGGACTGATTTGGTATTATATTTTAAAGGTTAATAAACTTTCTGTTGAAAGTCACATCAATAAAATTAAAGATCTAAGTTTTAAAGGGATGTCTTAGCTCTCACTTAGAGCTTGTTAAGTAAATACATGGGGAGTGTAGGCTCCTGTATTTCCTAAGGACTTGACATGCTTTTTTTGGGATTCAAGAATAAATAATACTTCTCATCTTGTCTGAGGAAGTTATACAGAGAGACAAAGGAGCCAAGATAAGGAGATTAAAACTATCACCTTTATTATTAATAAAGCAAGATAGTGGAGAGTATGTCTCATACCTGTGGGCAAACAGGTTTCCTGATTCTGGATCTTGGAATTAGGCTTACCTGATGACAGGTAGTACAGGAAACGGCAGGCTCCTCTCTGTTGAAGGAACAGAGCAGAGTACATGTTTGTTGCAGAGTATTTCCAAAAAGAGGAGGGGATAAGCCAGATATCACCAAACTGTCTTGGCTTACAACATCCTTAATATCTCAGAATGCTTTTTACAATGCTCTTAGGTCAAAAGAAACACCAAACAGTTATGTTAGGTAAGTCTGCTCCAAACAATTTAATAGTACTAGTATGCTGGGCACCTCACAAGTGTCACTGTGTTTTCCTTAAAAGTATCCCACACAGTCCCTGGGAGTTGTGGTGGTGCCCCAGGATATCATGGCACATAGTTTGGGAAATATAGTCAACAATAAAAGTAAGTCATTTCTAATCCTCTTAATAGCAGTTCTGAGGAGCAAAGAAGAACCTCCTGGAGCATTACCCTAGTGGAGTTCCCTCCACGTATAAGAAAACTTCAGCAGAGGGAAGACGCACACTCCGCCTCCCCACCTCACATGATTACTGAAGCATCTGGGTTTCAGTGCAGAGTAATTCCAGAGCTGATGTGACTTCCTGTTCTAGGAGACTGGACACATGCATTCCTTTTGTATTTAGAAGCTGTGCCTCCTTTGTTCTTAGTACATAACTCTTTGAAAAGGAAATGCAGCATGAGGTGATAAACCCCTGGGCATATGTAGAGTATGCTTCTACATCCTATTGTTTCAATTCTGCACGCCCTGAGGTCAAATATTATGAAGACTGAGAATAAAATTATTTTCATTTGACTATGTTAAATGCAGACTTGTCAGTCCTGTAGAACCTGTGAGCACACCAGTTGATTATTTGTTTGTTCGTTTGTTTTCCTGTAACTCTAAAGGGAAGCATGGTCTGCAGATAGGAAAATGAACAGCTGGGCCTTTCATGTAGAGTCCTAATCTAACAATAAAATGGCCACTCCTTTGTTAGGCAGAATTTCTATTAATAATAAAAAGAAATACATGGTGGGTTTCTAGTCATAAACAACTAAATATTTCCTCTGTGTGCCTCTCATTTAAACCTCAGATCATACCCAGGCTGCATTTATAGCTTGATTGGTCAAGTGTATATTTCAATCAGCCAGATTGGCCTCATCAGTAAAATGCCAGTATTTGCAAATCATGAATAGCTAAGTGTGCAAAAAATGTACCGAAGTATTTAATTCCTTTGTATTAAAAGTTTATTATTTCTTATTCAATACGTACAATTTTGGGGCGGAGGGGTGCTAGGGATCAAACCCAGGATCTCACACATGCTAGTTAAGCACTCTGCTACTGAGCTATATCCCCAGCCTGTATACATACAAATTTAAAAGTTTATAAACTGTGAAAATATTTTACTCTTTTATCCCATCCCCTGCCCTAAATAAACCTCCCATCTGGGGAGTTTTCTCTGCATTGTCTTAGGAAGAGCAACGTGAGCCTAAACCTGAAGTGAGAAGTCTCTGGACTCTGGTTATAGTGCCATTATGATTACCTGTGGGAAGGAGTGGGCTGGTCACTTAATGGGAGAAGCTAAAGCTGGCAGAAACATTCCTTTTTGGAAAGGAGCAAGGTTCTTAAGAGGCATGGAGATAGGACATGACTTGCCTACTTCCCCTGCTATGCTGCAGGTCCCCCTCTCACCTTACCCCTTCCACCTTGGCAAGTCAAACAGCTCTGACCTCACCTGAGTGCTCTCAGCTCCTATTCTCACATGCAGCTTCATTCCTCGAAAGATCCTAAAACCTCAAAGGAGCCTCCTTGGAGTCTCAGTTTCCTTGTCAGTAAAATGGGAATAATTAATAATATATCTACTTCAGAGAGTGATTATAAAGAGCAAATGAGATGGATGGTAAAGCATTTTGTTAACTGCAAAATGCTATATAAATGTCAGGTGTTATAAATCATTAGTTGGTCTATTCCTCAGCTAAAGCAGTTTCTATGCATATTTTAGTTACCCCCTGACCAATGCTTTGTCAAATAGCAAATGTAAATGCTGCTGTTTTTCCCTGCTTAGATTATGGTGATTCCTTTGCAACTTTATGATGTAGGCTGAATCTTTAAGTACTCCTTTGGCACATCTCTCGTCCTCTGAATACCCATGCAAGATCATAATCCATAAAACACGGAGGCAGTAACTCCTTTTAATTGCCAGGAGTTCATCATTTGCTAAGTTCTAAATGGAGTCACTTAGGCACTCGCCTTGAAAAGCCTTCTCTGTTTATTCCTCAGAGCCGAGACTGCTTGAAGCTGGGCCCTCCTGCAGAGGGAGAAGTTGTCCAAGTCAAGTGGCCCGATGGCAAACTCTACGGGGCAAAATATCTTGGATCAAATGTTGCCTACATGTACCAGGTGGGTGCTGCCCTAATTGTGATGCTGGTGGACATGAGATGCCCAAGGGAGAAAGCATTTGGAGTGTGCTGCAACCCAGTGAAGCCGCATGAACTTGGGGTGCCTCTTACTTTATGAAGGAGGCAAAGATTCAATATCTGCTGACCTAGGTGGAAGTTCTGAAGTTTGGTTACCAGGTCGAACAGTGGGAAGCCCCAATAACATTTGATGAATTCTTGTTAGGGTATGGTTCAGCAGAAATGATAAACAACTATACACAGGCTGTTTTCCATGTTCCTGTTATATGAGGAGAGTCCAGTTGGCTGCTTCATCTCAGCTTGAGCCAGGACAGTGTTGGCTGTTCATCAGCTGGCAGCCCCTGAATCAGTGGCTTTTGCTGGAGAGAGATAACCCTGTGAACATCTCACCTAAACCTAAACCAGTGGTGCATTGGCTCAGATTGGCCAGTTAGTGTCCAAAGGAGCTGGTGGTGGTTATCCACATAAAGGAGTGCCTGTTTTAGGAAAAGTACACTAATCCAGTGGACGTTCTATTCTCTAGCAAACTCTACATAGAATTAAAGAGTATGTAGTTAAAAAATGAAATTATTTTGTTCCTACAAAAAATGAGGATGAGTAAACTCAGACAACATGTGTATTTCTGTTCCTTCAAAAAGGCTTCAAAAAGAAACACATTTATTAGAACCAACACATTGGAGTATCTTCAATAATCCTGTGGCAGAAATCAACATTCCAAGTAAAGTGGTAGAGAGAAAATAGGAAGATTGAAGTAAAAGGAGAAAAAGCAAGAAGTTTCAGCCTGTTAAGTTGAAAAACAGCTTGAGAATGATAAGACTGCCAGTTTCAGAAGAGAAATTGTTCAAAGACCGATAAGGGGCAAGGGTTTAAATGGAAGATTACATTTTAAGACACTGCATCAGGAACTGGAGTGTAGTATAATTAAAGGTGTTCAAAGGAACTTGAAAAACTTTGGGGAGAATATTTTTTTGTGGTCTAGAAAATTTCATATGGAGTAGTGAGGGCAGGACTCATAACCTAAATTGTGTGTTAAGTGTGCAGGCCTTTTTTCTGTTTGTGTGTGTAGGTCATCTCTCCCTTTGCATGTGGTTACCAGTGACAGTGTTAAGTTGCAAATTCAGGTTATATATGATAAGGTAGGTACTGTAGCTTCTTTGCGTCAGTTGTCCAGAATTAAACAAAGACTGTAAAGGCTGATAATATTGGAGATTCTTGGAAAAGAAGCATTACTACATCATTCAAAAGAAAAAAGCACATTTAATTAAACAATAAGTGCAAAAGTGAAACTTCTTACATGTAACAAATTTCATGAAAAGTATCACATAATGAGAACATGTTGAAATTCAGGCTAATTAGTAATCAGTGTGTTAACTTCAGTTGAATTTATGATGGCCTGTCAACATAAAACTGGGTGTATTTATAGACTTAATGAAAAAGTTAAGACTAATATTAAAATTGTCTCTCAAGCACAAGTAGTTTAAAATTTCTCATTAAACCATTGGTCTTTTGAGATCATTTTGTGTTCTGTGTCTAATTATTCAACTTCACTATTGAAGAAGCAGAGACATTTATAAAAATAGATATAACTCAAATACCTAATTCACAGTGCTAAGCATGCTAAGTGTGTACATTTTTTACCCCTCACAGTAGTCCTGCAAAATAGATGTTATTGACTGTTTTACAAACGAGAGAAAAAAGACTCAGTGAACAAATTTTTAATTATTTTTAATAAAAAGAATACAATTTTGATAGTATGTTCAAGAACTGTGTGTAGAGACAAGAATCAGAATTTACACTCAACTCTCTCCCAACTAGCGTGACCAATTCTCCCTGCTTGCCTAGGACCATTCCTGATTTTAGTACTGTAAATCCTGAGGCTCCTGAACCCTAAGCAAATTAGGTGGCTGGTCACCTTAGGCTAGCATTCCATACTCTTTCAATTTTGTCATTGCCTTTTTTCTCTTAGAATTTTCAAATGATCTAAAACAAAAGAAAGTAGGCACTGGTTTTTCTAGCTCTGCTATCAAATAGTATAAATAAGAGGACACCTTGGCCTAATTAAATATTTAGGAAGCCTTTCTGCTAAGACAAGGCCAGGAAGAAAACCCTTCCCATCTTTATTCAGCCTTACAGGAAGTGACAGCAAGTGTGGCTTTGTGACAGAGACCTAATTCCACCCTATTGTCCAGCTTACTCAAATGTTAGCAGCTTGTGGATAAGAATTTTAATTAGAAAAGAGAAAAAAGAAAGAAAAAAGTATAATTAAAAATTATATTTAATTTTCTGTTTCATTGTAGTTGATTTTTTTCCAACAGGTTTTTGTTTTTCTTTATTAACAGCACAGCTGCATTGTTAAACTCAACTTTTGACTGTCACTATCAGCTTGTTTTCATTCCTTTTTTTTGTTTGTTTGTTTTAGGTAGCAGGAATTGAACTCAGGGGCACTTAACCACTGAACTACGTCCCTGGCCTTTTGAAAATATTTTTTATTTTGAGACAGAGTCTTTCTAAGTTGCTTAGGGCCTCACTAAGTTGCTGAGACTATCTTTGAACTTGAGATGCTCCTACCTCAGCCTCCTGAGCCCTTGGTATTATAGGCATGCACCACTGTACCCAGCTTCATTTCTTAAAAGTAAAGAATTCGTACAAAGGAATGAGTTAAGGACTTCTGAAATGTCTGCGTTGTTTAGGATTAAAACTTGGCAGGTGTTCCTCCCACTTCTATTGATTTATTTTCTCCTGGAAGAGCTCACACTCCAGGTTTCTGTTTGACCCATGTCATGTACCTTTCTCTGACAAAATCTTCCAAAGTGTTGAAAAATTAAGAAATTATTTGCTGCCACTTGGTTAGCATGAAAAAAAGTTACGAACATTTTCCATTTAGATGATAATGTATTTCTTACACATCAATGAGGTTTGCATGCTGTGAAGGTCAGATTTAGGATTTTCCAGATCTTCTTTTACAAAGAGGAGCAGCTCTCCCTGTTGTGTTGAAGAGTTTCTTAAAGAGATACGGCAATAACAGGCCCAGGGGGTGTTAATGCTGAATTTGCCTCTGTCTCATTTTCTGAGAAATCATTTAATCAGTCCCTATTTTTCTTTTTTTGCTTTACAGGATACAATGTTGATAACTTCATGTTCCAAGACACTCAGGTTCAATAATTTTGGTTATTTTAAAATGTATTTTAAAATGATAAGGGAAAGAACTCTTCTTACTTCCCTAGGTGGTGACTGTTTCCATGTTTGTTCTACTTGAGTCTTTTTTCATTTTTTTACATAGTTAATTAGAACTCTTAAAAATGGTGAGCGCTTGTCTGAATTTAATATATATCATAATATCTTACATTTCATTAGGTTGAGTTCGAAGACGGATCCCAGATAGCAATGAAGAGAGAGGACATCTACACCTTAGATGAAGAATTACCCAAGAGAGTGAAGGCTCGTTATGTAAGTGCTGGCAAACGCCACTTGGAGACCAGCCAGTGAAGTCTTCATCCTCTCCCTTGCTTCCCAAGACCAGCAGGAAACATCCTTGGGCCTTTGTGTTAATTTTGAGGAAAACCAATACAGCTTTTCCCTTATCAAAAAATAACCAATCACAAAGCTTAAATTCAGCCACCAACAGGGAAACTAGTGCACATGGCTCATTTTTCTTCTAAAGAAATCAAATGACGGTTCTTTATGTTAACATTTACTAATACACACAAGTAGTTGTTGAATATGTCCTGCATATGAAGTGCCAGGAATGTAGATACCATCAAGGCATTTGCTATCTTGTTATCCACAGCAACAGTAAAAGGGAAGTATTCAGTAATAGATTAAAGAGGACTCAGCATAAAAATGTCTGCTCTCCAGTAGCCTTATCATGTATTGATTAAGTTCTGTATTAGAACACTAATGTTTGTGTTCATTCACAATTAAACTAAGCTGTCACTGTACTAACAGTGGGAATACTAAAGGAATTTTTTAAAATAAAATATTAGTTTCAAGCCTACTGCAAACCATCAAGATAAATAAATATGGATAAATAATCTAAACTGAAATTGTTAAAAAGTGTAATTAACCAAAATTTAGGTTTTACATTATTGTGCCATAAACTATTTAATGGACCTTAAAATGAAGTCAGTCTTGCTTATTTAGAAATATATTCATTGCATCTGTGAAATGATAAATCCTAAGTTGGAAAAATATAAATAGGATTTTTTCTGAGTAAACTGAAATTTTTTTTCCTAAGTAAATAACACTTACTTTTCAGTAATGCTTATGATATACTTTTCTGCAGCAATAGAGTTGTTATTGGATATTTTTAAAAAACCCAGTGTGTTCTTAATGTTCACTTGTATGTTTAACTCCTTCTCCTGTCAGTTGGAATCCTGATGGCAGGGTAACTGAATCAGGTGTGAACTGATTTTCCCTCACAGCTGTGTCCCCAGGAGAAAGGTCCTTCAAAGTAAAATAGTCAGGAGAAGAGTGAAAGCCACAGAACTGCTACCCTCATCCCAATAAGAAATGCAGCATGCAGGGGACCTGTTCACCTGTGAACAGATTAACCACCAGATAATGACTAAAGGAGAAAAAAATCTAAGCCTATTGTACAGACACCAGCTAAATATTAACATTGTCCTTAGGAACCTAGATACCTTATCATTGTTCTATGATCTTGAAATCTCTTACTTTGAAGATGTTAAAGACAGCTGCCTCTCACTCTCTTCCTTCCTGCCATGGGCTGCTCTGCCCTCCCTCTCTGCCCTTCCTTCCTTAGCCCCTTCCTTAGAGGGTCGCAGGGTAACCTTCTGGAAATTCCTAAGGCCTTTGGTTTTCTAATCCATGTCTGGCTCAGCACCTTGCCTGTCCACTCTTATAGCTTTCATGTACTATTTCTTAATCGCATTAGAAGAAAGCTCTTTACTTTCTGCTCTGATCACAATCTCTTTGTTCCACAGTAGATTTGGCTATGATACCAGAATGCCTTCTCAGGTGGTTTATCTGAACATAGCTCCAGAGATTTTGAAAGTCCATTCCCTGAGCAAGCCCAACTTACTGTTTTTTGTTTTCTTAATTCTCTGAGCATATTTTTTAGTTAAAAAACATTGAAAAATGTATAAATCACATATATACACTCAGAAAGTAGACTATTATGCCAAAAAGCTGAGACTAGCAGGAAATATCTTCAGGAGCAAGGCTCATGGTCACTCCATCCAGTTTCCACCTCTGTAGTTATTAGATCAAAGACAGATGTGCCTTTCCTTGAGGTAGGTGAATAACCCTCTAGTTCTTGGGTTGTCCTCCCACGCTTGACATTTTTTTTCCAGTGAAATAAATCTAATTGAAAAACTCATTGGTGGAAGATATTTTTATGGCTAGAGAAATCTTTTTTTTGTTTTTTAAAGAGGTAGGTTAGCAGTCCTCATTGTGGGGCCTTGTATTTTAATAACTTTGCCTCACCCAGACTCAAACTGGCAGGGGGAGAAATTTTTCAAAAGAATCAACAGTCCACCTTGTGATGGTACTGGGTTCTTCTCTACTTACTTCAGAAACAGCCCCATTACCTTTTATTGTCTCACAGAATAACCATGGCAACGGTGCATAATTAACTAGAGCTCCTGGTAAATTGACTTTATTATTGTGTTTGAGAGGCTGACTTTTGCTATTTCCGCACAGTGGCAACACTTTCAGAGATATATTATTTTCTCCTTTGATAACTTTTTAGCACTTATAAAAGTGAAAGATTACTAAGAGGAAGTACATTGCCAGGAATGAATGAAACAAAACATTTTCTCCTAATGGCAAAGGGTATCCAACCAGCCTTGTTGTTTTCTTCCTGAGTAAAAAGTATGTAACGTGGAAGAGCTTGTGGAGCCTGTTGCCACAGATGAGCAGCTCATGAACTGGCAGGGAACACACACAGCTCAACACTTGGGGCCATTTTTAGTTTTAAGGTTTCTTTGTACTGTTCCCTTTGTCTTTCTCTTTGCTATGAACCATGTGTTTTCAAGTCCACAAAGCCAGGCTATTTTGTCACCAACCAGAGAGGATAGTCTTAGTGACCTAGTGAGACTTAGTTGGTGTAATTGGAAGTCATCCACCTCACTGAGAACCAGTTGGGAATGTATTTTAGGTGGCAAAATAATAGGAAATTAGAAAGCAAAAACAGGGCTTTCCTGTAGACTCTTGGCCTTGCCTAAGTGTCACAGAAAAAAGCCTGCACATCTTCCTTCAGCACTTAACAAGCAGTACCTGAGTGCTGGGCACAGCATTTGGTATTGGGAACATAAAAAAAAATTGGTGCACAGTTCCTAATATACTTCACCTTTAGGGAACCCCTGATGGGAAGAAGCTTACCTGTCCCATTTCTCTGCCACCATCTCCTTCTCCTGTGTTGACGTATGGAGGTAATAGGAACTTTGAACTTCTTCGTGGTAGACATGATAGAGTAAAGGGAAACAGTGTGTCCAAGACAGAGAAGCTGGAGGTCCTGAGCCAGTAAAGTATGGCCAAGGATGTGACCAGTTCAATCTAACAGAGAATGGGGTAGGATTTACCAGGTTATATAGGTTCCGCCAAGCAAGTATGCATGTCACCTTGAAGCAGTAGGACTACTGAAAGATCATAAGTAGGAACACAGAGCCATAACTGTCATATAATCAGTATCTAGAGAGCTTCCTTCCAGTGGTTCTGTGGGAGATAGATGGGGCTGTGGCATTGGTTGAAGTGGTTGGTTGAGGAAGTGGGAAGGCTGTGCCTTGGGGTCAGGAGGTTTTGGGGTACATGCAGGAGGGATCCTGGACAGGGTAGAGACAAAGGAATGGCTACAGTGACTTCTAGGTTTTTGACCAGTGTGACTGGACAGATGAGATGGTAGCACCATTTATGGAATAAAACAAGGAAAGCAATAGAAGAAGAAGATTTTGAGTTTGTTTTAGCAATGGTTAATTTGAAGTTAATTTGAGTCTCCAAGGCAGACTCTGAGGTACCTGTAGGGCAGGTTAACTGGCAGGCCTGGGCACCAGAGATCTGAACTAGAGTGAAAGATGTGAACATCCTCAGAGTAGATGCAGACATTGAAACCACAATTGTGGACATGAATGTCTGGAAAGCACACCTAGAGAGGAAAAGGCCAGATTCAGAACCTCAGCACATCAGAGTTGAGCAGATAGTTAAGAAAGGGAACCCCTGAGACACCAGAAATGAGCAGCCACAGGAGGAAGAGAAAGGGGGCAGGTGGCAAAGACTCACAAAAGGGCAGAAAGGAGAGCTTGAAGCAGTAGTTAGGTGACAAAAGAGTCAGGAATTTGCATCTGGGACTTTAACAAGAATAGTTTTGGGAAATGATAGGGTCAGAGGCCCAAAGATAAATAGGAATAAGAGTAAATTAGAGATGACCATTGACAAACAGTCATCTTTTGCCAAACATCTGGTTAGGCAGGAGCCAGAGGAGAGATGGGGAGTGAGGGAGACTCAAAACAAGAAGAGTTTAATCTCGATTTCATTTGTAGAAGGTCCCTGGGAGTGGGAGATAGGGGGATATGTTGGAGGTCCTGGAGAAAGTGGGGCTCATAGAGCCACCGGTCTGACTTGGATGAGAAGAAATGAGAATGCTGACCCATGGGTGGGGCCCTTCTGCTCTTCCCTAGTCCCTCTGCCCACGCAGAATCAGATCTTTAGCCAGTCCTATGATGGTTGAATGCCACACCCTTCTGCAAAGTAACACTGGCTGCTTTTAGTCCACAGCTTCTGATATGCGATTTGAAGACACATTTTATGGAGCAGACATAATCCAAGGGGAGAGGAAGAGACAAAGAGTGCTGAGCTCCCGGTTTAAGAACGAGTATGTGGATGATCCTGTGTATCGCACTTTTTTGAAAAGCTCTTTCCAGAAGAAGTGTCAGAAGAGACAATAGTCAGTCTGCACTGATGCAGGCAACAGAACTGCTTGGGCCAGAAGAGAAAAGATGAAGGGACCACCTAGGGGTGGTGCCATGTGTTTTGCTGGGGAGGTGACTGTGTCTCTGATAGTGGTAAAACAGGCTTCCAGCATTTGCTCACCAAGCATACAGAATACACATATTATTTGATTCAGCAATTGGAAGTCATCCCCTGGTCATGCTTTTGCTTGTGAGCAATTGTTTTCTATGATCCCAAAGAATTTTTCTAAGTGAAAGGAAATAATAGTGAATGATCCACTAGATAAAGCCACTGCCAGAGAGGAGACAGGTCCCCAAGTGTGTCCCAGGCCCCTCATCAGGAAACACATGGAGGCATCTCTCCCCCAACTCCAGCAGGTGGGAGCTGTATGCCCTGGGTGGAAGGGTGATAATTTATATATTTTCCACAGTCAGGGAAGGACTCTCACTTATTTGTTTTAAATGGCAGTTTTTATAAAACATTTTTAAAACAAATGGCATGTATGGTAATGAGATTTACCCGTGTGCTATCTGTATTCCCTTGTACAGAACTTTTACATTTTTTTATATTCCTATTACTTTTGATTGTGTCTGATGAGAACTGAGTTGGCCTTTGTGAAATGAAATTTTTGGCTCTTGAAGAATTCTTATGAATTCTGTGGGAATTTTATATATTTAAAGAGGGAGATCTGGGGCTGTTATTTTTAAACACTTTTTTTCATAATACCTATTCTGAGTAGATATTTATAAAGTATATGTTTCTTTCATTATGTGTTTATAAAATTAGAGTTTAAATAAATATGCTTTCATGCAGAGTTTTGAACTAATGTAACATGATTTTTCCTTTTTAAAACAGCCTGAAAATGTACTAGTGTTTAAAAATAAAGATTTCCATTTTCTCCTATCCCTGCCCATCTTCTGACTTGTTTGTGTTTAAACCAATAGAAAAACTAATTTTCTTGGGGAGCTCACTGTCAAGACTTACCAGGTTTTCCTGGCCTTCTTCCTGTAGCTGACTTTTCATGTAGCTGTGGGCACATTTATGCCAGAGTACTGGGTAGTGAGACTCGCCTGCCTGCACACAGCAGTTGAGGATTTTCCTGTCCTGTGAGGCTTTAGATGGCCTGACACCCTTGAGTTGGAAGCACTTTCACTCCAGGTTTCCTGGTTCCAGTTATTAGAAGGAACTTTGGAGACCCAACAGTCCTTCACCTCATTTTACAAATTGAGGAGTGGAGAACAGGGCAAGGGATGGCCTGAGGGCACAGAGTCCTTGGTCTCGGTGTCATTTACTTAGGCTGTGTAAAAACCTATGCAGATTTCTAAGGACCTACAGTTAGAAGCCTTTGTTGTGCTCCCAGGTCTTCAAGTTGAGAGATCTAATCTGGGCTTAGCTGGCAGCCATGCTGAGTTTGGCTCACCCATCTGCCCTGTGTGCCTACTATCAACCTAGTAGACCCAATGGGCTAGCCCAGTGTGATGTTCTCATGTAAATGGTAGAGGCAGGAGAGCAAGTAAACCCAGCTGAGTAAGCACCCCAGTCCTCTGTGGGGAGTAGGTTAACATGGGTGAGAGCCCCATTCAGGATTGGCAGAGCATTTCCAAGTTTCATGGCAAAGAGTATCCCTTTACTGGGTAGAGAGTGAAGTGCCAAACCAATGACAGACACAGTTTACTCGATTCTCGAGAACATGCCTGACAAAGTGCTCAGTTTTCCAGAATGCCTCAAATGATCCCAAATCTGGGTAGAGCCCACCAGACTTATTTTCCTAGGGACTGAACACTCCACATTCTCTAGTAGTCAAGTCATATATTTTATGAAGTCATCAAGCTTGAATTTTCTATCTCTGGATTTTAAATGGAGCTGACCTGCTCTTTCCACAATAGACCAGGAAAGTAGGCCTGTCTAAGGCATTAAGAGGAATTAATCTAAATAGGATCATTCGTTCTGTACAAGTTTGCCTGTCAGCAAGATTTCTGATTGGCTGCCACAGGGAGAAAATGCGCAGAGCCCTATGTGATCTTAAATACAGCTGTTCTTTGTGGTCTCTCTTAACTAATGTTCCTATAACCAAGTACAGCTGTATATGGCTTTAGCCAAGTAGACATGGCCACAAATATACTCTGGCCATTGAGAAAGGCACCTTTGTTTCACTGCATTCTGTGTAAAGTGGTTGTTAGCACTCTGACCAAATAAACCATTAAAACTTTTTTTTGGGGGGGGGGGTGCTGGGGATCGAACCCAGGGCCTTGTGCTTACAAGGCAAGCACTCTACCGACTGAGCTATCTCCCCAGCCCCAAAACTTTTTCACTTAATGTATGATACCTCAATTTTAATTTTAATTTCAAGCGTTACACTAACTGCATTTTTAGTGTATATGCATAACACGAAATCAGTTAAAGTTCTTCCAGTTTTAAAAAAATTGTTTAGCTTGGACAATTCTAATGTAATACTAATTATAAGCCCTCTCTCTGGAGGTTAAAGGATTAGTAAAAGCTGGTTGACATATTTCACAATACTTTAATCCTTTTATGTGTGTTTGAAATAAGGACAATATGATCCTTGGCAGTTTACTTTTATTAAGTGGCTTCTTTTTTTTAGTTCAACGAGAAAAATTGGGGAGAAATATCCATTGAAGTATCACATGACTTCTCAGAATATATTATAAATTGCTACTGGGTGATTATAGATGAAAACATGAAGACTCAGGATCCTATGAAGGAGTGAATGGCTCTGCCCCTTCTCCCTGTACCCATCTGATGCGAAACAAGGCTGTCCACACATATGTCACTGTAATGCCATGTAGGTCTTGTCTTGTGAATAATCAGTAGACTAGTATCTGCTGCAAGATAACATTGTGCCTTATTTTTGCCTGAAGTAAAAGGGATTTGAAATGAAACAATCATTTCAGATATAAATCAGCCCTGTAAACTTGACGCTCACCAGAGATCCTGAGGCTTTCTCATTACATGAAGTAATGGGTTATTTGCAAAATTCAGCTGACTACAAAGTCTTTAAGATGTGCAGTCATCCAAAATTCTCTCACATTCTCAACCAGAAGGCTGTAGGGACATAATAGCACTGACCAGTGGGGAAAACAATTTCTGGCCTCTGAGGAGGTCTGAACTCACTTGCAAGTGGACTCATGACTTAGGAATACTATGCTCTGTCTTTAGAAGGTGCAGGTACCCATGAGGAAATGCAAGTTTGTCAAAAGCAGTTGATATTAATGATATAAGAGCATCTGTTGTATATACTCAGCCTTGTAGGCTGCTTAATGGTATTTATCATATTTAATCTCCCCAATAAATCAGCAAAGTATGATTGCCCTCTTTTGTGGAGTGAAACTAAGACTTTAAAGAGGTTATGTAACTTGAATCACTCAACCTTCTCAACACATGAAGAAAAAAAGAATTCTTAATCTGACAAAAGACATTGGATAGAAGTGTGTGAACTCAAATAAAAGGTTAGCATCTGTTACAGATGTGGGAGACATCATTGCTACTGAGAGACAGCTTAGTCTGCAGAGCCTTATGGTGACCTTCTCATCACTTTGTGCACTACCTGGAGGCCACTCTGCAAACTTGCATGCTGTTCTACTCTTTAGTTCATTTTTCCAACCTTTGATGAATTAGTGTATGTCGCTTGTGTGGGTTGGACATAGAGTTCCTGTGCAGGTTTATAGAGCCCCTTCCTCTACCTCCTTCCTTTCCAAGATCATCTTCCCATTCTTTAGTTGGGAGATTTAGTGGTCCTTCCTGCCTCTGCTGGGAAATCCCACTCGGACTCCACTGATATCATTCTGGCAGGAAGAGAAATGCTACCCAGAACCTCCGGTAACTGTTACATTAAGCAGGGGAGGTTAAAGTTCACATTTTCCACTTGGTCTCCACCAACACAGTGAGAGGGAAGCCCTGGGTCAGGTTATTTCTTATGGAGAAATAATCTACCTTGTGTTAGGTTTTTGTTTGTTTATGTGACCAGAATACCTTATAAGAACAACTTAGGGAGGAAAGATGTACTTTGACTTATGCTTCCAGAGGGTTCAGTCCATGGTCAGCTGGTTCCAAGGCAGAAACATCATGGTAGAGGAAAGCTCATAACAACTGGAAAGCAGAGAGGGAGCAGAAGGGCCAGAGAGTAGATAAATACTTCCAGGGCATGACCCCAGTCATCTACTTCCTCCAACTAGGTCCCACCCTCCCAGTAATCCATTGAGAATCCTCATGACCCAATCATTCCCTAAAAGCCCCCCACATTGAACCTCACTGTATTGGAAACCAAGCTTTCAACATAAGCTCTGGAGGAACATTCCAGAAACTATAACATACCTCATCTAGAACATTGAGTCCTCACTTTGGTGGGAGAAAATAACTTAGTGCAAAGGACATGGGTGTAGCTGAAAGTCAGAGATGGAAGATGTAAAGTGAATACTTGATGGAGGAATCCAGATGGGAGGAAAGGGGATGAAGAGGAGAAGTGGAGAATATTTGAGGTGATTGATGGATATGACAATTACTCTGCTATAATACATGTATTGAAATGTCACATTGTACCCCACAAATATGCATAGTTATTATGTGTCAGTTAAAGATAAAAAAGTGTTTTCTAAAGAGCAGAAGTGCAGTGGTTGGCCCTTATACAGTAGAAAGGATATTTTGTCTATTCTAAATTCCTCATTTTAAGAGCATTGAAGGCAGATTTTAGAATTGTTTCAAGAAGGGGTTGTCAGATGGGATTGTTGTAAGGAACCGAATGTAAGAAAATTGCAGATGTTAGAGAATAGTTTCTGTCAACCCATTTTGTGGGTTGAAAAATAAAGGTAGTTGATGTCAACAGGGTCTAACTGGGAGAACATAAAGGGATCTCTAGAAAGCAGATGGCTCGGGAAGACTAAATAATGGCTGTTATAGCTTGGATGTAAGGTGTCCCCCAAAAGCTCAAGTTTGAGAAAAGGCAAGAAGATATAAAAGGTCAAATGATTAGGTTGTGAGAACCTTAATCCAATCGGTGATGGGATTAACTGGTAATGGAAGGCGGGTAGGGTGTGGTTGGAGATGGGTCATTGGGGGGTGCATTTGGGGTATATATTTTGTATCTGGCAGGTGGAGTCTCTTTGCTTTCTGATCATGTGAGCTGCTTCCCTCCGCCACACTCTTCTGCCATGATTTTCAGTCTCTTCATGAGCCCGGAGGAAAGGAGCTAGCCATCTATGGACTGAAACCTCTGAAACAGTGAGCCCCTAAATACACTTTTCCTCCCCTAAAATTGTTCTTGTCAGGTCTTTTAGTCACATCAGTAAAAAAGCTGACTAAAACAATGGCTTCCAAAGATGTCCATAGTCTAGTCCCAGGACCGGTAAGTACATTACCTTACATGGCAAAGGAGACTTTGTAGATGCTGCTGCGTTAAGGATCTTGAAATGGCGAGGTTATTGTGGATCATCTAAATAGGTTTGATATAATCACAAGGGTCATCCTGATGGGGTAGCAGGAGGGTGAGAGACAGAAGGTTACTGAAGGAAGCAATCTGTTTTGAAGATGGAGAAGGGGCCAGAGCCAAGGAAAGCAGGTGACTTCTAGAAGCTGGAAGAGGCAGGAAAATGGATTCTCCCCTAAAGGATTGTAAGGAACCAGCCTCTGTGCCACCCTCACTTTAGCCAGTGAAATGGATGTCAGACTGGCTTCTAGAACTGTAAGGGACTACATGTGTGTTTTTTTAAGCTACTAAATTTGCACTAATTCATTCCTTATAGCATCAATAGAAAACTAAGATGATTGCTGAGCAGATATAACAGAGGGGAGGTGGAAAGGCTCTCAAGATCAGGAGTAGTGGTCTGAAGGAGAGGTATTGGCTTAGGATTGTACACTTGAAATTTGAAGGGTGGTAAGTTTCAAGGTGTGGTTATGGGAGTGGAGTGAAGCTGAAAGTCATTTTGCTGAATTTGTTTCTTTTACCTGTTTAGTTTTTTAAATCTATAACCCACAGAATATAAAATTCACCCTTTTAAAATGTGCAACCCAGTATCTTTCAGTATATTCACAGTGTCATACATACATCACCAGTATCTGACTCCATAATTACTTAGTTTTCATATATTACAGCATTTAAAAAATACTCAATGTTTCTGCTGTAGACCTTGGAGACTATGAGGCATAAAGAGAATATTTTCATAAGAGTATATTCTTAAACATGAAAAGGTTTTCTGAATATATTATTTAATCTAGTCACCTAATTGAGAGGAATATATAGATGGTATTTGAGAGGAATATATAGATGGCCAAATGCAGACTTTCCTCCCATTGATTCAGCCAGGTTTGTGATTGTGGTAGTGGCTGTGGTAGGTCATTTCAGTGGAAGACAGATTACCAAGGCGAAGGTAAATCCTGACCACAGAGCTCCCCTTGACAGTCAAACCTGGGAGACTGAGGGAGCCTGGTTCTCGGGTTTAGCAGCCCCCAGAAACACTGGAGCTCAGCTGATATGCAGCAGCCCTTTGGGCTGTAGATGAATCCCTGACCCCACAGTCAGCAATGGGACTCTTGTGCCCATAGGTCCCAGAGTCAAGAGGTCAGTTCTCTCACTTCACTGCACCTTTGTCCCTTCCTTTTAGGGTACAAGGTAATCCCATAGATCATTGTCAAACTAATGCAGTAACCCATAATATTTCAAATCAGAACTCCCTTTTCCATTTAGTGTGAGTCTTCCTTTGCTCTCAGATTTTTCGTAACTCTGAGCTCATTTAGGAGCAAAACCTCACCTACCTGAAATTTTATGAGGCTGTTTATATTCTTTATTCAGTTAGTATGAATATTCAAACATTACTACAAAATATTCATGTGGGATGTTGGGTAATATATAATATTAGGTAAGAAATTACCTTTCTAAAATCCTAAAAATTTTGAAATCACGCAAAACAAATCAAGCCCCAGGAGTTTTGGATACAGAATTGTGGACCTGTATTGTTATTTTACACCCACTATTCATCCCTGCTCCACAGAACCTTATTCATCTCCATGTTCCCTGTAATTCTCTGCATATATTACACTCTCAGTAAGCTTGGCTGAGTGCCAGCCACTTGTTTGTTTGAATGCCACTCAGTCAGCCTTATGCCCTCACTGGGTGCAATGGTTAAATTTAGGTGTCAACTTGACTAGATTAGGGGATACCCAGATAACTGACAATATATTATTTCTGGATAGGTCTGTGAGGGTGTTTCTGAAAGAGATAAGAGATTGGCTTTTTTTTTTTTTTTGCAATCCTGGGGATTGAAACCAGGGCCTCTCATATGCTAGGCAAGCACTCTGCCACTGAGCTCCACCCCCCAGCCAGAGATTGGCATTTGAATCAGTGCAATGAAGAAGGAAGATTTGCCCTCTCCCAATGTGGGCAAGCATCATTCAATCAGCTGAGAGTCCAAACAGAACAAAAAGAGAGTGTGTTTCTCTCTTCTGGACACTCAGCTTCTTCTGCCCTTGAACATCAGAACTCTAGGTTCTCTGGCTCTTGGATTTTAGGACTTACACTAGCAACCCTCCAGGCTTTCAGGCCTTCAATCTTGGACTGAGTCATTCTCCAGCTTCCCTGGTTCTCCAGCTTGCAAATGGTATGTAGTGGGACTTCTCAGCCTCCACAATTGTGTGAATCAATTTTCCTGGTAAACCAACCAACCCTTCTCTCCCCCCCCCCCCCCCCTTCCTTCCTTCCTTCCTTCCTTCCTTCCCAAAAATGCTGCTGGTTCTGTGTCTCCAGAGAACTTTGGTTCACATACTGGGCTAGGAACATTGGTCTTAGCGTTGGGCACTAAATTAACATCACCAGACTTGAGTGTCAGTATTGCAGATCAGGGTCAGTTACTGTGCCAGTGAACACAGCCGGACCTTGAGTGGGGAAATGGCAGTATTGTGCCATTTTGGTAACTGCTCACAAAAAGGAATCAAGTGGTGCCCGAGACTGAGAAGGTTTATCTGCCAAGGCAGACTCGCACTCCCTAGATAGCCTGCTCCCTGCTTCCTTGACCCTAGAGAGCAAATGCATTTTTTCCCAAGACTACAAAAAGGCAGGGGATTGGGCCCCCTAGGCAGGCCCAACCTAAAAGATTGGAAAGTGAAATGTCTGTTCAGTTCAGTCCACAGAATGCCCACAATGAGGCTTTGAGTCCACCCCCTGTGGACTCTCAGTGTGTGACTTTACTGTGATATGATTATGAAGTTATTTATTTCACATGTGCCCTCCCCCCAAAATCAAAGCGATAATGAGAATAAGGGCTTCATAATCATTTCTGCATATTTTGGTAACAAAGAAAATGGCTGTTGACACTAATAATAAAAAACTGCTGTTCATAAATTTGAACTCTTTGTTGTCATTTATAAAAGAAACCACGTATTATGAGCTCATTAGTTACTGAACTTTATTTTGTCAAAGGAAATGGGAGTCAAGAGAGATTATGTTTCATCTTTAATATGGCTGTTCAACAACAATGCCATTATGCTGAGTTTCAGATGAATTTAATTGAACCTTAATGAACAAAATTAGTTGTTTTGTGCAATTAGATCCTATTTGAATGGGTTAGAAAATGAATAGGATGGTGAATGTAGTTGCCTTGATTTTCCTCAAGACTGACTCTCGTGGCCTCTTCCTGCCCTAGCTTTTTCCCACTGCATAAATGACTAATATTTTTAAAATTTAAGAAGTTTTTTTTTTTTTTTTTTTTTTTTTTTGGCTTGTCAGTTTTATTCCTTCAGGATACACAAAAAATATGTGGGACCTCCAAGGAGGAGAACTGGTCAGTGGGAACAGTTAGAACTAAGAGAGGGGTGCTCTTCTTGTCCCTGTGCCCAGCCTCTTGCACACCTGAGATGAGAAAGTAGCTATTGAACAGCAGCTAACAAAAAATAAGGAGGCAGCTCTGGGTGAAGATCTTCTCTTTATCATTTAATACCTTTGTGACTTGGAATTTATCTCTTGACTTTGAACCTCAGGGTCTCCATCAGTTAGTGGGAATAGTAATATATTTTCTTTTTCTCCCCCCCTCCCCCCAGTGCTAGGGTTCAAACCAAGGGCCTTGGGCATGCTAGGCAAGCACTTTACCATTGAGCTCCACCCCAAGTCCCATATCTGTTTCTTAAGAGTGGGGATGTGCATTCAGTGAGAGAATGAAGTGTTAGGCACACTGCTCAACTCAAAAAGTGGGAGCTGCTGCTGTTAATCATCATCATCATCGTCACCTTCAGTCTTGCAACTTCTTGATACCTTGATATAAAGACCATACAGCTCACCTAAATTAGGCTGCAGTTTCTAGTCAACAATAAACTTTCCCAAGTATTGCCCTAAACATTCAACTGTAGAAAGGGAAGAGGTGAGAGGGGCAATTTGCTTCAGTAGCTAGGAGGTTGGCATTCTTCTTGAGGGGGAGAAACAGGAATTGGTAAGTCTGGATAAGACAGATTGACTGGGTCCCATGAAATTTCTGCAGAGGTTCACAAGGGGAAAAAAAATTGTTTTTTTGTCAGTTCTTTCATCTGTGCAGTGAGGGAATCAGGTGATCCCTGTGGACCTCTTCAGCTCTGAAGCCTTTCTGATTCTGACGATTATTGACTTCCCTGCCTAATGGACCACATTCCAATAAGTCAGTCAGCCCTTGCCAAGAAATCCTTCAGACTTGCTGCAGAACTGCTGAAGCTTCCTGCTGTGTTCCTACTAGCACCAGGGTGGACTCAGTGCTCTGGAATGTAGCTTTCTGAGACTCGACTAAGGTGAGAATGAGGTCCAATGAGATGTGGCTCAGCTTTAATAAACGGCCTTCCCTTTGCAGCACAGCATCAACAAAGGTGAGACAATGAAAAAGCAAAAAGAATTATTCATGGGCTGGGGAGATAGCTCAGTTGGTAGAGTGCTTGCCTTGCAAGCGTGAGGCCCTGGGTTCGATCCCCAGTACTGCAAAAAAAAAAAAAAATAAAAGAATTATTCTTGTTCCCCTTGGTCACACCAACCTGAAGGTTTAAATGGTGGCTCAGTGAAAAAACAAACAAATACACAAAAAAACAGTATTTTTCCTGTTCTAACTACAAAATGCTATTGCAATATGTCAAGTCTCCTATCAAATGCTCTCCAATTATTTCCTGAAAGTTTCTAAGGGGCATCTCTGATTTGCTCATAAATAAATCTTGGTTTCCACCAGGTGACCGCCATTTTGTTATGACTTTGTATCCAAAATAACTTCAAGAGTGACAGCAGCTATCACTGCCTTCCAGATTGGGGGAGAAGGGCCTTTCTTCTGTGCCTTGTTGATAATACTGAGGCTACCTCCATGTCATGCCCAAGAAACCAGAGTGGATGGTGCAGATGTTGTGATGCTTAAGATTCAATGATACGGGGGGCTGGGGAGATAGCTCAGTTGGTAGAGAGCTTGCCTTGCAAGCACAAGGCCCTGGGTTTGATCCCCAATACCGCCAAAAAAAAAAAAAAAGATTCAATGATATGCTCTGGGCCCCTGCTGTGTGAAGTTGGGGACTATAGGGCTAGGACTGCCACTACTGTCCTTGTTAGAACGAGTATAAGCTGAGGGTGATGCCCACTGATATTTCCCTGTGCCAGCTCTGTATTTCTCTGAGGCAGGAGAAATTGTCTTCTTGCTTTTGCTCTTCTATCTATGGTGGTACTTAAATCCAAAGTAGCGGGATTTCATTTCTTAACCTCTCAAGGAGACCCTGTGCATGCTGACTTTTGGGGCTTGATTTCTTGCAGTCCTTGTTTTCATGAAGTTTCTGGGCTCCATAGGGCTGAACGTTAGAGTCTTTTACAGATATGAAGGACAAAAATTTACTCAAATTATTTGAGTAAAGGTGGTCTCTTTGTAGGGTAAAGAGGGTGGAAAACTCAGCCACATAACTGGGTCTCATAGGACTCTAGAAAGCATCTAAGCCTCATGGAAATAATAAAGGAAATGAGAACTGGAAGGTGCTTTGTGTGACCTGTTTATCCTGTTGGGCCTTTTCCCTCAGCTCACTGACCTTTAACATTTTCTATCATCTGCAATCACCTTTCCTTGTAAGGTCTTTGTTGTTGTGTGGTCTCTGCTGTCCCTTCACAATTTGATTTTTTTCAGCTTCTGCTTCCAAACACTCCAGGAACTCTTTATAAATTTCCAACCCAAAAGTCATCAGTAGAAAGTAAGTCTGGACCAACTCAAAGCAGCCGGGTGAGTCTCTCCCATTGGGGAGGCGTCCCGGATGGGACAGTGGTCCCGGAACGCAGGAAACTTTGTGAAGTAGAGCTGCCAGTGAGACGCCCCTCCCCCCGCTGGAGCAGTGAACTCGGACAACTAGGAGCGCCGAAAAGGAGGCCGCTCGGCACAGCGCTGGGACTCAGAGCAACCACTGGGGATCCGGCGGCTGCCCAGGGGAGGAGTGGCGAGGAGAGCTGTGTGGACTCATTACACCGGGGCCTGCCCTGAGGAGGAGGAGGAGGAGCGTGGCCACTTGGATTCGGAGTGACTGCACCAGAGCTACAGGCGGTTGCCAGAAGAGAAACTCCGCGACGAGCTGTTTGGACTCAGAACGACGCTTCTGAACCCCGGGGCCTGCCCTGAGGACGAGGAGGAGGAAGAGGAACGCGGCTGCTTGGATTCGGGGTGACTACACCAGAGCTTCAGGCGGTTGCCAGAGGAGAGGCTGCGTGGCGAGCTGTTTGGACTCAGACCACTTCTGAACCCCGGGGCCTGCTCGGAGGAGGAGGAGAAGCGCGGAGGGTCCTTTGGACTCGCAGTGACTGCATTAGCGCTCCAGGCGGCTGCTCAGAGGAGAAGGCGAGTGGTGAGTTGTTTGGACTTAAAGGGACAGCGCCTGAACACAGGGGGGCTGCCTGGAGAGGAAGCGTGGTGGGTCGCTTGGTCTTGAGTGGCCGCACCAAGAGCTCCGGGCGGTTGCCCATAGAACCCGTGCAGCGGGTCACGTGGATTCAGAGCCACCCAGAGCGACCACTCCTGAACACTCGGGGGGTTATCTGGAGGAGGAGGAGGAACGGGGAGGGTCACTTCGACTTGGAGTGATTGATTGCCCAGGGCTACGGGTGGTTGGTGGGAGGTGGAGGCACGCAGTGAGTTTCTTGGACTCCTAGTGACCGCACCGGAATACTGGGCAGCTGTCTGGAGGAAGAGGCGTGTGGCGGGTCTCTGGGACTCAGAGAGATTGTACGGGGCCCCAGGTGGCTGCTGAGAGGAGGGGCCGCATAGCCAGGCAATTAGGGGCAGAGCAGGGTCCCAGGATCTAGGAGGCTTCTGGGTGGAAGAGCCGCACAGAGACAGGCTTAGGGCGGAGCAAAGGTTCCAGGCCTGAGGGCATATTCTCTGAGGAGGGGCAGCCTAAGGAGATTCATCTGCGAAGGGTGAGGCTCCCAGGCCCAGGAGGTAGGGCCGGGCCCCTGAGAACTTTGCAGAGGAAGGCAGCCCAGCCCAGGCGGTAGCTGTAATTGAGGGGAACCTCTAGGAGGGTACTGACCAGCGAGACCTCCCCACCGGGTGAGTCTTCCCTGCCGGGTGAGGTTTCCCCACAAGGACGGTAAAACTAGAGACTCAGGCCCAAACAGGCCTTGCCTCAGCCCGCAGCCCAGGTCCCCTTTGGATGACCATTGGTTAACAAGTGGAGGCACCTCTGCCCACTAGCAGGGATTATACCCCTCCTGAAGGCCACCACTCCTAGAGAGGCAGCTTCCTTGTGGAGCTCCGCATTATCAACTTCCTCCAAGACTTCAGCCTACTGAAGGCTAAGGGGGGACATATATAGAAATCTTCAGGGACATTGTAAGTCAATAGAGGAAATCTGCAATATCTCAGCGGTCAACTGATACCTGAACAATATGAGAAAACAAGGAAAGAAAATGCTGCAAACAAATCTAGATGTTACATCAATAAAACCCAATGACAGCATGGCAGAAGAAATGACAGAAAAGGAGTTCAGAATGTACATAATTAAAATGATCAGAGAAGCAAACGATGAGATGAAAGAGCAAATGCAAGCATTGAATGATCGCACCAATCGACAGTTAAAAGAGCAAATACAGGAAGCAAAAGATCATTTCAATAAAGAGTTAGAGATATTGAAAAAAAACCAAACAGAAATCCTTGACATGAAAGAAACAATAAACCAAATTAAGAACTCCATAGAAAGCATATCCAATAGGATAGAACACCAGGAAGACAGAACCTCAGACATTGAAGACAAAATATTTAACCTTGAAAACAAAGTTGAACAAACAGAGAAGATGGTAAGAAATCATGAACAGAATCTACAAGAACTATGGGATATCATGAAAAGGCCAAATTTAAGAATTATTGGGATTGAGGAAGGCCTAGAGAAACAAGCCAAAGGAATGAACAATTTATTCAATGAAATAATATCAGAAAATTTCCCAAATCTGAAGAATGAAATGGAAAATCAAGTTCAAGAGGCTTATAGGACTCCAAATACACAAAATTACAACAGACCCACACCAAGGCACATTATAATGAAAATACCTAACATACAAAATAAAGACAGAATTTTAAAAGCTGTGAGAGAAAAGAACCAAATTACATTCAGGGGGAAACCAATACGGATATCAGCAGACTTTTCAATCCAGACCCTAAAAGCTAGAAGGGCCTGGAACAACATTTTTCAAGCCCTGAAAGAAAATGGATGCCAACCAAGAATCTTATACCCAGCAAAACTTACCTTCAAATTTGACGATGAAATAAAATCCTTCCATGATAAACAAAAGCTAAAAGAATTTACAAAAAGAAAGCCAGCATTACAAAACATTCTCAGCAAAATATTCCATGAGGAAGAGATGAAAAACAAAGCAGCAAATCAGCAAAGGGAGGAATTATCCTAAAGGAATTGTCAAATAAAGGAGGAAACAAGTTGTGTCAAAGAAATAAATAAATAGAATTTAAAAAATGAACCAAATGACCGGGAAACCAAATCATATCTCTATAATAACCCTGAATGTTAATGGCCTGAATTCATCAATCAAAAGACATAGACTGGCTGATTGGATTAAAAAGAAAGATCCAACAATATGTTGCCTGCAAGAGACTCACCTCATAGAAAAAGATACCCATAGACTAAAGGTGAAAGGATGGGGAAAAACATACCATGCGCATGGACTCAGCAAAAAAGCTGGAGTATCCATCCTCATTTCCGATAGTGTGGACTTCAAGCCAAAGTTAGTCAGAAGGGATAAAGAAGGTCATTTCATACTGCTTAAGGGAAGCATAAATCAGCAAGATATAACAATCATAAACATCTATGCCCAAAACAGTGGCTCATCCATGTATGTCAAACAAATCCTTCTCAATTTCAGAAACCAAATAGACCATAACACAGTAATACTAGGGGATTTTAACACGCCTCTCTCACCACTGGACAGATCTTCCAGACAAAAATTGAACAAAGAAACCATGGATCTCAATAACACAATCAATAATTTAGACTTAACGGACATTTATAGAATATACCATCCAACCAAGAGCGAATACACTTTCTTCTCAGCAGCACATGGATCCTTCTCTAAAATAGACCATATATTATGCCACAAAGCTAATGTTAGCAAATACAAGAAGATAGAGACACTAGCATGTATTCTATCAGATCATAATGGATTGAAGTTAGAAATAAATGAAAGAGTAAAACACAGAAACTATTCCAACATCTGGAGATTAAACAATATGCTATTATATGATGAATGGATAACAGAAGATATTAGGAAGGAAATTAAAAAATTCTTAGAGGTAAATGAGAACAAAGAAACATCATATCAAAATCTCTGGGACACTATGAAAGCAGTACTTAGAGGGAAATTTATTTCATGGAGCCCATTTAATAAAACAAGTAAAACTCAACAAATAAACGACCTAACACTACAGCTCAAAGCCCTAGAAAAAGAAGAACAGACCAACACCAAAAGTAGTAGAAGACAGGAAATAGTTAAACTCAGAGCCGAAATCAATGAAATTGAAACAAAAGAAACAATACAAAAAATTGACAAAATAAATAGTTGGTTCTTCGAAAAAATAAACAAAATTGATAAACCTTTAGCCACACTAACAAAGAGAAGACGAGAGAAAACCCAAATCACTAAAATTTGGAATGAACAAGGAAATATCACAACAGACAGGATTGAAATACAAAACATAATTAGAAGCTATTTTGAAAATCTATACTCCAACAAAATAGAAAATTTCGAAGACATCAACAGGTTTCTAGAGACATATGAATTGCCTAAACTGAACGAGGAGGACATAAACAATTTAAATAGACCAATTTCAAGTACTGAAATAGAAGAAGTCATCAAAAGCCTATCAACAAAGAAAAGTCCAGGACCAGATGGGTTCTCAGCTGAGTTCTACAAAACCTTTAAAGAAGAGCTCATTCCAATACTTCTCAAAGTATTCCATAAAATAGAAGAGGAGGGAACCCTCCCAAACTCATTCTATGAAGCCAATATCACACTGATACCTAAACCAGACAGAGACTCATCAAGGAAAGAAAATTTCAGACCAATATCCTTAATGAACATCGACTCAAAAATTCTCAACAAAATTTTAGCAAATCGCATACAAAAACATATTAAAAAGATAGTGCACCATGATCAAGTGGGCTTCATCCCAGGTATGCAAGGTTGGTTCAACATCAGGAAATCAATAAACGTAATTCACCATATTAATAGACTTAAAGTCAAGAATCACATGATTATTTCAATAGATGCAGAAAAAGCATTTGATAAAATACAGCACCCCTTCATGCTCAAAACACTAGAAAAAATAGGGATAGTGGGAACATTCCTTAACATTGTAAAGGCCATCTATGCTAAGCCCATGGCTAATATCATTCTAAATGGTGAAAAACTGAAAGCATTCCCCCTAAAAACTGGAACAAGGCAGGGATGCCCTCTTTCACCACTTCTATTCAACATTGTTCTTGAGACTCTGGCCAGAGCAATTAGACAAACCAAAGAAATTAAAGGGATACGAATTGGAAAAGAAGAACTCAAACTATCCCTGTTCGCTGATGACATGATTATATATTTAGAGGAACCTGGAAATTCCACCAGAAAACTCTTAGAACTCATAAGTGAATTCAGTAAAGTAGCAGGTTACAAGATCAATGCCCATAAATCCAACGCATTTTTATACATAAGTGATGAATCTTCAGAAAGAGAAATTAGGAAAACTACCCCATTCACTATAGCCTCGAAAAAAATAAAATACTTGGGAATCAATCTCACAAAAGAGGTGAAAGACCTCTACAATGAGAACTATACAACACTAAAGAAAGAAATTAAAGAACACCTTAGAAGATGGAAAGATCTTCCATGTTCTTGGATAGGAAGAATTAATATTGTCAAAATGGCCATACTACCTAAAGTGCTATACAAATTCAATGCAATTCCAATTAAAATCCCAATGACATACCTTACAGAAATAGAGCAAGCAATCATGAAATTCATCTGGAAGAATAAGAAACCCAGAATAGCTAAAGCAATCCTTAGCAGGAAGAGTGAAACAGGGGGTATTGCAATACCAGATCTTCAACTCTACTACAAAGCAATAGTAACAAAAACGGCATGGTATTGGTACCAAAATAGAAAGGTAGATCAATGGTACAGAATAGAGGACACGGACACAAACCCAAATAAATACAATTTTCTCATACTAGACAAAGGTGCCAAAAATATGCAATGGAGAAAAGATAGCCTCTTCAACAAATGGTGCTGGGAGAATTGGAAATCCATATGCAACAGAATGAAACTAAACCCATATCTCTCACCATGCACGAAACTAAACTCAAAATGGATTAAGGACCTCGGAATCAGACCAGAGACCCTGCAGATTATAGAAGAAAAAGTAGGTCCAAATCTTCACCTTGTTGGTCTAGGATCAGACTTCCTTAACAGGACTCCCATAGCACAAGAAATAAAAGCTAGAATCAACCACTGGGATAGATTCAAACTAAAAAGCTTTCTCTCAGCAAAGGAAACTATCAGCAATGCGAAGAAAGAGCCTACAGAGTGGGAGAATATCTTTGCCAATCATACTTCAGATAGAGCGCTAATCTCCAGAATCTATAAAGAACTCAAAAAACTTTACACGAAGAATACAAATAACCCAATCAACAAATGGGCTAAGGAAATGAATAGACACTTCACAGAAGAAGATCTACAGGCAATCAACAAACATATGGAAAAATCTTCAACATCTCTAGTAATAAGAGAAATGCAAATCAAAACTACCCTAAGATTCCATCTCACCCCAATTAGAATGGTGATTATCAAGAATACAAGCAACAACAGGTGTTGGCGAGGATGTGGGGAGAAAGGTACACTCTTACATTGCTGGTGGGGCTGCAAATTAGTGCAGCCACTCTGGAAAGCAGTGTGGAGATTCCTTAGAAAACTCGGAATGGACCCTCCATTTGACCCAGCTATCCCACTCCTTGGCCTATACCCAAAGGACTTAAAATCAGCATACTACAGAGATACAGCCACATCAATGTTCATAGCTGCTCAATTCACAATAGCCAGACTATGGAACCAACCTAGATGCCCTTCAATTGATGAGTGGATAAAGAAACCGTGGTATATATATACAATGGAATATTACTCAACCATAAAGAATGATAAAATTATGGCATTTGCAGGCAAATGGATGAAATTGGAGAATATCATGCTAAGTGAGATAAGCCAATCTCAAAAAGCCAAGGGACGAATGATATCGCTAATAAGTGGAGGATGACACATAATGGGGGGGAGGGAAGGGTTAGTGTTAGGGTTAGAGTTAGGGTTAGGGAGGGGGGCAAGTATGGAGGAAGGAAGGAATGTATAGAGGGTAAAGAGGGGTGGGAGGGGTGGGGGGAAGGGAAAAAATAACAGAATGAATCAAACAACATTACTCTATGTAAATTTATGATTACACAAATGGTATGCCTTTGTGCCATGTACAAACAGAGAAACAACATGTATCCCATTTGTTTACAATAAAAAATAAATAAATAAATAAATAAAAAAAAAAAGAAAGTAAGTCTGAATTTTTTTCTTTTTGTTTATTGATCTATGCCTGATATTTGAAAGAGTTAGTCTACCACTTAATAAACGATTAATTAGTGAGTACCCTTTGGGACAAGTTAGTTTTCTTTACCTTCAAAGTGGAGATAATATAGTAGCTAAATTACAGGATTCTTGTAAGAATTAAATGAATTAATATTTGTAGTGCATATGGAGTAGTGTCTGCCACAGAGTAAATGCAAGAGAAGCGTGTCTTTTTTTTTTTTTTTCAGTCCTGGAGATTGCACCCAAGGCCTCATGCAGGCTAAGCAAGCACTCTACCTCTGAGCCATGTCCCCAGCCCTGAAGCACAACTTAAATAAGATTGTGTAAAAATGTCTGTACATACTTGATGTTTAGTAAATATTTTTGGAATAAATTAATTTATTGAGTGATCAGATTGCCTTTTCCCTATTAGAGAACTCTTTTTACAGGTGTCTTCACCTTCTCCTTTATTCTTAATTTGACTAATCTTGGGTCAGTTTTTCACTAAAGGACACTGGGGTTTGGGGTCTTGTTACCAGCAAAATGACTTATGTAGAAGGAACCTCTTAAAAGACAACATACTATACTCAAAACTATCCCTTTTCCCCAAGGACTGTTTAAAATGCATGTACCTTGTTATATTGTGTGCATAAATGAATATGTAACAACAAATCCCACCATTATATACAACTGTAAGGCACCAAATAACAAAATATGGGGGAAATGCATGTACCTGACTCCTGCCTTAGGAAAATTCTTTCCCAGTGGGTTCTTGGTTTCCCTTGCTCAGATATCCATGGCAGTCTTTCCCATTGGTTCTCCAAATAGGCTCAGTCTTCTTTAACTCTCAAGGATAAATAAAAAGCAGAGACTCTTTGTTATGCAACTGTCTTCTCTTTCTCCCTGTCATTCTTTGACCTTCTTCCTGAAGCTCAGAGACCTCAGATTGCAGAAAGGAGGCTTTCTCCGCTGAGTACTCCTGTGCATTCTTATGCACACGGCTGCATTTGGATGCCAAGCTGCTCCTGCTCTGACCTAAAGGTATCTGGATTTTTATTTCCAAGTTAGAAGGCCACCTGAGAGCTGGGGATAACATTTCCAGGGCCACCAATCAGAAATTGAGCTGAACTCTTTAATATTCTTTCCTTTGGCTCTTATGAGAGCTAAGTTCCCTAAGAGGTCCTAAGTTATCAGAGAGAAAGTTTTTCAATTTAATTTTTTTTAGGAAGTTGAGTCTCTTAGGTCCCCCAGTTGAAATGGAGCAGTGGAGGGAGCTGGCCAGGGAGTCTTTCTTGTGTCAGTGGCCAGGGCCAGGTAAATGGGGGCAGAAGTGAAGTCTGAGGAGGGACACTGGAGGAGCACAGCAGATAAAGCCATCAGCTTCTATGGTGTCAGGCTCAGATGGCTGCTGTCTGGATGGCTAAATTGTTATTTCTTGGTAACTTCCATTTGATTATTCATGCTGTAAAGCCTGGAAGGACCTGACCAGACCACTTCCAGGCCTTTGAGGGCTGTGGTTCTCAATCAAAGCTACATGGCAGTATTACTTAGGGAGTTACTTAAAAAATAGAGACCCTTGGTCTTCACTCCAGACCTTATAAATTGAAGTCTCTTAGAGCTGGGGGCCTAGGAATTAATGATGCTCTAATCATCCACAGGTCTGAATGCTGCCTTGGGCCAGTCTGCATACTATAAGGGAAATGAATCCAATTCCTTTGGGTTGAATGGCATTCCAATTACAAAAACAGAAATATTGCCACATGCAACCAACTTTCACATTCAAAGACCTGAATTTGAGTCTCATCTCTGCCACTGAGATTATTTTGAATAAGTCATTCAACCTCTTTTTTAAAATTTTTAAATTTTCTTTGTTCTAAGTAGTTGTACATGACAGTAGAATTCATTTATACATTTTGATGAATCATACATAAATAGAGTGTACTCTCTCATTTTGGAGCCTCATTTTCTTCATCTGTAAAATGGAATAGGGATATTTGCCCTGTCTACTATATAGAGTCATTTCAAGTAGAAAACAGAATAAATAAGTGGAAGTGCTTTAAAAACTGAAAACTGGTGCTCTCTTTGACAACACATACACTAAAAATTGGAATGACACAGAGATTAGCATGGCCTCTGCAGAAGGGGAACACAAATTCATGAAGCATTCCATATATTTTTAAAGCTTCTTCACAGCAAAGGAAACAGTTAAGAGCATGAAAAGAAAGCCTGCAGAATGGTAGAAAATCTTTGCCACCTGCTCATTGGGTAGGGCATTAATGTCCAAGATATACAAAGATCTCGAAAACCTTAACACCAAAAAATAAATAAATCAAAATAACCGAACCAATAAGTGGGCCAAGGAAATAAACAGACACTTCTCAAAAGAAGACATACAAACCGTCAATGAATATATGAAAAAATGTTCAACATCTCTAGCAATTAATGAAATGCAAATTAAAACTACACTGAGATTCATTTCATTCCAGTCAGAATGGCAATTATCAAGAATACAAGTAACAATAAGTATTGGTGAGGATGTGTGGAAAAGGATACACTCATACACTGTTGGTGGGACAGTGAATTGGTGTACCACTCTGGAAAGCAGGATGGAGATTCCTCAAAAAACTAGAAATGGAAGTACCATTTGACCCAGTAATCCCACTCCTTAGTATATAGCTAAAGGATTTAAAATTAGCATACTACCATGATACAGTCACATCAGTATTAATATACATCATAATAGCTAAGCTATGGAGCCAGTCTGTGTGCCCTTCAACAGATGAATGGATAAAGAAAATGTAATATATATAGACAATGGAGTATTACTCGGCCATAAAGAAGAATGACTTTATGACATTTGCTGGTAAATGGATGGATCTGGAGACTACCATGATAAGTAAAATAAGTCAATCCCCCAAAACCAAAGGTCGAATGTTTTCTCTGATAGGTGGAAGCTAGCCAACAATAAGGGGTGGGGTGAGGGGGAGAATAGAGAAGTTCAGTGGAGTAGACAAAGGGGAATGAAGGGAAGAGAGGGAAAATGGGAAAGGAAAGACCGTGGAATGAATCTGACCTGACTTTCCTATGTACATATATGAATATGCCACAGTGAATCTCACCATCATGTACACCCACAAAAAATTAATTTAAAAAATATGGGTAAATGGCAGGAAGATCAATAGAGGGAAGGGAGCAGGGGGTGGGTAAGGGAAGGGAAAGGAGAGGTACTGGAAACCAAATTAGAACAAGTTGTAGTCCATGCTTTTATAATTGTGTCAAAATAGATTCTACTGTCATGTATAACTATAAAGAACAAATAAAAAAAGAATTAAAAAATAGCAATCAAAGATATGACATATACAAAGCCCTACAGAGACTGTTAACAGTTTAGATATTTGATGTCACCCAAAAGCTCACGTGTAAGACAGCACAAGAAGGTTTAGAGGTGAAACGATTGGGTTATGAGATTCTTAACCCAACCAGTGAATTAATCCCCTGATAGGGATTAACTGAGTGGTAACTGTAGGGTAGGATGTGGCTTAAGGAGTTAGGTCCCCGGGGGCCTGCCTTTGGGGGTTTACGTTTTGTCCTTGTTGAGCAGAGCTCTTTTTCTCTCTGCTTCTTGATGGCCATGTCCTGAGCTGCTTTCCTTCACTACCCTCTTCTGCCACGATGTTCTGCTTTACCTAGAGCCCAGAGCAATGGAGCTGGCCATATATGGACTAGGACCTGAAACTGTGAGCCCCAAAATAAACTTTTCCTCCTCTAATTGTTCTTGTCAGTTCGTTTGGTCTCAGTGGTGAAAAAACTGGCTAAAACAGAGATTAATTCTATTAGTTTTCTGTTGATGAATTTGTAGCAAATCCAATGAAACAGAAAGCCCTGTGTGAATGCTTCTTTTGATTCTGCCTCATGTACAATTGAGACAAGTTTATTTAAACTATATAATTCTTTGATCCCACCATCAAGAAGCAATTACTGAACTCTCAGATGAAAATGAGGGAAATGAACACATGCATTTACTTCTGTTGCCACCCTAAAGCCAAGTAAAATTACAGTGTAATGGGTTTTAATGGGATAAAAACACAGTAACAAATAAGTGGGAGAGAAAGTAATATTTTGAATAATGGAAGCCAGAAAGTCAAGGGACGGCAAAAAACTTGGTAGACTTGAGGACACTGAGTCCTGAGCTAGGAGTGCAGAAAGCCAAGAGGGAAGGCAACCAACCACACAGGACTCTCCCCCAGCAAAGGCTTGGGAATCAAAATTCCATGTACATATACAACTGAGGATGAGGGCAGAGGTCCAAGTAAACAAACTGTTGAAAGACTGTTCAAGTAAAAAGTAAGAAACATTGCAATGGACACCCCGAATTTCTTCAAAGTCTCAGGAATTGTGTCTCGTATTTCTAGAAGTAGGGATTAAGGTAGAAATGAAAATAGGAGAATTGTTCAAGTTTATTTCAGAAGACTCCCAATACCTCCCATCAGGGAGGCAGCCTCTTTTCTGCCTCAGGAGAAGACTGGAAGTTTGGCTGCTAGGAAAAATGGGACAGAAAACTGGACTCGAGGCCAACAGGCACAACTGAGCCCGTTGACCATATTGGAAATTAGGAGGTTACATGAGGGTTTACAAAGTGACAGGAGACTAGGCCCTCTCCCTGACTTTGTTCTTTGAGTGCTGGCAACCAGGTTTATCTTGTAAAGGGAGGAGAGTGGATTCTGGCCCACGAGAAGAGCCCTGACATTTCTAACACAGGACACAAAACAGTTTAACTAATAGGGCAGCTCAGAGTTGCCATCCTTTTCTTTGCCATTGAGCTTCCAAATGAGTTTTTTTTTTTTTTTTTTTTTTTTTTTTTGGTTACAGATCACCAGATATTTGAGAAGGACATGTGAAAGACAGACACAAACAACCAAAAATCAAGAAAATCCAAATACAGAAAATTCAACTGAAGAACAAGAGAGATTTAAAAACAAAACAAAGCAAAAAAATCTCCTGTGATTACTACCCTCAGGAAAATACGAGAAGGTATTACATCTCTAAAATGAGACCAGATGCTACTAAAAAGATCATTCAAAGAACCTAGGTAAGAAAGTTATCCAAATCTCTGAAAAACAGAGCTATACAAGAGATAAGAGGAAAGAGGAACAAAAAAGTACAAAATGAGCCCTAGAGATCAGACATCCAAATATGTGGAGTCCTGGAAAGAGAAAACAGGTGGTGAAATCACTAGTGAAACAATTCAACAATTTTTTCCAAAACTTATGGACATTAAATTATAAGGACGCATTGAATACCCAACATTCAGTGATGAAAAGAGATCTATGAGTCATCATTCTGAAATTTCAGAAGTGTGCATCCAAGTACTAAGAGCTCCTATGAACTTCAGGTTTTATTCACAGAATCAACTATTACAATAGCACAAAAACTCCCAGGAGCCCTAATGGAATCTAGAAGGCACAGGAGTAAAGAAAAAAAACTATTTCTAACCTTGAATACTGCATCCAACCAAATTATGAATTTAGTTTGAGACAGGAAGATATTTTCCATATACACAAAAACAAGTAATTTACTTCACATGTGCTCTTTCTCAGAAAGTTGCTAGAGAAAATGCTCAATTGAAATAAAGGTTCAAGGCCAAAAAATGAAGGTATGGTTTTCTAGTTATTCTTCATGTGCCTATTCAGATTTAGTTTCCATCCTTCCCTGTGCCCAGGAGCCTGGCCTCTTTGTTTTTCATTAACTGGACCTCCTTGATGGCTGATTTAATGTTGGGTTTGGCCAGTAAAGACACTGACAGGCAATCAGCAGGAGGGAACTTGGGCTGTAATATTTTCCCCCATCCTTCCTTCCTGCTGGGCCTCAGTGTGGCAGAGGCTGTTTCTACCTAAGACCATGACCTCCATCGGGTAACTCCTGATCCATGACTCTGGTTCTTACCCAATTCCCTTCCCTTTGCAGTTATGGCTTTTCACTGTTGCTGTCTAGTAGCAGCACTAGAGATCCACCAGTCCTGATTCCAACAGGGCCAAATGCTTTGAGAGACAGTTCATCTGAAAATAATAGAATGCTTCCTATTCTTCAAGATCCTGAGAGGTGAAAAATGCAAGAGAGGGCAGACTTGGGGTTTAGTCATAAGAACATAAAAAGTAATCAAATGAAAAACAAAACAATGAAAATATTAAATTCAGGAAAGATAAAAAGTCGTGCTGGAAAAGAAAAGTAATTGTAGCATACTACATGGTTTAGCTATAGCACTTATATAGTCTAAGAATGTTTCTGAATAATTAACAAAAATTTGTATAACTCATTGGAAGCAGGAGGTGAGAGCAGAAAGGTTAGTTGGCGAGAGCTGGCGATCATGGTGGTGGTAAGTGAGATTTACATCCTCATCTTTCTCAGTGGGAAGTCAGTATATAAAACTAAAAGTGAAGAAATAGTAGGATATACTATAAAGAACAGAAATAATCTATAAGAAGAATATTAAAAGTAAACCAAAACTATTTTCCTGTAAGGAAAGGAAAAGAGTGAATTGAAAACCTGCTGTTTTGTTTTGTTTTTATCCAGGTGTGTACACTATTATCTGTATACAATGATTAAGTATACATTTGATAAAAATACAACTCATTTTTCTTTCAAAGAGGAAAAAGAAATAATTTACTAATTCTCTATCTCAAATATTAAGAACTCTCCAAACTTCTAAGCTGCCTTCTGTCAGGAGGACAGAACCTAAGACAAAAGGGTCCAGGAACAAGCTGCCTGGAGGGTGGGAAGGCTGGAGACTGCGGGGACAGGGTCAGCCAGTGGAACCTCACCCAGGGAAGCTCAAAAGTGAAATAATCAAAAGACACAAGCGGAACAGGCCGAGCTGTTCCCAACATCAAGGGATAACCCTAGAGGAAGGAGCACTGAAATTGCTCAGAAAGCTGAGTTCTGTTACGGGGCCTCAAATCTGCTGCCAAACTCTGGCAGCTAAAAACCAAAACTGGGGCATGAACTGTTACATAATCGTCATGATCACAGAGAATTATAGAATGTTCTCAGGGGAGGAGGAAGAGCTTTTCTTAGCAATAAATTCTCAAAGAAATATCTCATGTGGGGCTGCCATAGGACACATTAGGTGATGTGCACAAGACCCTCAGAAATTGCTGCAGCGGGCGTGGGGGATACGTTTCCTCGGCTTCCTTTGACAGAAGCCCAAGCTGGAGAGCTTTGCAGGGGTGAATTAAGAGCTGGGAGTTTGGATGTGGAGCCTGACCAGCGAAGTGCCCAAGGATGTCTGGCTATGTAGTTAACTAATTATCAAACATAGAGAACGTGTTTTTAAAATCTGAGACACGTGAGAACTTGTATGAACAGCCAAACGAAGCAGATGTTGAGGGCAGTTGTAAAGCTGGGAAGGCAAAGCAGAAAAGTGAGATGAGCATTCTGCGGGTATGAGAACTACCTGGCTGTCCTAGGGCTGCCAGCAGAGGACCTAAGATTCAGACAGAACCTACTTCCCCAGGGACTGAGAAGGGAAAGGAGAGCCAAGGGTCCCTAGGAAGTAGCCTCTGAAGGTTTGAACCTGCTGTCTTTGGAACTTGAGGCTTCCGGGTCTGATGACTCAGCAGGGTGACTTAATTGTGTCCCAGGTCTCTTATCAGCCTATTATTACATCCAGAACCTTCCCACTTGGCAGAAAAGTCGTTATGCTTTTGATTTGCTTGCACTTCAAAGGAAGTGAGAAACTGGGAGCCTTCTGGATTCACTAACCTTAAAAGACCCTGGAAGCTAAGAGGAAGACAAGTTTTATTCTGATTTGGAGGCTGCAGAAACTTCTGAAGGCGGCAGCTTGTTGATTAAGCCTTGAATGGGAGGGGTTGATGCTAGTAGCAGCACAGAGGGCCAACAAGACTTGGGGACAGGAAGGACAACAGTAGGGCTAGTGACTGGATGTGGCCAGAGTGTCAGCTGTTTGAAGGAAGTGCACAGAGATGAAGATTGAAAGCCAGACCAGGATGTGCTCCGCTGGGTGCCGAATGCTAGACCAGAAGAGCATTGAGCATCTGGGGGGCTGATGTCAACTCTTGTGGGCAATGCCCGGGCTGAAGATTCAGAAACAGGTGGTGGCGATGGCAAATGTGTGTTAGAACGTTACTCTTCTCTCCTTGTGTCCATTGTCCAAGTACCATTTCTAGTGCCCTGAGCAGCCAGACTGGAATCTCCTTAACGACCTTACTTGAAATCATGTGAGGTTGTTATAGGGCATATTAAGTGTCGTACATGACAAGACTGTGCTGGGTGCTATTTTGTTCTAATTTTATGCCAAGTGAAGGGCAGTTTTCTCAAAGTCAACACAGCTAGTAATGGTGCAACTGGGCTTAAGACTTAGCCCCATGCCATTGCCCATCAGCCCTTGGTCCCCTCCTTGAAGCACCAGCCTTCTTTTATAGTCACATTGAACCCAGTACTCAGTGCAGAGCAGGTGCTCAAATGATTCTTCTTGGCCTCCAGAGTAGGATGTAAGGAAGATCTGCCTGGCTTAGGTGGAGGGGCTCCTGCCCTGGAGGCAGCCAGGGACTCAGCTGCAGGGGTAGTGGCAACTCCTGTCTCCCAACCTAAATTATTTGCACCTTCATAAGCTCAGGAAACTCACCCATGTGCCTTTTAAGTCCTGCTCCTAAGGAGAAGGCCCAGAAGGACAGATAGGTGGCTGGGTGCCACTTATTATGTGTATGAGAAGGTCCCCTATCCCTGCTCTTGGCTTTTAGACTTCTAATTAGAACAGGGCTTTGCTAATAATCTTTAACTTTGGAGAAGGACTGATCTTGGAGGCTGTGACCTCTGCCACAAAGTTTATATCTGCTGAAGTTTCTGGCATGGTCAAGGGTATCTCTCAGTGGTGACATTAAGTATGAAATAGATGTTCTGCTCTGGGTTCCTGGGTCAGGGTAGGGGTGGGAGGCAAGGGTATGAACTCCTCATGATAATTTCTATTCAGCCTCAGGAAGCCCGACCACGGGATCAGACTTTCCAGTCAAAGAGGAGACAATTAGATAGTATTCCCTCCACCTCGTATCATGGTCTCTAAAATTTTGTTAGTAGAAACCTATATACTTTTTGCATTTGGAATGTTCTATTAAGATGCTGATCCATCTGGCAAATACTGTATTTTAAATACTTATTACTGATTTCTTGGGAATATTTGCATGAGATAATTATGGGCAACCTAGGGTAGGACCATTAAGGGAACAGAATAGAGGAAGGTTGGAGATGTGGACAACTATTGGCAGTGGACTGAAAGAGGGTACACTGGTTGGAGAATCTTAAAGCACCTGGGACAATTCTACATAAACATGTCAGATAGAACAGATTCCACAGCTTAAATAGAATAAAACAGAGTCATCAAAAAAGTTGTCAAGCCAGGTCTCGAGAGTCAGAGAATCCATCTGTCTGTCTTCAAACCTATAACAAGGTCCTGCTTTCTGACTGGCACTGGGCCAGGTGCTAGAGGAGATACTTAGTTTAGCCAGGATCCCTTCCCTCAATGAGTTTCCAGTCGTGTTGGATGAAGAAAGAAGAGCCAAACAGACACACAGACGACCCTGAACAAGACAGTGAGTGTTAAGGCTCTTGCGACAGGAGCAGTGGTACTACAGGACTTCCAGGGCAGGCACACCAGGTGACACGCTTCCTGGAGAAGGTGGCTTCCGAACCAGGCCTTGAGGAGTGGGTAGGACCCCAGCACAGGGATCTTGGGAAAGGCATCTAGACTCAGGGGACACGGAAAGGAAAGGAGATGGGATATTTCTGGGAATCTTAAGGGACTAGGAAGTGACCTGAGTGGCTTCATGGAACTTTTGAAAGAGAGAGAGTTTGGAGATACAGGCAGAAGGGTCCCAGGCCTGGCTCTAAGGAGCCTGAGGGCGGTGGCTCAGGGCCAACTCTGTTCCCAGGAGGAAGGTTGCTTGACTGTTACCCTTGATAACAAGAAAGGGCTCTTGATGGAAGGCAGGAGGAGAGAAGGGTGCTTTAGGGTTAGGCAGACCTGAGCAGAATTACCAGCTTTTGATTTTGTTAAGAAGTTCAACAGAAACTATTTGGTTTTCTGTGCCTTTACGTTTTTCATCTCTAAAAATCTTTTCTTAGAAGAAAACATTTAGCACAACTATACCTAAAATGTTCTCAAATTCTGGGGCTGGCAGCTATGTCCTTATGACACTCTCCATTTTTTTTTTAAATTAATTAATTTTTTAAAATTTATTTATTTATTTATTTATTTTTTTTATTTTAGAGCTCTTGGGAATTCCCAAGGGAGCAGGAGCAACATCTGTTTCAACTCTCCCCAGCCCTGTGCGGCAAACGAAGGCCACATCCCTCTGGCGGGTGGAGGCTGAAGTTGGAGGAAGTGATGTGGTTAGCAGAGGACCGCACGATTCTTCCCCACTGGGCTCTATGTCTTGAAAGTGCCCAGGGTTCCAGTCTCAGCAGGATGCAAAGCCTGGGCAGGGGCAGCCCCACACTGAGCGGCTCAGGATGAGGTCTGCGAGGAGCATGCAGTCAGGGTACCAGCGCTTCAGAACCTGATTCTTCAGCTTTCATAACAGTGAAAACTTGGAAACATCTGAAGTGTTCAATAAGAGGGGATTGATTAAATAAATCATAAAAGAAGCACGGGCCGGCATGGTCAATGGTCAATACCATTTATTATGAAGAACAATTGTCATAATATTGTCAATTAACAAGTAGATTTTAAGGCAGCATGTACAATCTGAGTCCACTGCAAATATCCATATGTCCCCCTTAGTACAATTCATAAATATCCATTATCCCAGCAAAGACCCACCACTCAATCTGCACCCAGCACACCTCCCCCCGGGTACAGATCCAGTAGCTCTGCTCCCGCCACTGTCACTGTTTGCCCTTCTCCTCTGGATTGGTACCCTCCCCTTAAAAACATGCCATAATATGACTCATTCAAAAAGCTAAAATAAAATCCAGAATTTTCCTTGACTTCTCTGTCCTGTCACTTACAATATCATCTCTGCTTCCCGTACTAGCAATGTCTTTGCAAACAGTTCTTTATATTTGTCTCGTCGTCCTCTCCCCCATTCTCTCTTAAATCCACCTCAATCAATCATGTTCTTGTTCCCACTGCTCCACCCAAACTGCTCTGGTGAAGTCATCACGGCCAGAATCGGCTTGACACTGTCAAATCAGTTTCCACCCCCCGAACTTCGCCTTCCAGCTGCTTTGTCACAGTGGAACACATTTGCTTTTGGCACAGTCAGTGCTGCTGGTTTTCCTCTTTCCTCTCTGGCTGTCTCTTTGTGAATAATGTTGCTGGGCTCTCATTTTCCTACTTTTGAATGTTGCTGTGCTCTGGGGCTTTGTCCTCAGACCTCTCTTCTCTATAAGTGATTTCATCTGGCCTGTGATTTTAAACACCATCTGTTTTAGTTAGCTTTTGCATCACTGTGACCAAAACGCCTGACAGGAACAACTTAGAGGAGAAGTTGATCCGGGGCTAGTGGTTTCAGAGGTCTCCGTCCACAGCGGGCCGACTCCACTGCTGTGCGCCCCAGGTGAGGCAGTACTTCATGGAGGGAGGGCCCAGCAGAGGAAAGCTGGTCAGCTCCTGGTGGAGTCGGTAAGCGGCGGGGTGGGGTGGGAAATGGGAGGTGGGAAGGGCCAGAGGAGAACAATCCTCCCAGGGCACACCCAGGTGACCCACCTGCTCCAGCCACGCCCCACCTGCCCTCAGTTACCACCCAGTTAGTCTATTCCAACTAGGGTGGACTGTTTAGGTCGCAGCTCCCATAATACAATCAACTTCCCTCTAAGTCTCTCTGCCTTAGCACAGGAGCTCTTGGGGGACACCTCATATGCAAACCCTAGCACCATCTTACGCTGCAAATGTCAGAATGATATCTCTGTGCTTGGATGCTTGATCAGCATCTGCACCTTGTTCTCCAAGTGGAACTTTTAGTTTCCCCGGACCGCCCTCCCTTGCTCAGCGCCTCCTAAAGGTCTGTCTTGTCCGCTCAGGTCATTTCGATCTCTGTTTCTCTTGCCTTCCATAGTAGCACATCAGCAGACCCTGCTGGTACCTAAAGCGGTTCCTGAACCTGACTACCACTTACCACTGCCCGGCTCTCAGCTGGGTCCAGGCTCGCTGCTCTCCCTCTACCTGGCCCTGCTGCCTCCTTCCAGGTGGTGTCTACACAGCAGCCAGACCTGTTCTAACACGTTCACCCCTGCTTAAAACCTTCAGTGGCATCCACCACACAAAATAAATCCACAATCCTTACCACTCCCACAAAGCCCTGCCATCGGGCCTCATCTCCTGCCTTCCCCTTGCTCCCTGCCTTCCTCTCAACACCAGCCCCTGTGCTGTTCCTTAGTCATGCCAGAACATTCCTGCCTCAGGGTTGTTTCATTTGCTCTTGTCCCTGTTTGGAAGTCTTTTCTTTCAGATTCCTGCTGAACTCACTCTCTCTCTCTTTAGATAACTGCCCAACATTTCCTAATCAAAGAGGCATTTCTGACCTTCTATTCATAAAATAATGTTCCTCCTATACTTATTTATGTCTCTGATCATTACCCATCATGTGTGGTATAGGTTGTACACTGCCCAATTCCTGGGGATGACATTCACACTGACTGCAGCATGATTGGTTTCCCTGGAGTTCTGCAGTGCACAACTTGTGTAACTGTTTATAGCAGACCTGACAATCATTACAGTACAAATTTATTCATGCATTTTGTTTATTTTATGACTCCTCCATTAGACATAATCTCTTTGAGGATGGGATGTGAAATGCCCCAGCATGTAGAACACTACCTAAAACAAAGTTTATGTCCAAAAAACTACTTAATGTATCAATGAGTATGTGCTTGGTGTATGTGTGTATCAATGTGGATACATAGAGGAAAAAGATCTAAAAAGAAGTATACCCCCTAGTACTGCAAAAAATACACATATCTCCCCACACATATATGAAATGTTGGTAGTGATTATCTGAGCAAAGGAATTATGTATGTTTTTTCACTATCTTTTTAATCCTTTCTTTGGGCATGGGTATTTTAATAATAAGAATATATTATTTTTGCAAAGATGAATGAATTTTTGAGTCAGATAAAACTGAGATTAAATTCTAGCTCTACTCTTTCCTTGTTGGGTAACCTCAGGTACACTTGTTGCCATTTCTGTGTCTCTTTAAAATGAAGATGCTATCTCGTTCTTTGGGTTGTTGTGAAGATTAAATAAAATGTGTGTCAAAGCTTGGCCCAGCACGTACCTGAGGATAAGTTTTCAGCACACAGTATTCCCTTTTTCCTCTAAATTATGATGTACATGGGGGTCAATGAAATGTAAATAAAGGCCCCTGAATCTTGATGGAAAAACTGGTCTATGTTTAACCCTCCATGTCCTTCCCCCACACCCAAGATGGTGCAGTGTGGTGAATCAGCCAACCAGAACCAAATCCATGTCATTCATGCCCCAGAGAAGATCCATCACTAATACAGTTTTAACTCTTTTTTTGGTACCAAAGATTGAACTTGGGGCACTTAACCACTGAGCCACATCCATAGTCCTTTTTATGTTTTATTTTAAGACAGTCTTGGTAAGTTGCTTAGGGCCTCACTAAGTTGCTGAGGCTGGCCTCAAAGTTGTGACCTCCTTCCTCAGCCTCCTGAACCACCAAGCACATATTCATTGATACATTAAGTAGTTTTTTGGACATAAACTATGTTTTAGGTAGTATTTTACATGCTGGGGCATTTCACATCCCATCCTCAAAGAGATTATGTCTAATGGAGGAGTCATAAAATAAACAAAATGCATGAATAAATTTGTACTGTAACCACCAAACCCAGTAAGTTTTAACTCTTTTAAGACTTCCAAATGCTTTTTTTTTTTTTTTTTTTTTAAATCAATTCTGGAGGACAATTGACTGGGTGGGCAGGAAGAGGGAGATAGCATGTTCTCTCTGTGTGCCTGAGAATAGAGAAAATCCAGGGGAGAGGATGGCTGAGGCAGCCAGAAGCAAACAGAACTGGGTCTCCAGGGTCTGCTGGAGGAAGAAAAGCTGCAGGGAGCCAAGCAGAGCCCAGTGTGCCTGTGAGCCAAGTGTGAGAGGCAGGAGACCCTTCTTACCTGGGCTGGAGACTTGGGTGGTGCTGGAACAGGGCAACACAGCAGTCTCAGCATGCCACCTGTGGCTCAGCAGAGGACAGACAAGCAGAGATTTGTGGCACTGTTCATTGTGGTCAGAAGACATGTTTGCGTCCATCACAGTGTTGCTCTTCATTGTTCACCTGCTGGCTTTCCAGAGTCCACCAGGGAATGTGGCCACCCAATGGCTCGGCTGTTAATATGGCATTACTTCTGGCCTGAATCCTGCTACCTTCACACCACGGGAAGTGCGAGTACCTTAATTTCGAGTGAACTTTCAAGATCTCACTTCCTCCCTCTCCTTCAAAACTGGAACAAGCCTTCAGCAGGTAGCTCCTCTGGCCCATACTCACTCCATCAGGATTTCTAGAACCATTCTAAACAGAAAACATCCCAAGCACTCAATAAGGACAACAGAGGTGGTCAATGGCCAAAGGTCTTTATTGAGTGAGGTGTCTTCAGATCAAAAGATGCTTCTTTCCATACCTTGAACCCCAAATGTGTCTCCCCAGGCATAATTAAAGGCAGATAAAGAAGACTTCACTCCTGACTCACCTACAGGCACTTCCAGGGATCCTGCTCTTCAGTCCTTTGGATTCTCTTCCTGAAGAAATGGAGACAGGGCAGGAAATGAACATCCTTCTTAGACCTCCAACCAGAGCATACAACCAGAGCATACAAAAAGTGACCGTCATGGTGTCTATCACATCCACACCTTTTTCTGAAAGAAATTGCCCTACCCCAGCTCTGTGTTTCAACGTCCCGGTACCAGCCAGAGCTGGTTGGACTAGGTAGAAGTGGGGACCTGACCCCAGGTCAGTTGAAGTATTGACCCGTGAGGTGCAGTGGTATAAGAAACTGTACTCCAACAGGAAAGAGCAGAGACAAGGAGATTTTTGCTCTCAGGAATTTGAAATGGAGATCTGAGGCTGAGCATCTCCTAAGCCATGAAGTGTCACTAACTGTTAAGCAGTTGACACTGGGATAAACCAAAATTACGAGCAGTTTAAAGCTTGCTACAGAGAAGAGAAAGGTGTTGAGGCAGTTGCTGGGCTGTGGGAGGAGGGGTGTACGTAGGTAGAAACACACACTGCTACTAGGGATCCGTTGTCCCCAGCGGAACTATTTGTGGGTTTGACAGTTTAGTAGTTGTGACTTTGAGCAACTCCATAAAGTGTCAGTACAGAGACTGAAGCGAGGTTTTTCCAGTTTTTTCCCCCTGTGGTACATAGAAGAGGCAGTGTCAGAGTCCCTGCCAGCCGCGATCCTCCAGCAAACACCACCAGCACATTCTTGGTGTCGATAGTCAGCCCTGGCAAACTTCCTCTTCTCCAGTCACCCTCGGCCATCGTAAAGCTATTTTCCACCGGCTCCTTTGAGGCTCGCATGAAGATGACGTTAGAAGTACTTTCCATTTTCCCTCCTGGCTCGATGAGCATATTTAGTCTATAGTTTTGAGCCACAGTCTGTACAATTAGACAGGCATATTCTCTTGCCTGCGAGTGTTCCCACATTCCTCCGGGGTGAGTTCACAGCCGGGCTGGCCCAGCACATTTTACATTTGGTAATAGAGCCCCTAGGGATGATGTGTGAAAGGATGCCACAGAGATCAAATCTCCTCAGACATTTTGCTGTATAGTGCATCTTGGTTTTTGCCTTAACTCCTCGGTTTTTCTTTTCTTTTTTTTTTTTCTTTTAATTATGTCCATAGAATAACCCTAGAAGTTGCAACTAAGGAGATCAAGAGGGTAATTGGAGGCCATTTTATTACCTGGAAGAGGTTTTGTGCTAATGGGGAGAAAATTTAAAGATTGTAGGTGCTCCTATAGTTCAAAGGCTTTTGAGGATACACAGAAAACACTTTACATCTATTAAAAGCCAAAAAATTACAAATTCGATCAATTAATCTTATCAGCTTGTGTAGGTAGGTGGGGCCAATTTATCTGAAGTGATGAAAGAATTGGGACATGATCCCAGCAGGGGACACATGGGGAGTCTGTGTGTCCCGACAGTGTCGTGCAAAAATTCAGTCATCATCCCACAAGGAGCCCTTTGGTAGTTGATAATCACTCAAGAAGGGTGGCAACTCCAAATATACTTAGGAAGATCTCCCAAAATTGTGTGGTACTATATAAATTAGCATCTTTCAACCTCAAGTTTAGAATTAAAAGAATTTTTAAAGACAACCAAATATAAATTATTAACATTTTTGCATGAAGGAATCTATGCATATTTAGTATTTTATCATTTGCAAACCTTAGAATAATTTATCTTTTTAGAATAAAGATTTGTCTAGTAATTCTAATTTTAGATATATATATTTCAGCTATTCATTAAATTTGTGGTCTAAGTTGAACTTGCCTTATAAATAGTATTGGAATACTTAAAACTGAGATTCACTCAACTTATGAATTTAATTGAGAGCTTTACAAGGGTTAAGTACTTAGTTTTACATGTTAAATCAGAAAATCAACATACTTAAAAAGGATATAGAATGCAAAAATGGTGGATTTAGCATTCATATAACTTCCCTCTCTTTTGAAACACTCCTAAAACTATAGTAAAGCGATTATCATTTTTTTTTAAAAGACAGAAATCCATAAGAATGGTGAGAAAAGGCAAGGGGACAATAAAAAAAATAAATTAATTAAATAAATTAAATAAAATAAATAAAAATAAAATAAATTTTGGAAATTGAACAGCAGAGTGACCGTTAACTTACCACAGCAGATGTAAGATACCCAAATCTTCAGTGTGATATGGAGGAAGCCTAGAATATCCTGATTTAAACTACAGAACCCTCAAAAGACTCAGAACAGAGACAGAGGAGGAAGGTGGGCAATGGCCTAAAAAGGAGGATTGGTTAAATGTAGCTGATCCCCCATCGCAAGACTACAGGTGAGTGTCTCTCCCATTTCTGAAGAGCAAATGTGGAGATTTCTTCTCTAGGCAGAATAAACAGAGGGAACAGGGGGACGCTACCCCACAGGTGGCAATGTGAGCTTGGTGCTGAAGAAATGAGAGGAAACGAGATGCCACAGCATTCCCACGGCACCCCTACTCCCAAACCACAGCTGGGCTTTTCTTCCCTATCCAGATCCCAAAACACAGAGTCGAGCTTCTATCCCTCAGGTAGATTGGAAGGGTGTTCTCTGGGAAATCTGACCAACCCTTGAGGAAATGGAAGACTCAGAGACAGCAGCACAGGGATTCCTCATTCAAAGGCCTGACCAGATCATCGCTCAGAGTTGATAACCCCACCCATACGCTCAGGGCTTCAAGTGGCTTTTTATTTCTTTACTTTTGAGCACGAGCAGACAGACAAGGCTTGCAGACATCTGAGAGAGGGTCTACTATGGAAATCAGAGACCAAGACAACCAGGAACCAGTGACTTGGAGGGAACGTGGAGTTGACTCAGGGAAAGAAAACTTACAAACCCACAAGTATTAAAATGATCAAAGGGGTAAGCAAAGCTATTGTATTCATGAAACAAGAACAAGGCAGGGTACGCCAGGGAAGACTCAGGAAATAAAAAGCTCTTGGCAACAGAAAACATGATAGCAAAGGGCGAAAAATCAAAAGGGTTAGATAAAGGTGAAGAATTTCTCAGATAATGAGTGAAACAACAGAAACGAAAATAGAGGATTAAGCAAAAACAACAGTGAACCGTTTAGGACAATCAATATCCAAATAATGGAAATTCTAGAAAGACAGAAACAGAAAAAAAAAAAAGGAAAAAAGAAAAGATAAGCAAGTCTTTTAGCCAGCTTTGTGTTGCTGTGACCATAAGATATGACGAGAACATTTAGAAAAGGAAAAGTTAATTTTGGCTCATGATTTCAGAGGTTCAGGCCATGGTTGGCTGATTTCATAGGTCTGGACCTGGGATAAGGCAGAACATCATGGAGGAAAGACATGATGAAGGAAAGCTGCTCAGGACATGACCACCAAGAAGCAGAGAGAGCTCTGCTCACCAGGAACCAAATACAAACTCCAAAGCCACTCCCCAGAGACCTGTCTCTTCTGGTCCCACCCTACCTGCCCACACCTGGTTCATGCATTTCAGAGGATCAATCCACTGATCAGGTTACGATTTTCATAATCTAATCATTTCACCTCTGAATGTTCTTGCAGTCTCACACATGGAACTTTGGGAGTCATCTAATATCTATATCATAACACAGTTAATCATCCAAGAAATAATTAAAGAAATTTTCTCAGATCTATAAGCAGGAGTTTCTGAATTAAAGAAAGCACAAGTTCCCAGCACACTGAATAACAAAAATTCACACTGAGATGCAGCATGTAAATATAAGAATTGTAGGGATGTATAGGAGGTCCTTTTAAACTGCTAGAAAGAAAAAAAAAATTAAAGTTTCAGAATGAATAATCAGAAGGGGATGTAACTTTGAAATATCTGTAATGGACACTAGATGGTAAGTAAACAATGACTTCAACATTTAAAGGAAAAGTAATTCCTTACTTAGATTTCTTGTATCTAAACAAACCATAATTGAAGGTAAGGGCACAGAGATATTTTCAGAAACAGAAATATTACAATAGTTAGCTCACATGTCTATGTTCTCAGGAGGATCCTGGAGGGTGCATATCATCAAAACAAGGGAAACAGCAATTCTTCCTATCAATAAACAACTGGAAATGTGTTCCATATTCTGATTTTCTTTAAGGGTGAGAAAGCGGACTCCTCAGCTCCGCATTTGAATATTGGGCATTTGAGAATGATTATGATTTAAATAGGCAGAAATGATTCTAAAGTGTTGTGGAAATTGTGCAGGGATACGAAAACTGGAGGTTAGCCCAAGAAAGAGGTGACATGAATTCCCAGGATGACGGTGAAGGATGCATCGGGAAGACAGCAGGGGCCCGGCAGGGAGGACAGCCACCCAGCACCACACAGCAAGACTCAGGAGTGCAGGCCAAGGGAGGGCTGTCCTTGCCATATCAGCAGCTCTGGTGGCTTCTTCTTGTTCTTTTTAAAAGAGACTTTCATATGGCAGTTTTACCAAATTGAACACAGGTGCAAGGATTTCCCATACAGCCCCCACCCCTACAGGTGCACGACCTCCCTCATTATCAAGGTCCCCTATCAGAGTGGTATATTTGTTACCACTGATGAACCGACATTGACACATCGGTGTCACCCAAAGTCCAGAGATAATGTTAGAGTTCAGTCTTGGTACCCTCAAATTCTATGGGTTGGGACAAATGTGTGTTGACTTCTGTCAACCATTGTAGCATCATACAAAGTAGATTCACTGCTCTATAAAGTCTTGTGCTCTAATTCATCCCTCCTTCCCCTCTCACCCTTGATCTTTGCATGATCTCATAGATGTGCCTTTTTCAGAATGCCATTTAGTTAGACATACGGTAGGTAGCCTTTTCACATTGGCTTCTTCCACTTGGTAACATGTGAAAGCACTCCATGGCTTGAGGGCTCATTTCTTTTTAGTGTAAAATGATATCCCATTGTCTGGATGTGCCATGGTTCACTGATCTACTCATCTACTAAACAACATCTTGGTAGATTGTAAATTTTTGGTAATTTTGAATAAAGCTGTCACAAACATCAAAACATCTATGTGCAGCTTTTGTGTGAGTGTGTTTTCAATTCCTTTGGAGTTTCAACTCCAAGGAGTGTGATTGTAAGCCTGCACGGTAAGAGCATGTTTAGTTCAGTAAGAAACCACGCACTGTCTTCCGGCGTACCCCTAACATTTTGCATTCCCACCAGTAACGAGAGTTCCCATTGCTTCATGTCTTTCCAGTATCTGGTGGTGTTGGTGTTCTGGATTGTGGCCATTTTAATGGTTGTGTAGTGGTGTTTCATTCTTGTTTTAATTTTCATTTCCTGATGACACACTTATCTTTTCATGTTTATTTATGAACTCTATTTTTTAAAGCTAGTTAAGCTACCAGATAGTGTGCTTCAACAAAATAGGGGGTACACCAAAAGAGAGAGGGGGAGGGAGAGAGAAAGAGAAATGAGATCCAGAAATAGGAAGTCCTACTCATGAGAAATCTTGGGGTGACAACAAAGAGCAGTCACAAGGTAGATGGTGTTTGGCTGACTTTCAACAACTATTTAGAGGGGAAAATAAGACTCTTTGGAAGGTCTCTAGTGGAAAAAAATATTTGTTTTTATCATATTAGCCCTGACATGGTAAGATTGATGGAATAGTGTGAGAAATTAATGGAATACTGAGAGATTTGTGAAAACTGGAGAAGAATTAGCAATATGTAATTTTAAACAAACCAACCAAAATAAATTTTGAAAAAAGGCAAGCAGTTGTTAACTTCAGGAAAAACAAAAATAAATAAATAAATAATAAAGCAAAATATAACCATGTGCTCTATGATGCTCAGCTTAGAAAAGCATTTACATAGACAAATAATATGACCACCGAGAATCACTTTAGCCAAAGATCTTCATACAACTCTAGTGATCAGTGGGTTGGAGGAGTGAAGGGGAAGGTTGAATGAGTGCTAAATCCCCATCAGGAGACAGTACTCAAACTGAGCTGCATGAAGTTTGCAGCGTGTGAGTATTATGTGGAAGTATGGGGAAGCGTACATTTCAAAAGAAAAACTGAAAGGGTCAAAAATAGGTGCTTTTGAAAAGCAGAGAGGAGTATTTGGAGAGGTGGGGCATGGAAACTTGGTTTGAATATGGTTTGTCCTCTCTCAAACTCATGTTGAAAGGTAATGCTTATTGTGTGATGTTAAGAGAAGTACCAGGTTGGAATCTTGCAGAGGTGATTAGGGCTAGGCATTCATGACTGGATCAGTGTGCTCATGTGATTACTGGGTTAGTGGGTTATCTGGAGAGTGAATCTACTATAAAATTGAGTTTGGCTCATTCTCTCAGACTCCCATCATTTGCTGTGGGTACCCTGCACCATCTTTCAGCCCTCTGTCACCAAGAAAGCCATCACCACTCGCAGCCCCTCCACCTTGGGCCCTAACTGGAAGTCAAATTAAACACTTTTTCTTTATAACTTAGCCCAGTCTGTGGTATTGTGTTATTATCAACAGAAACCAGACTAAGACAAAGGCTTTTCATACTATTGACTGTAATATATGCATATGTATTACTTTAACAATTATACAAGTTAATTTAACAAAATAAAATGGAACACATTACATTTATAAATACTATACAAAATGTTTATGTTTATAAAATGGAACTAAGTCTAATCAGACCCCTAAAAGGACCTTGTCAGATTTTTCAGAATCATATATAAAACAATAAACTTCATAAGTTGAATTTAAAAGCTTAATGAAGAATTAGTTACAATTAACTTGAAAAAGTTGAATATTTGTTTTAAAAACCAAAGTAACTCCTTTCCTATGTCTGAAAGCTGCTCTTGAAGATGTGAAATTTCCTCATACTGTCAGATTTAAAAGCTTGTGCTAAATGCTAGAGAGGGAGGGGGTGTCCAGAGGTGCAGGGCCACCTCTGCTTTGGGAAAAGAGCAGTCTTCTGTTGTGGGGTTTTCACCCTGCAGGCATGGACTGAGGTGGCCCCACAGAGGCTCACCCCACTGGGAAGCTGGCTTCCTCGTTGGTCTGTGTCAGGCATCCACTAACCATGGGGGCAGGGCAGGCTATTTGATCTTGAAGCTCTGTCTGGTCACTCTCTGAGCCAGATATTGTGCTGAGCAGCCTTCTCCACAGTTCTCAGTAATTCCCAGTGGGATAGATAGTAAGGCTGATAAATTGCCTTCTCAACACTAGTGACCTTCTATGCCTCACTGTCATTGGGCTTTGGGGAAATGAGCAGTGGTTGCTAATTAGGAATAGATAGTGATGGGGATGGGAAGACGGCACAGGCTGAACTAGGGACTCAGCTCAAAGACTCTTGTCTAAAACTCTAACTCGAAAGGGCCTTTAGCCCTTCTTCAAAATGTGGACTAGAAAGGCTAACTTTAAATAGGCAGGTAATTTAAAGTGCTGTATTGAGGACTTCAGGTGGACTCTTTAGATCAGAGTCTATAAACATTTTCTTTGAAGGGCTAGATAGTAAATATACACATTGTGGGTCATACAGTCTCTGTCACAACTGCTCAACTCGGTCATTTTAACCCCAAAGCAGCCGTAGGCAATAAATGAATGAATCAATATGGTTGTGTTTCAATAAAACTTTATTCATAAAAACAGGTTAGTGGTCCATAGTTGGCCTGAGGAATGTAGTTTGTTGACCCCTGACATAGATAAACATATGAGGAGGTGAAAATGCTAAGTAATGGGTCTCTAATGGTAGACTTTCAGGCTGTCTGACAAGTGGGTAAGTATCAGTCAGAATTTTATCTGTGGTGGTTATTGTAAGACTTTTCTAAGTTGGCTAGACAGAGGGGAGCTCATTATTTATATAATTGAAAATCCAGAGATAACCTGGCTTCAGGAGTGGCCGAATGCAGGGACTTGATTACTTTTTTTCTCATCTCTGGACTCCCATTCTCCTCAATCAGCTTCTCTTCTGAAGGTGTAAAATGGTGGTGAGCAGCTACTAAGGCTGTCCTTCCAGATTCACATCTTGCAGAAAGAGCATGGAACCCTGGTGGAAGATTTGAGACATGCTCAGCTTATACTTAAGTCAGGTTCCTGTTTGGTTTCTGACAGAACAAGGTTCCCTTCTGTGCTCTTCTTCAAGAAGGCTCTGATTCCTCCAACTTTACTCTTATTCTTTCATGTTGTTGAGAACAAGGTGACATCTGTGCAGCCATGTTGAATGAACAAGCCATTTCGGGAACTGGCCCGTAAAACCTCCCCCCAGGAAAGGGTGCACAGGTGCTACCCTCAAGAGCCAATACAGGACAAACAGGACGTACTGGGCCCCCCGGGGTTTATCAAGGCTGTTAAGAGATATCTGTCTGAGAAATGGGCAGCTGCCTGGAAACCTTATCTATCAAGCACAGGGGAGGGGGCCTAGCCCTGACTCATCTCCTGCATAGTTCATCCCCTTCCTCCTCCCTTCTTCCTCCAGAACCATTCAGTTTTGGCGGGACCCGATGAGATTCAAGTAAATTGGCAGGACCCAACCAAAAGAGAACAAATGTTTAGCTGTTCCAATGTTAACCAATAATGTACAGGTCTTTGTATGTGAATGATTGGAAATTTCTTAAGTAGAGGGCTTTCTCACCCCTCGGGGCCGCTCCCCACTCAGCCGTGGTAGTGGTCTGAGAGGCTGGTTGCGGTCCAGGCTCGAGCTTGCAATAAAACCTCGTTGTGTGATTTGCATTGCCGTGTGTGCACTTTGACTCTGGGGATCGGTCAATATTGAACCCCAATAATGTAAACATTGCAATCAGCTTACTGAGCCTCATGAAAAACCTGGCTGGACTTCTGACTGGAGCTTTATTAATTCTATCGATCAATTCAATAATATTAAATCTTCATAGTCATGAATGTGGTACAAATTCTCCGTGTAGTTAGGTGTTCTCCAAAAGCTCTTAATAATGGTTCATAATCCTTCCTGTAGAATTCTTTAACTTTTTTTAGGTTTATTCCTAGAGTCTTGATTTTTTTCTATGACCAGGAATGTTTTCATGCCTACTTAGAGATTGCTGTGTGCTGTTCCAAAACTTAGTGACTCAAAACAGCAATGGGCAGTTTTGCTCTTCACAGATTCTATGAGTGAGGAGTCTGGGACTACCTTAGGCAAATGACTCTCACTTGGCTCTCTTATCAAGCTGCAGCCGAGCTACTGGTCAGAGCTATGACCAGCAGAGGTTTGATGAGAGCCACGGCACCAGGTCCGAGGGGGCGCACTCACATGGTATTGTGGGAGGCCTCAGATCTCGCCACGTAGAGCCTGGTGTCCCCTCAACAGAGCAGCTCTCTTTCCCTGGAGGGCATCAAGAGAGGGAGTGAGACCCAGAAGAGGCTCGTCTTTTTATAATAGCTATGATTTGAATACAGTTTGAATGCATCCCCTAAGAGTTCAAATGTTGAAATTTAGACCCCATTGTGATGTATTAAAATAATAGGAACTTAAATCTGACAGTGTTGGTAAGAGATGGGGCCTTCAGGGGATGATTAAGATTAGAAAAGGTCATGACAGGGAAGATAACAACCAGTGACAAGGGTTGGGTTGCAGCCACAACCCAACTTCGCTTTGAGTTCTTTCCCTTCTCTCTCTCCATCCCTACCCTTCTCTCATTGTTTCTGTTGCGTCTGAGTCTTTATGTACCCATTCTATGTGTTCATTTCCAGGTAAGACGACAGACCCAAGTGGAAACTTATTTTTTACTATAAGACAGATTTACACTGTACAGTTTTGGATTGTCATTTCCGAGGAGCAGTTTTCCCTGTGCGTGTATAAAAGAGCCAGTTCTTCCCATCATTCACAGACTGGCATCTGTGATGCCATTCCTGTCTGTCTTCCACATAAAGGTGAAGTTCATAGGTGTCCTCTGTGTTTTCACCTGTGTCCCATGGTAGCCTGTGGGGAAGGAGGGCCTCCCTGTTTGAATTCTCCTGAAGGGATTCTATGTCACTGTTGTCAATGGCTGTGAGCAGGCAGTGTGGAGGGTGTGGACAGGGGTTAAAGACAGAACCTGCCACAGAAACCAGGCAGAAAACTTCCCTCCAAGGGACTCCAAATGAATGGGAGTAAGCCAGGTCCCATATACCCGATCATCCAGTCCAGGGGTCTGCAAAGTATTGCCTGTGAGCTTGTATTTATAAATAAAGTTTTATAGGAACATGGCCGTGCCCGTTCATTCACACACGTTCTCCTTGGTTGCTTTAGCACTACAGTGGCAGAGTTAAGTAGTTGTGACAGATCATGTACTGCCCACAAAGCCTAAAATAGTCTAAAATATTTACTGTTTGAGCACTCTGTTCTAATAGAATCCTAATTTCTCCTTCTTTCCCCCTCTTGTTTCTGGTCATCCATGCTAGTGAGTTTAAAATATTTATTTTAAACTTTCCATATAGAAATAATTTCAAACTTATACAAAAGTTGTGAGAAAAGGATGACACCCTTTATCAGATTCACCCATTGTTAACATTTTATCTCTCTTGTGTTATAATTTGCACTCACTCTTTCTATATAGGTGTTTGTGTGTGTGTGTGTGTGTGTGTGTGTAATTTCCTATTAATTATACATAATGTTTTTAATCATCTGAGGCTAAGTTACATACATCAAAGCCCCATATTATCTAACATGTATAGATTTCCTAAGATTTGGGATATTCTCTTTTATAACCAAGTTATAACCAAGCAGCTTTCAACTTCAGTAAAGTTAATATTGATGACAATATTTTTATCTAGTCTATCATCTAATTACAGTAGATGTCCTTTATAACATTTTACTCTCTTTCACACAAGATTCAGGGCTAGGAATTGCATTTAGTTGCCATAAGTTCTAGATTTTCAAATTTCAAGTTTATTAAAGAATAAAGCACCTCCTTTCTAGCTGAACTCTCAGAAAACTGCAAGGAAAGGTCAAACTTCTCTCCAGTCCTTTAGATAGTATGACTGGGGAATACCCAGAGTAATCAGGGAAATTTCTAGGCACAAGTTCACATTTCTAGAAAGTCTGGTTCCTACAGAACTGAGTTTCATTCTCTGAACACGAAAGCATCTCACATTTGGAGACCATGTGTGCATGCAAATGAGTTCACGGGACTTGGGTTTCCGGCTAACCATTCTACTCTCTGGCTGCAACAGGTGCCAGAGACCCATTTTAATGATAGACCCCAGATTCACAGAAGAAATACATGTTAGACTGGTATTCTGAGAATCTGGAGATGTGGGGGATGTAGAAGGAATCTAGAACCTTACCGATTTGGAAGCTGTAGCTCTGGGAGGGATCAGATCCTGGAAACTTAATAAGGACCAAACATAAACAACATATATCCCATTTGTTTGCAATAAAAAAAATAAATAAATTAAAAAAAATAAATAAATAAGTAAAAGCAAGACCAATGGATTGTAGGAAAGAGAATATGGGAAGGAAGGAGGGGAGGGTACTGGGGACTGAAATGGAGCAAATTATATCCCACGAATCTATGAATATGTCAAAATGAACCCCACTATTATGTGTAACTATAATGCACTAATAAAAACATTTTTAAAATAAATAAATGAAACAGGCAGGGTTATGCAACCTACAGCTAGCCTGACCAAATCAAAAAAAAAAAAAAAAAAAAAAAAAATAAGGACCAAACAAACATGCATGACAAGTTAGAATCGACTATATCATTATTTAAAGCACAATTAGTGATCCTTTTAAAATAGAGAAAGATACTTTTTGTTAGCATAAGTGGATTAAATAAAATAAATTTATACTAGATGCAACACATGCATGAGTTCATGCATGTGCAATATATGTCCATGTAATTGTGTGTGTAGTTATACAACCACCATTCACTTAATCATTTATTCATTCTTCCATCAATGATTTATTGAGAGTGATTGTGTGCTAGGTGCTGGGGATAGGGAAATGAATCTCATGCTCCCTGCTCAGCTTGGAAGGGCCATTTTGTGGTATTAAAGAATTTGGACTTAATCATTCAGAAAATATAATTTTCACTGACCCTCATCTGAACCAGGAGCACCTCAGTTTGAAATTTTGAGCTTTTTTGGGAGGGTGGTAGGCGGGTGGTGGCAGTGGTCTTTTGAAAACATGAAGCCTGGCAACTCTCAGAGGCTGAACTGAAAACATTGGTAAAGGGTTTAAGACTCTAACGACTCTTCCAGAACAACCAGACTGACAATGAATAATATGCAGTTTGATGTGAAAATTAGAAAACTGGCAGACGAACCTGCAAGAGGGAAATTGGATTTCCAGAGAGACGAATGGGAGGCCATGCGGCTGAACAGAGTTCATAAGATGCAAACACATGCAGGGGAGTCGCAACCCTCCCTCTTTCCCAGCGTGCAGAGTAAGCCCCGCGCTGCGCGCCTGTTATTTATTTATTTATGGATGAAAAGCGAGAGTTCCATGGTCCTGGTGTTTATTATCAAAATGGATGGATTCAATATCAAGCAATGATGTGTTCAAAATGAAAGCCACATCATTAAATGTCACAGGCGTTTATTAACACAGTTTCCTCCGTAGTTGAATAAAACAGGCATTATCCCACCAGGTCCGGCATAACTCTCTCTTGCCTTTTTTGTCTGCTTTTGGCAGAGTCTCAGTTTCTGGGAGGCAGATTGGCCGAAAGCAAATCTGGGAAAACATAGAGAGGGACATGCAAAGAGAGGGAATGAAAATCTCCTAGATGGAGGACTGTGTCTTCTGAAAGCCTACCCGCCCGTTACCTTCCTGCTGTCCCCTTCCCCGTCCCCGTCCCCGTAGCTCTCCCCATCTCCTGGGTCGTTACCTCCCCCACTTTGTGTCCCATCCTTTTTTTCTCCCCTCTCACTCTATATTATTGACATCAAGAAATGGCTTCCATTCTCATGAGCTGCAGCTTCTAACCTGGATTTGGCAGCAAGTGGGCAGGTGGCAACCTTCATCTCCGAGGATCCACTGAACTGCTGCATGCCCAGAGCAGCTGCATGCTAAAAAGGACTGCACGGTTTTGAACGCCCATGCTGAAATGACACAGATCCATTATTCCTGCACTGAAACCTCTTTCTGCTCCAGGCAGAGAAGATAAATTACCACCCAAGTGATATCAAGTTAGTTTGAATATTTCATTAGATCAAATGAAACGATGTCTAGAAACCTCTTTTCTTTTAAGTTAGAACTAAAAAATTGTTATCAGGCCAATAATAGACACTATCATTTGCATACATTTCATCTCAAGAGACTTTTGAAGTTATGCAATACGCAAGTGGTTAATTGTTCTTCACACTCCTGACATATCAAATTAAAACTCAGATTAGGGAGAATCATTTGTGATTGGGATGATTGGCAGGAGTCTACAGGGAGAGCATCCTCAAGCAGTGAAGAAGGGTATCTTCTCTGGCTTTTCCTTGGAGACCACAGCTTCTAGATGATTCCGTCATAAGAAGATGAGGACTTCACCAGTCTGGGTTCCCAGATGAGTGCAGGATATTCTCCCCACCTATTGTATTATGATTACAATGTGAAAGAAAAAGAAATGTTTATTGCATTACGCCCCTGAAATATCACTTAACTTATTACCATAGCATAGCAAATTCTGATAAAAACATCTCCAGCTGATTTCCCCTTCTGTCCATTGGTCAAATCTAAGTTATATGGTCACACAGAGCTGTAAGGACAGCTGGGAAGAATGGAAGAGGATTGTGACTTGGCTTAATGGAATTGTATTATACCCCCTGGGGCTGTTGTGCTGCAGAAAAAACCTGATGTTCTATTACCAGGAAGAAGTAAGAAAGACATTGGGTAGGAACTCTTAGTGCCTGCCAAATCAGCAGACGCCTTTTGGGCTAGACAAGGAAAAAGCTAAAGCCCAAAAGGCAGAAGTGGATATCCAGGTATTTCTGTAATGCCATGCCTCAGACTAAGTGTCCCAGAAATGTCTGATCCCAAGTGGCTCCTTCTCCCTCTGAGCTGTCAAGATGCCTGGTTAAGTGACTGTTAAACAGCCTCTGCCTCCTACTTCCTGGCTTCCACCGCCCCAAAGGCTGCCCTTGAGGTAGGGAGGGAAGTGATCCCTGCTATCCCTTGGCAGAATCTCACAGAGGTTATGAGGCTGAACAGATTTGTGTTTGAAAAGGGCTTTGAGGCTCCGGCTTGAAAGGTACCACAGAAGTGTAAATGTCTGCAATTCATCGGCCTGCTGAATGGATGGGCACTGAATTGCTTTCAGCTAGAATTTCAGGGCCTATGGCTGGTGTCTGGGATTTGCACAATGGTGTTTTTGAAAGCACTTTCTTCTGTGAAGACTGGTATCTGTTCTCTCAGTGCCTCACCCAAGGTAACCCTGAGTGAGCTCCTGACACCTCCTGCTGGAGGAAAGCTCCCAGAACTTTTCTCAGCTGTTTCTCTGACCTTTTCTGGGATTCACCCCCTCTGTTCAGCAGTCTTCTCCCCTCCTGGGCGGTAGTGGGGGGCCTGGGGGAATTGAACTCTTACCAGCTGAACCCAGAGATTGGCCCTGTAGGGGCAGGAAGCTGAGGTCTGTGGATAATGGTCTTACCCACCTCAGCCACCTGCCCAGAGGGTTTATTAAAAGTGCATATCCCAGACCCAGCCCATGGCTGCTGCTCTGGGACCTTCTAGGATGGGATCTAGAAGACTGCATTTTTTCAAGCCTGTGTTTGCTCCTAAAGATTCCTTAAATGATGCATGGATTGTGGGACACTCATAATGTGTCATGTCCTGGGCTAGGTGCCTTCTCTCTAAGTTCTCACTTTGTCTTCTCAGAACCTTAGGGTTCTTCTCAGCATTTCTCTGTTTCCTAGGGAAGGAAACTTGGCCAAAGAACTCAGCCACAATGGGGTTCTATACCAACACACTAGCATGATCCAGTTCTCTGTTTTTCTTCCCAAAGGATTTCCATTAAAAAAAAAAAAAAGTTTTAGTTGTAGATGGACACAACACCTTTATTTTATTTATTTTATTTTCATGTGTTGCTGAGGATCAAACCCAGTGCCTCACTTGTTCGAGGCAAGCGCTCCACCACTGAGTTACAACCCCAGTTCAGGATTCAGTTTTAAAAGGATTTTGGGGCGAGAATTCAGTGGAGTGGATCTCTAATGGTGATGCCTCTGGCAGAGGAACTAATGGGTGACATTGGTATCAGGAAGAGTTAAATTCTTTTGACAGCTCAGTGGCCCCATTTGGATTTGCCCAAAATGGCACCTGATGTTAAAGTCAGTAGCTCACAGTTTAATTTCATCCATTTGCAAATAATCTCTATCATTAGAGGGTGGAAGGATGAAGGGATTCTCCCGTCGATGCAGTTTCACTTTCTACAACGCCCAAGTACAGTTATTGTTTTTTGCAAAGAGAGGAAGGAGGGTCACCCCTCAAGCTGCCTATAATGAGGAAGAAAGCATCTGGGTAAGGAAGAAAGGTGGGAAAGGAGATGGGAAAGGGTGAGCAGGGGGCAAGCTGCATGTGGGTTTCCTAAGACGCTGCTTGGTCTTCTCCCTCTGTGAGCTGTCAGCTGGCTACCTGCAGGCTGATCATTATGCTCAACAGAATCTGAATGCTTTTATTATCCAAATGACAAGGAGGTGGCGTTGCCATCTAATAGAAATGAACTCATAGTGTGAACATCCTCATGACTCAGTTTCTGTTTTTGACTCTGAGCTAAGTGGACCTTTTGGTTCAATAACAAAAGCGATGATGATAGTCATAACGCTAGTAATAGCAGAGCTGGTCACAGTTATTTTGTGTTCCCTATGACTTTAGGTGCATTGCATACGTTTAAAAAATTAATTCTCACAGCAGTCTGTGAGGTGAAATCTTGTGCCCATTTTAGAGAGGAGAATATTGACACTGAGCTAGAAGAGGTAACCCTTCAACTTCATATAGTCAGTAAAAGAAAGATCCAGGCCTGACTTCAAATGTGTGCCATTTACCACCCCCAGGTCACCCATCCTCCAGGTGAGTTTTAGAAATGAGATGAAGATTGCATGAAGCCACTGATCTCAGTGGATCAGAACTCTATCCATGACAACCACAAAACATTGCATATTACATCTGGAGTATTACAAACATTTAGACATGCCCTCCTTTTTTTTTTTTTTTTTTTTTTTTTTTTTTTCTCCAGGGAATTTCTTAGAGAAACTGGTGGGAGGATACTATTGAAGATTTCATTTTCTTTTATGAGTTATTGGTGATAGAGCGTACGTGTGTGTTTGCATGTTCTGGCAATACTGGTGTCTGACGTGTGACCTGTTTTTTATTAAAGTTATAGCTTTTGCAGGGAGTCGGGGTTATTACTGGTGCTTTGGGAAAGCAGGTGTCAAAGTTGGACTCCCTCTGGCATGTGGAAGGTGATTTTGAGTTCTTTGCCCTGGAGATGTACATGCTAATAGGAAAAATGCTCTTTCTTCTCTTCAGGCCAAGTTCTGAAAGATTATACCAGCTCCGAGGATTGCAAAAGGAAACTAAAAGTACAGACATGGCTCTGGGAGATAGATTTGGGAGGGCAAGAAAAAAGAGAGAGAAAATAATGCCGCTGAAGAAGGAAAGGCAGTGTCCCTCGCTGCAGTGCTTTGGAGCATGTGCCTTGTGGGGCGGACCCCTTGCATCTGCCTCTTTCTGTAAATGTCCCTTTGTCTCTTCATCTCACCTGAACATCAGATGCCTCTTTCCAATCCAGTCCATCTTGCCTTGTTGTCACCTGGAAGACTGCTATCCTTGGCCTGGGTTAGGGTTCATACTTCCTCTGTTCTCTGCTGCTTTCAGATTTTGGTTCTGTTTTTTTTTTTCCCTCTCTCCTTTTCTCTTCCAGTCTCTGGTTCTGCTGTCTTGACTATGTCACTCCTCTTTCTTTTAAAAGGACTCTGCTGGCTGCCTGTTACAACCTGGTCTCCCATCCTTTACCCATGGCCTTCCAAGCCCCCATGTTCTGTCCCTTGGCCTATGCCTCTTCTCTCAGTCCCGGCTCTGGTCCATACTTAGTGCCTCAGTATGTACATGATTGACCCAATTCCTAACCTCTTCATGTTTTTAACATTCTCAATTTCAGAGCAGCTCCTTTCTGCTCTTTCCATTTTCACAGGTGATCTCCTTCTAGACCTTGTCCCTTCTTTGCTTTTATTTTACCAATTATTTTGTGAACTTTTTGAAGGCAGGAGCCTAGTTTAACCTGGATTGATTCATCTTTGTCTCTTGACCCATCAATGAACACAGATTTTTGTACCTAGTGAATGCTAACATACTTTACTGAATGAAGAGTGACACTGAATTCAACAGGTTATTAGATCCTAATGTCATAAAAACTTCCAACTCATAAACATAGCTTCCCTTTCTCTAACTTTATGTTGAACGTGACTCTTCTGATGCTATGACAAAGTAAGCCTGTTTTCAAGTCATGCTGTACAGTGGACATCTGTCACCGTGCTGGACACCCTGTGTGTTCGGGATTCCTTGAACACATTTTTGCTGATTTTTCTCATTGAGATTTATACCTTCAAACTCAATCTTGATACTAAAACCAGATCAGTGAACCAGGTTTCACTAGAGAAGTGGGCCACCCATTGAAGGTCACGTTCAGAACCCACGTTCCAGAGAGGAAGTGATTGAGCTGCGGGGTGGGTGGCAGTGGCTAAACTCCTGACAGTAAAATCTGTGGTCAACACACCACACTCTGCCTCTGGCTTTGTGTCCACTAGGTGAGCTGTAGCTCTGTAGCTACAATGCCAGTAGAAACTATCTGTGAATGATCCAGTATTTGAGTTTTTTAGCTAAAGAGTCTCTGGAATCAGTCTCTGATTCACTGGTTCTGAGTTTCTGGAAATTCTGAGTTTCATAATTCCTTTCATGATTTCCTTCCTTTCTTTTCTTCCCTCTCTCTCTCTCTTTCTTTCCTTCTTTCTTTCTTCTTTTTTGCCTAAACAAGCGGGAGTAGGTTCTATTATTTGCAACTGAAAGTGCTGGCCTATGTGGATGGACAGTTCTGTTCATTTTTATTTCTTATTGTGAATTTAAAAATGGCATTGTTTTTGCTGATTCTAGCATACTTTGGGTCACAGAGGAGATTCAAATGCCCAAGTTGGTGAGGCAGAAAGTATTAGGCCCTGGAACCTGGAAGATGATGAATTTTCCAAGGTTTCCAGGGGGCAGATTTTTTAGAGCCATTGGGGTGATGTCTTTGAGATCACCTGGCTTGCTCCAGATGGTATTCTCAGTATTGCTGTACTTCCCACTTATTTTCCATTTATAATCTCATTACATAGTTCTTAGAATTTAAAGGGAGCATACTTGTGTAGGAATCATCTTTCTGTCTTATTGGTTTTTATACTGCCTTTGATAGCTTCGTCACCCCACTCAAGAACCCTTAATGGCTTCCTGTTGTCAATGGTAAAAGTTAAGACCTCAAACCCCATCAATCAAGGCTTTACAGGGCGTGGCTGTACTTTTCAGCTGTATTCCCAAGTCTTCCATATCCACCATAGTGCAATGTGTGCTTATTTTTGTGATTTTTTAATTTGTTCTGATTAGTTAAACATGACAGTAGAATGCATTTTGACACATTGTTACACAAATGTTGCACAACTTCTCATTCCTCTGGCTGTACGTGGGGCACAGTCACACAGGTTGTGCAATCATACATGTCTATAGGGTAATAATGTCTGTCTCATTTCACTGTCCTTCCTATCCCCACACCCCTCCCCTAATATTTACTTTTCTATTTGACTAAAAAATGTCTCTGGCCATTGATCATGCTATTTCGCCACTTAAAATGTCTCTGTCCTACATCTCTGTCTACCAGAATTGTACCCATCATTCAGATTCCATTCTTCAATGAAGTCTTTTCTAATGATCTTTGCAGGAATATTTGTTTCATCTTCTGAAATCTCTGCTATTAAGAACATATATTTCATTATAACTTGTAAAAGATTATTTGTCAGAGGGATGGGAGGGGCGGGGGGAAGGGAAAAAATAACAATGAATCAAACAACATTACCCTATGTAAATTTATGATTACACAAATGGTATGCCTTTACTCCATGTACAAACAGAGAAACAACATGTATTCCATTTGTTTACAATAAAAAAAAGATTATTTGTCTATTTAGACATCTTTCCAACTACACTATGAACTTTTGGAGGATGGGACCATGTCTTATCATTCATCTTCATGAATCACTGAATATTGAGCCTTGTATATACATTTGGCTTTAAGAGTAGTATATGCCAACATAGTAAGTTAAATAAATCAGTGAACCGCTCACAGTAGATTATTGCCTATCAAAACAAAACAAAACAAAACAAAACAAATATGTATTTTTTTAATTTTAAATAGAGATATCTGGAAATTTCATGTGTGCTTCAGGATTAGGGTATGCTTGGATTGAAAGAACCATCCACAGAAGTGTTGTGGAACTCTTTAGCTGCACAACTTACATATCTAGAGACAGAACATTCATATTCTTGGGGAAAGGCATCCTGCCACAGTCCAATGGTAACTTGTGGAGAGAGAGGAGGTGTGTCCAACCTTCCATATGTATCTTCACCTGTAAACTGAATAGTGGGTGGGAACCTTCAGAAGAGTTGGGAGAATGGAAGTCAGAAGAGTTCAAAGTCATGGTTTTCCTAGTCTTGATTCTGCCACATACCAGGTGGGTGGCCTCAGGGCAAGTGCTTTATCTTCTCTGGGCCTTTGTGTCCTTGTTTCAAAATTGGGCCATGGTGGTGCATGCCTATAATCTCAGGATTTGGGGAAGCAAAGGCGAGAGGACAGCAAATTCAAGACCAGCCTGGGTAACTTAGCAAAGCCCTAAGCAACTTGGTGAGAACCTATCTTTAAAATAAAAAATAAAAATGGTCGGGGATGTGGCTCAGCAGTAAGGCATCCCTGGGTTCAATATCTGGTGACAAAATAAATAAATAAAAATAAAATCAGGCCATGATAATGTTCTTGTTTCATTTGATTGTTGATAGTTCCAGTGAAGTTATGAACACCTTGGAAGTGAAGGAGGGGAAATTAGGGATAGAGGTCAGTGGGGGGAAAAGAAAGACAAAAGGGTGTGTGTGTGTGTGTGTGTGTGTGTGTGTGTGTGTGTGTGTGTTTGGTATGTGAGAGAGAGAGAGAGAGAGAGAGAGAGAGAGAGAGAGAGAGAGAGAGAGAGAGAGAGAGAGAGAAATGTGGGATAAAAAATGGTACAAAGGAACCAAAAACTAGCCTAACGGCACTGTGGGTGGAGGACCCTTCCTTCACATGAAAGATCCAGAAGCCACTTTAAAATTCTTTAAAGCTTTTATTTTTGATACAAGGGTAGAAACCAGGGACCCTTAATACTGAGCTGTCGCTAGTCTTTTTTATTTTTATGTAGAGGCAGGGTCTCACTAGGTTGCTTAGGTCTCTCTACATTGCTGAGGTGGGCCTCAAATTTGCAATCCTCCTGTCTCAGCCTCCTGAGTTGCTGGGATTACAGGAGTGCGGTCCCATGCCTGCCTATCCAGGAGCCATTCTCAAAGTGTTTCTCAGAGCTGTAGCAGAGATGGCAATTCACTTGCCAAATTCCCATCCACCCTTCTTCTTCACTATCAAACTCCCACATTGTTAGTCATTGCCACTTTGGAAAGCTCAGTGCTTTTTTCTGTGTTGCCGGGGAAAGCAAGTGCATGCTGCAGGCATTCTGTACATCCTGGTAGAACAATTGCTGCTGAACTAGTGATTGGGGGCCCTTGTGAAAAATCACAGTGTGGAGCAGAGCTTGAATGCATAGCATGATACTGAGGTCTCTTTTTGGCCTTGGGCATAAAATGATTACTTATAACTTTTTTTTCCTTCCTCCTTCCTTCCTTCCTGTAATCAACTTTTTGTCACTGTGACCAAAAGTGCTGATAAGAACAACTCAGAGGAGGGAAAGTTTATTTGGCTGAGGTTTTAGAGGTTCAGTCCATGTTTGGCCACACTCTATAGCTCTGAATCTGAGGTGAGACAGGAAATCAAGGCCGAAGGGTGTGGTGGAAAAAAGTTGCAAGGAGGTGGTGGTGGGTAGAGAGAGAACAAAATATACACAGTAAAGGCACAACCCCAGAGACCTAGTTCTTCCAGTCACACCCTCCTGGTCTACAGTAATCACCCAATTAATCCATTCAAGTGGATCAACGCATTGATTAGGTTAAGGCTCTCATAACCCAATCATTTCAGCTCTGAACATTCTTGCATTGTCTCACACATGAGCTTTTGGGAGACATCTCATATCCAATTCATAACCCAACCAACCTACCTACCTCCCTTCCCTTTTTCCCTCCCTCCCTCCCTCCCTCCTCCTTCCTTCCCTCCCTCCTCCTTCCTTCCCTCCCTCCTCCTTCCTTCCCTTCCTCCCTCCCTCCCTCCCTGCCTCCCTCCTTCCCTCCCTCCTCCTTCCTTCCTTCCTTCCTTCCTTCCTTCCTTCCTTCCTTCCTTCCTTCCTTCCTTCCCTCCCATAGTCATGGAGTCATTGTTGCTACATAGCAGAAATCAATGCTAGGATTTTCTAAAAGACCCATCATGAGAAGGGTCTGAGTTCAGCCTGTGAGGCAAGCCCAGGGCAACACGTTTTCAATCTCCATTGGTACCTGTGCTCATTGTTGCTGCAGCCTCTCCTTGGACTGCTTCGTTCTGATGATGAATTTTCATCATGCGGCTTCCCAAATGAAGAGAGGTTTTTAAACTCCCAGGTACAGTCTCTTTCCTGTGGTCCTGCTTTGTACCAGCCAGACCCAGAACAGGGCAGAACATTTTCTCCTCATTATCACCTCATCACTCAGTTCCCCTTGTCTGAGCGGTCATCAGGTGGGGCGGGAGCCCACCGCAGGGGCTGAAGTGCTAATGAGGAGAAAGTGTTCAAGCATGGACTCTGCCCTCTCACTCAGACCCCACTGGAAATGGTAACACCATGAGCTCATCTTTCTTCTTACTGCCGAGTTCAAATGCATTTTAATGCTGCTGTTTTCTGGGGTGAGTAGAATCTGGAGTGCTGTAGTCCTCAGCACTAAACTGTCCCAGGGGGAGGGGAATTAATCAAATAGTAAGTTGGTGCAGAAGGTTCTTCTCTTTATAAAAGGAAAGACATAATTTATGTTGTGGGAAATGTTTTAGAGAGCAAAGCGTAGCAATCAATTTGTTATAAAAATTAAGTTTCTGTTGAACAAACATCATTTGGAGCACCTGCTATGTGTGAAGCTTTGGGCTGGGTGGAAGGAATACAAATAATATTGCATATTTATTAAACGCTTTCTTAAAGACAGAATTTGTGAGCTTAGAGCCTTTGTGATGGGTTCTATTTTGTTGACTTAACTGGAACCGGTTTCCCAGGTTCCCTTCCTGGTTTTGGGTTAGGGCTGATTACCAGAGAAGTCTGCATGGGATTGGCAAGGCAGCATGGAAGTAGCAGCAAGTCACTCTAAAAGTCAGGCAAGGGGACCACATTGCTCCTGCAGCCTGTCCTCACAGATCAGCTGCTCACCTGCAGGGCATACAGATCCTCCAGATCCTGCAGGATCTCTTCCTTCGGCCTCCTGAACCAGACACATATGTGCTTGTGGGTGAGGGAACCTGTGTTTTTGAGGTAGAGGTGGTGAGAGACAGATGTGGGTTTGCGCTTGTGCTTATGAATTCCAAGTTTTCTTTTATCTCACTGCATCACATCCAGCCTTTTCCCCTGACCTCTGGTCCTGTAACCTACGGCAACTCCAAGCCCATTGCCAGATACAGAACCAACAGTCTTCCACCATCTTCTTCACCAGCTTCCATTGTGGTGCCTGATAGACTGTTCCAGATCTTCCTGCTAACCCCTTCTGGCCTTCTACTTCACTAATTTCCCCTGAAGTTGTATATGGATTAATCAGTATAATAAATCACTTATTCCATATCATTCATATGATATTGGATTTGGGACTGGCAGAGGCATGGGGATCACAAGGTGACTTGTGAGGGATTGAAGGACAGTCAGGAAGTTGATATTAGAGAAAAGGCAACTCATGGTATGTGGTGGTGAAGATTTTGGCGACACATTTCTGTAGTAATGTGAAAAACAGAAAATGTATCTAATGAAAGATGTTTTGTAAGATTTCCAGAAGAATGTTGAAAGTGGTTTCTTTTTAACAATGTATGATAATTTGGAGATAGAAAGAGCTGAGCTTAAAAGAAAACTGACTGTTATGTTTTCAAACACGATTTAGAAGAAGTACAGAGGGAACAGCAAAAGCCCTCACGAGGACCTCCAGGTAATAACTAGTCTTAGGGAAAAGGTCAAATGCGTGGCATTAAAATATTGTGTTAGGATAAAAATAAAAGGGTGTGATTGTAAACCCAATATTAAGAACTCAGAATTGTTTAAGTGCATCTTGTAAATATCAGGTAAACCACAGTGCTTCTAAAAATCTTTGTAGAGTGCCTGAAACATTTTTTGTTCAACAGCAGATCATCTAAGACTCTTTATCTCAAAACAGTGGGACACAGGCCTAAGATAGAAAGGGCCTGTCTCATAAAGATATGTGGATGTGGCATGTGGCATGTGCCCAGTGAAATGGTATAGAGCTTGGGATATATTTAAAAAATACACTTTTAAAAGAATTGTATTACCTGAATGGAAATCCACAGATAATGCAAAATGAAGAGGTCACTGGGTCTTTAAATTTCCACAGGCAGGAAGTAGGCTGAGAAAACTCCTCAGCCATAGACTCAAACGACTTGTGATGGAAAAGGAAGGTGACAGAGAGTATGGAGCTCAGAGCCCAGGTCAGAGATGCAAGTAACCTGACGTATTCGCATCTACCTCCTGGCTTTTTCCAGCACCATGGTGCTTTCAAAGAGGATCCAGGCAAGATAAGAAGTGCTGCAGACTGAGTACTCTTAAAGGCGACCTTCAAACAATGAGGACCGGGAATCAGTGGAGAGGTAATCCAGTTTCCATGTTCCTTGGTAAGCATGTGCTTCATGGTTGTCCGAAGACTTTGGTGGGCGTGAACCACCGTTGTGACGATAGTATCCCCCTCATTGACATTACTGGCTTTTCTCATTTTACTCTCTCGCTTTCACCCTTTTGTAAAATCTGTGTTCTGAGGATGGTCCCCCAAATAAACCACCTGCACCCAATGTCTGTCCCAGGGCTTGCTTTTGGAGGAATCTACATTAAGATCAAGAGGAAAGAGACAGGGTGGAGTGATGGGTTAGGAGAGGCAATGCAAAATTAATTCTTAAAAAATCATGTTATATGTGCATATAAATACACCACAGGGACCTTCACCCTTGTGCATTAGTAAGACGAACCATCAAATATAAATGGCTGAGTGTAATTCTAGTAGAGGAAGGAGAAGGACAGGAGGGTGGATCAGGTACTGAAATCGATTTCCATGCATGTATGAGTTTGTTGGGATGAACCCAACTATTGTGTGTAACTCTAAAGCTCTAATTAAAAAAAATCAGTGCCAATCAATAAATGGGCTAAAGAACTGGGCAGACACGTCACAGAAGAAGATGCACAGGTGATCAACAAATATATGAAAAAGTGCTCATCATCTCTAGTAATTAGAGAAATGCAAATTAAAACCACCCTAAGATTTCATCTAACTCCAATTAGAATGGCTATTATCAAGAACACAAGAAATAGGCGTTGGAGCAGATGTGGGGAAAAAGGCACACTCTCATACATTGCTGGTGAAGTTGCAACTTGGTGTAGCCACTCTGGAAAGCAGTATGGAGATTCCTCAGAGAACTTGGAATGGACCCACCCTTTGACCCAGTTATCCCACTCCTCAGTTTATATCCAAAGGACTTAAAATCAGCATACTATGCTGATGCAGCCACATCAATGCTCATAGCTGCTCAATTCACAATAGCTAGATTGTGGAACCAACTGAGATGCCCTTCAACAGATGAATGGATAAAGAAATTGTGGTATATATACACAATGGAATATTACTCAGCCATAAAGAAGAATAAAATTATGGAATTTGCTGGTAAATGAATGAAGTTTGAAAATATCATGGTGAAGTAGGCCAAGTCCAAAAACCAAAGGCCAAAAGTTTTCTCTGATAAGTGGATGACGATACATAATGAGAGGAGGTGGCGGGGGGAAGAGAAGAATGAAGGAACTTTGGTGTAGAGGAAACTGGGGCAGGAAGGGATGGGGGAAGGAAAGATAGTAGAATGAGACAGACAGTATTACCCTATGAATATGTATGATTACATGAATGGTGTGAATCTACATTGTGTACAATCACAGAAATGAAAAGTTGTACCCCATTTGTGTACAATGAATCAAAATGCAGCCTGTAAAAGTAAAAAAAAAAAAAATTAAATAAAAAAAGAAAATAACAGAAAAAAATCAGTGTAAAAATGCATTTTTATACAAGGAATGAAATGAAAATAAAGTTTTTAAAAAGACAAAAAAAAGAGGAAATGATTGCTTCTGATGGGAATTGTTTAGTCAAATCTGAGGAGGGTTCTCTTGATTAAGAAACATGTGCCACACCAGCAGGGTGAAGAGGATGGGCATTTGCAAGACAGGCACAACGTGTCAATGTCTGGAATTGGGAAATGGGACACAGAATTTGGACAACTGTAGTGGTCTGTATGGCTACCCAGTCTAAAGCCTGCATGTGGAAGGGAGATGTGCCCCTTTCTGGGAATACAGCTTAGTGAGCAAGTGACACATTAGTCTGAATTTTTAAAAGGTGCAAGGTGCAACGGGTACCCCTTCCTCCAGGAGACGCAGCCTGTTACTGTAATCAGGCTCGGCAGGTGGAGATGGGCTGGATTTTAGCTTTCTCATGAATGAGTTCCCTTGGGTAGTATGAGGTAGGCTGAGCTGATGTGAGGCGGTTTATGGATCATGCTGAGAGAGTATCCTGTAGGTGATGGTGACTGTTAAAATGTCTTAAGGGGAGAACTGACATCATTAGATTTGGATTTTAAGATTATTATGTCTGATGAGGACAGAGGAGCTTTGGTTTGGGTTCCATCCTAAAGGCAGCAGTGGGCTTAAAATAAACAATATCTTTGGGAATGGGGAGGAATGGGTTTATTTTACAGAAATGGGGAAGTTACAGTAGACAGGCATTGGTGACAGACTTGTTAGGGGTTAGAAAGAAACATGGCAGACATTTTGAGCAAGTGATGGTCACTTAAGAATTCTCTCCGGCCTCTGTGTTTCCCAGTCCCTTGCAGTTAGTTGATCCAGCCTCATGGGCTATAGTTAGAAGTGATGTATAAAGTATTTATCAGTCCTCCACTGATCTGCAGTGGACACACAGGTAGATGAAAAATCATTTCTGGTGAGCCATTTTGGTTTGTTATCACAACATAATCTAGATTATTCTAAGTAAGTAGGAGACCTCAGGACGATGCCTGATTTTTAATTGGGGGAACTGGTTGGATGCGTAGGTCACTGAGGAAATGTATGGTGAATGGTTTTGTGTTGAGGCAAGAGTGAGGTCTTTTCAGGTCACTAGAGGAGAGAGTTGTTAGTGAATTTTTTTGGAAATAAAAGTTTTCAAACCTGGACCTGATGGTGCATGCCTATAATCCCAGCAGCTCTGGAGGCTGAGGCAGGAGGATTGCAAGTTTGAGGCCTGCCTTAGCAGTTTAGAAAGGCCCTAAGCAACTTAGTGAGACCCTGTTTCAAAATGAAAAATAAGAAGGGTTGGGGATGTGGCTCAGTGGTGAAGCACCCCTGGATTAAAAAACCCCATCATTCAGACACAGGCAACAGAAATGAGTCACTGCCCTGGTTCCACTGACGTCTACTCAGTGTCCCGGCCTGTGCTGATGACGGTGAGTCAAGACAGTCTTTGCTTCTGGAAACTCACAGTGGGATTGGTGAGATGAGGTGCATCCAGAGGAAAGAATCAAATAATCAGGAGCGGGAGACGCTGCTGTGGGGTGCAGTGAGGAGGAAACAACAGAGCAGAAGAGCTGGGTTTAGGATTCCCCAGTGGGAGTGAAGCAGAGGATACTCACTGGGATACAATGTACTCCAGCAGGCAAACCAAGCTCAATGACAAATCACGGAGAAATAGAAAATAGTCTAAGCCTGATGTGTATTTCCCCCAGTGAAGAATTTGAAAGGAACATGAATCCCATGCAAATCAGGCAGGGCAACGTTTTCCTGGCTAGAATGGCTATTTTAAATTTCTTCCATGTCATCTCCAAATATACACTCCTGGATATTCAAGTGATAAATAACTCCATGGGCCAGTGGCAGAATGGGGCACTAGTGCTGGGGACTGCGGAATGGCTAAGGGACGAGAACTAATCATTTTTAGTGTAGCTTTTATTCCTATTTCCCATCACCAGTCCTTCACCAACATATGTGTGTGCGTGTACACAACGCAGACACACATCCATATACTCACACTCTGCCGCCCAATGCCTGCCTGTCAGGAGCAGAGAGCACCTTGAACTCCCTCACTTTATAGGAAGGCATGGAAAGGCAGATTTTCCTGAGAGGGGGATGTTTCCTGATTGGATGTTTAGTGGAAGCATCTCCAGGATCTGTAATCTATGTGCTTATTTTATTTAATGCCTGGATATATGGTGGTGTCAGTATTAACTTTCCTCACTTGGGTTGTCTCTCAGCCTCCTCCCCACTCCTGTGAACATCTGAACATCCGGCTCCCCAGTGCTATGGAGGCTATTAAATTAGTTTAGACAGCAGGTGGGCACTAAAGAAATTGGAAAACAACAGCTGATTTAAGTCACAGTGCATTGTGGACTCCTGTGAAGGGGACGTGAGATATAGACTCTCTCATTCGGCGAGGGATCATCTCCCTGGATCTACAGCCCCAGAAACACTAGCTCCAAATAGGCACAAGTGGAAGACAGGACTGCTGAACTCCCTCAGCAATCCCTCCAGCAAGTCTCCACAGGGAGCCAGCCAGCCTGGGAAGGTGCTCCTGGGCAGTGTGTGTGTGTGTGTGTGTGTGTGTGTGTGTGTGTGTGTGTGTGTGTGTTACAGAGTGATAATCTTGTTTCTTGTTAGAATCAAAATTAAGGCGCTTGCATACTGAAAGAACGTAGCTGGTTCTCAGTAAACATGGGAGAAAGGAAATAATAAAATAACCCACACTTTTTGAGGATGCACACGTGCCAGGCGCCCTGCTGTACCCCACAATGTTTACATGTGAAGCTTATCCAGTTTTCCTAACAATCCCCAGTGGGAAACACTGTAATTTACATGCATTTACAGAGAAGGAGACCAAGGCACAGAGAAGACACAATCAGCATTTGAACCTTGGCAACCTCACTCAAGATTTTGTCCTCTTCACTACTATTTGATCTGCTGCTAAAGATGGGGAGGGCAGACAGCAGGAAATAAGAAGTGCTAGGGGGAGCCACTGCAAATGGGCAAAGAAAACACATGTCTTGTGCTTGGGGAAAACACCAAAGCAGACCTCGAAAGTTTAGTGGAGCTGAATGAAGAGAACTGCTACTACTTTTAGGTCTTTGACTCAGATAGCTGATGAAGATCAGGGCTTGCTGGCTCTGCAAAAATGATTCTGCCCTAAGCTCTCTGCTTACTGAAGATAGATTATTTGGATTAGTGGGTGGGAGAGAAGATAATTTTCCCAGACTCTTCAGAATGGTTGGCCTGGAAGCAGATGGAATGGAATCAGCAGTTCCTGCAGGACAGGGAACAGCAGAAGGGGCTGTGATGAGCCTGGTCTACTTCCTGTTATTGTCACCACTGACCCTTCTGACAGGCATCCAGTTCCTATGGCAAATCCTGCAATGGTGGTAAAGCTGCTAGGTGCATACTGCTTTCCTGGACGCTGCGCACTAATCTAAGTCTTTTGCCATTATTATCCACTTCATCTAGATTGTAGTCCTGTGAGGCAGGTATTGTTAAGATTCTCACTTAGACGAGGAAACCAAAGTACAGGGAAGTTCAGACTTGCCCAAAGTCACCTAGCCAGAGAGAAACAGAGTTAGGTTTTGACTGGGGAAGTCTGGTATTGGAGTTCAAGCCTGTACCACAGGTCACCTTCAGGGAGCTTGTCTCCTGAGAGATGTCATGGATGCTGGTAAACGTGAAATCCTTGCATCTGTCTGAAGAGCCATGCATGTGAGTAGAGGAGAGGAAACATTTGTTCTGCATTTAAGTCAACAAGAAGAATATTGCCACAGCAGGCTTGACAGATGTGTGGAGGGCTGCAGTGGAGCTTTCTGTGATCCCTGGGGCCTCTCATGTGTGAGTAGTCTTTGCTTTCTATAATAGTCTGATTCACTTCTTTCAAGATTCCACTCTGGTGGCTGTCAGAGGAAATAACTTCCTTTGGGTCAAATGAGTGGCATGGATTGCCAATATGTAGCACCTGTAAATATAGACCTGTAAATACACCATCTTGCTGCCCTACTTTGAACCTCCAATCCCTGGTCTCTGTCCTGCCGGGGAATTCATTAGTACATAGAAACCTGTGACGCTGAATGGCCAGTACCAACTGATCTGTGCTTCAGGAGGCAATGAGCTTCAACTCCAATGAGGAGGACCCAGGGTCACATGGCAGGGACCCTGATTCACCAGGGAAGTAAAAAGAAGTGTATTAAGCCAAAGGTCTCCTCTGGAGAGAGGAACAGAGGCACAGGTTGTCACCACTGACCCTTCTGACAGGCATCCAGTTCCTATGGCAAATCCTGCAATGGTGGTAAAGCTGCTAGGTGCATACTGCTTTCCTGGACGCTGCATACTGCTTTCTGGCTCTGGTGAGCCAGATGGCGCCAAATGTAGGGGTGCCAGGCTAGCTTAGGCGCAGGTAAGAGCCATGGAGTCAGGACCCCGACACGGGAGTTGGGTTGAAGCAGGCTTGTGGCGAGCAGCATGCAAACTTGTTTATTGCAGGAAAAACCATACATTTTATAAGTTTCTTGCCCAATCATGATGTGCCACAGGGGTATCAGACCGACCAGGCCCCTATACAGGTTCCCTTGGTAACACGAGGTCAATTTGGGGGCAGTTGTTTTTATTCCTAGGTGGTTAGAGCAGAATGCTCCTCTCTACAAGTTTACACACCTGAGACATTAACTGCTGTGAGCCAAGAACTAGGATTTCTCCCAACACCGGAGCTTATAACAACCTTGCTATAGGTGGAAATATACTACTTTGCTGTTGTCCACAAGAAGGAAGGGAATTAAAATTAATGCTTCTCGGATTCCTTTTCAGGCCAGGAATCATGCATGTATTATCTCATGCAATCTTCTCAACTTGTGTGTTGGAATGCTATTTTATTGTTCACATTTTACACAAAAGGAAACTGGGACACAGAAGTTAAGAAACATATCCAAAGATGCCCAGCTGGATGGGCAGAGCTGGAATTTAAGACCAGTTTGGGTTGCTTTTAAGCTCACAGTTGACCATAGTTGCTAACCCAGTGCAGCCCAATGAACGTATTTGCAAGTAAACTAGCACATCTACTGCTCTGTGCAGATAAGCCAGCGTGCTTGCCAGTGCATGTAGGTGCTCTAGCTGGTGGATGCGATTCTTCAGGATAGGACATAGTAGGGAGAAACCATAGTATGGGCAAAGGTGAGAGAATCTTGCAGGGATTTGGTTTAGGATAGAAGCCTAGAGAGATGTGTCCACCATGGAATGAAAGTTTTGAAAGTTTTCTTGGTGGCACTTTGGTGATATATTTGTCCTAAGAACAGGAGATGAAGGATAACCTGAGTGGATTTAGGACAGAGTCTAAAGGGAAAATATCCTTTTCAGTGCAAAGGGAATTACTCTAGATCATGTGATCTCCTTTCCTAAGTCCTTTTTTAAAACAGTAAAATGCTTATTTATGGAGAAGGGTGAGTGCTGGGGGTTGTGTGATCCTGCTGGTCTCCCCAGCCCTGGCTGAGAGTTGTGTAACATATGTGCTCTAACCCAGACTTTCTGGAGCAGACCTGGAGGTGATTCCAGGTCTCTGTAATAAGCACTAGTGATTTTGATGCTCACTGAGATTGCTGTCCACTGCTAGGTATTTTAAACCTCCTCCAACTTTGGGTTGGTGTAGAGTTGTGGAGTTCTTTTTTTTTAAATTTATTTTTATTGTAAACAAATGGAATACATGTTGTTTCTCTGTTTGTACATGGAGTAACAGCATACCATTTGCGTAATCATACATTTACATAGGGTAATGATGTTTGATTCATTCCGTTATTTTTCCCTTTCCCCCACCCCTCCCAGCCCTCTTTTCCCTCTATACAGTCCCTCCTTCCTCCAGTTTTGACCCCCTCCCACCCCCCCATTATGTGTCATGATCCACTTATAAGTGAGATCATTCGTCCTTTGGTTTTTTTGAGATTGGCTTATCTCACTTAGCACGATATTCTCCAATTTCATCCATTTGCCTGCAAATGCCATAAGTTTATTATTCTTTATAGCTGAGTAATATTCCATTGTGTATATATACCACAGTTTCTTTATCCATTCATCAATTGAGGGACATCTAGGTTGGTTCCACAATCTGGCTATTGTGAATTTAGCAGCTATGAACATTGATGTGATTGCATCTCTATAGTACGCTGATTTTAAGTCCTTTGGATATAGGCCGAGGAGTGGGATAGCTGGGTCAAATGGTGGGTCCATTCCAAGTTTTCTAAGGAATCTCCACCCTGCTTTCCAGAGTGACTGCACTAATTTGCAGCTCCACCAGCAATGTATGAGTGTACCTTTTCCCCCACATCCTCTCCACCACCTATTGTTGCTTGTATTCTTGATAATCACCATTCTAATTGGGGTGAGATGGAATCTTAGGGTGGTTTTGATTTGCATTTCTCTTATTACTAAAGATGGTGAACATTTTTTCATATGTTTGTTGATTGCTTGTAGATCTTCTGTGAAGTGTCTGTTCATATCCTCAGCCCATTTGTTATTGGGTTATTTGTATTCTTGGTGTAGAGTTTTTTGAGTTCTTTATATGGTCTGGAAATTAGTGCTCTATCTGAAGTATGAGTGGCAAAAATTTTCTCCCACTCTGTAGGCTCTCTCTTCACATTACTGATAGTTTCCTTTGCTGAGAGAAAGCTATTTAGTTTGAATCTATCCCAGTTATTGATTCTTGCTTTGATTTCTTGTGCTATGGGAGTCTTGTTAAGGAAGTCTGATCCTAAGCCAACAAGTTGAAGATCTAGACCTACTTTTTCTTCTATAAGATGCAGGGTCTCTGGTCTGATTTCAAGGTCCTTGATCCATTGTGAGTTGATTTTTGTGCAGGGTGAGAGATAGGGGTTTAGTTTCATTCTGTTGCATATGGATTTCCAGTTTTCCCAGCACCATTTGTTGAAGAGGCTATCTTTTCTCCATTGCATATTTTTGGCACCTTTGTCTAGTATGAGAAAATTGTATTTATTTGGGTTTGTGTCTGTGTCCTCTATTCTGTACCATTGATCTACCTATTTTGGTGCCAAAACCATGCCATTTTTTTACTATTGCTTTGTAGTATTGTTGAAGTTCTGGTATTGTGATACCCCCTGTTTCATTCTTCCTGCTAAGGGTTGCTTTAACTATTCTGGTTTTCTTATTCTTCCAGATGAATTTCATAATTGCTTGCTCTATTTCTGTAAGGTACTTCATTGGGATTTTAATTGGAATTGCATTAAATCTGTATAGTACTTTTGGTAGTATGGCCATTTTGACAATATTAATTCTGCCTATCCAAGAACATGGGAAATCTTTCCATCTTCTAAGGTCTTCCTCAATTTCTTTCTTCAATGTTTTGTAGTTTTCATTGTAGAGATCTTTTACCTTTTTGGTTAGATTGATTCCCAAGTATTTTATTTTATTTTTTTTTGAGGCTATTGCAAATGGAGTTGTTTTCCTCATTTCCCTTTCAGATGTTTCATTGCTTGAGCATAAAAATGCTTTAGATTTGTGCATGTTGATTTTATAGCCTGCTATTGTGCTGAATTCATTGATGAGGTCTAGAAGTTTTCTGGAGGAGGTTTTTGGATCTGCTAAATATAGAATCATGTCATCTGCAAATAGTGACAGCTTAAGTTCCTCTTTTCCTATTCGTATACTTTAATTTCTTTAGTCTGCCTAATTGCTCTGGCTAGAGTTTCGAGGACAATGTTGAATAGAAGTGGTGAAAGAGGACATCCCTGTCTTGTTCCCATTTTTAAAGGAAATGGTTTCAGTTTTTCTCCATTAAGAATGATGTTGGCCATGGGCTTAGCATAAATAGCCTTTACAATGTTCAGGTATGTTCCTACTATCCCTATTTTTTCTAGTGTTTTGAGCATGAAGGAGTGTTGTATTTTGTCAAACACTTTTTCTGCGTCAATTGAAATAACCATATGATTCTTATCCTTAAGTCTATTGACATGATGGATTACGTTTATTGATTTATGGATGTTAAACCATCCTTGCATTCCAGGGATGAACCCCATTTGATCGTGGTGCATGATTTTCTTAATGTTTTTGGATACGATTTGCCAATATTTTGTTAAGGATATTAGCTTCATAGAATGAGTTTGGTAGGGTACCCTCCTTTTCTATTTCCTGGAATACTTTGAGAAGTATTGGAATGAGTTCTTCTTTGAAGGTCTTGTAGAACTCGGCTGAGAATCCATCTGGTCCTGGGCTTTTCTTGGATGGTAGATTTTTAATGGCTTCTTGTATTTCATTGCTTGATATTGATCTGTTTAAATTCTGTATGTCTTCCTGGTTCAGTTTGGGAGAAGCATATGTCTCTAGAAATTTGTCAATGTCTTCAGTAGTTTCTATTTTGTTGGAATACAGATTTTTGAAGTAGCTTCTCATTATGTTATGTATCTCAGTGGTGTCTGTTGTGATATTTCCTTTTTGATCATGAATTTTAGTAATTTGAGTTTTCTCTGTCCTTCTCTGTTAGTGTGGCTAAGGGTTTGTTTATTTTGTTTACTTTTTCAAAGAACCAACTTTTTGTTTTGTCAATTTTTTGAATTGTTTCTTTTGTTTCAATTTCATTGATTTCAGCTCTGATTTTAATTATTTCCTGTCTTCTACTCCTTTTGCTGTTATTCTGCTCTTCTTTTTCTAGGGCTTTGAGCTATAATGTTAGGTCATTTAGTTGTTGACTTTCATTCTTTTCTGGAATGTGCTCTGTGCAATGAATTTTCCTCTTAGTACCGCTTTCATAGTGTCCCAGATATTTTGATATGTTGTATCGTTGTTCTCATTGACGTCTAGGAATTTTTTTATCTCCTCCCTGATGTTTTCTGTTATCCATGTTTCATTCAATAGTGTATTATTTAGTCTCCAGGTGTTGGAGTAATTTCTGTTTTTTATCTTGTGATTGATTTCTATTCTCAGTCCGTTATGATCTGATAGAACACAAGGCAGTATCTCTATTTTTTTGCATTTCCTAAGAGCTGCTTTGTGGCATAACATATGGTCTATTTTCGAGAAGGTTCCATGTGCTGCTGAGAAGAAAGTGAATCCACTCATTGATGGATGGAATATTCTATATATGTCTATTAAGTCTAGGTTATTGATTGTGTTATTGAGTTCTATGGTTTCTTTGGTTGGTTTTTGTTTGGAAGATCTATCTAGTGGTGACAGCGGTGTGTTAAAGTCACCCAGAATTATTGTGTTGTGGTCTATTTGATTCCTGAAATTGTGAAGGATTTGTTTGATGTACAGGGATGCACCATTGTTTGGGGCATAAATATTTACTATCGTTATGTCTTCCTGATTTATGGTTCCCTTAAGCAGTATGAAATGTCCTTCTTTATCCCTTCTGACAAACTTTGGCTTGAAGTCCACTTTATCTGATATAAGGATGGAAACCCCCACTTTTTTACTGAGTCCATGTGCGTGGCAGGTTTTTTCCCATCCTTTCACCTTTAGTCTGTGGATGTCTTTTTCTATGAGATGAGTCTCTTGCAGGCAGCATATTGTTGGGTCTTTCTTTTTAATCCATTCTGCCAGTTTATGTCTTTTGATTGATGAGTTTAGGCCATTAACATTCAGGGTTATTATTGAGATATTATTTGTATTCCCAGTCATTTGGGCTTATTTTTGGTTTTTAATTTGGCTTGGTTTCTCCTTTGAGTGGTTTTTCTCTAAGGTAGTTCCTCCCTTTGCTGACCTACATTGTTGTTTTTCATTTCCTCCGGATGGAATATTTTGTTGAGAACATTCTATAGTGCAGGCTTTCTATTTGTAAATTCTTTTAACTTTTGTTTATCATGGAAGGATTTTATTTCCTCTTCAAATCTGAAGGTTAGTTTTGCTGGGTATAGGATTCTTGGTTGGCAACCATGTTCTTTTAGAGCTTGAAATATGTTGTTCCAGGCCCATATAGCTTTTAGAGTCTGGGTAAGTTGTGGAGTTCTTCAAAGTCATTTTCAGTCAATCACATGGTCATTCTGCTAACTAGGTTTTCTTAATCTGGGGCTCATGGTTGACTTCACCAACCCAAGGAGCCCTGTAAAACTGAAATTCTGTGTGTAGGTATGTTTTTGTAGAGGGAGGGCCCATGATAGTCGGGGTCATGGGGAGGTTTATGATTAAAACAGTTTAGAACTTTAACTTATGTTTTGGCAACTTCTCTGAGCCCATGTTAGAACTGTACAAGTAAGAGAGGCTCATTATATCATTATAGACACATTAATAGAAAAAAGGTTTATAGACACACTTTTGGGTGTTTGCTAGTAGAGGTGTGTTCTGTGTATTGGATTGTTTGGTGGAGTATAAAATGAGACTACCAGGCACTGGGTTTGATTCTCAGCACCACATATAAATAAACAAATTAAATAAAGATCCCTCAACAACTAAAAAACATTTTTAAAAAATTTAAAAAAAGAGACTACACAGAGAAACCACTCAAGGTGTTGATAACATTTAGCTCAAATTCTTTAATAAAAAACTGCATGTGGTAGAAAAATAATCTAATTAGAAAATAAGGAAAATCCATGAACCAACATTTCACTGAAGAAGATATACAGATGGCAATAAGTATATGAAAAGATATTCAGCATCATTAGCCATTAGGGAAATGCAAATTAAAATCACAATGAGGTATCACTATACACTTATCACAATGACTGAAATATAAAGTAGTAACTGGTGAGAATAAAGAGGAAACTGGGTCAAAAATATTTTATTGGGGAATGGGAAATGTAAACTGGTACAGCCATTTTCTTTTGTTTTCTTGTTTTTAAACTTTTTTTTAGTTATACATGACAGTAGAATGTATTTTGACATATCATACATACATGGAGAATAACTTCCTATTTGTTCGGTTGTACATGATGTGGAGTTACACTGGTTGTATATTCATATATGAACACAGAAAGTTATGCCTGATTCATTCTACTGTCAGTACAACCATTTTCAAAACTGTTCAGCACTTTTTTCAAATACAACTAAATATGCAACTATTGTATAATCAAGCAATTGCATGTCCTCTTATGCATTTATTACAGAGAAATAAAACATTTACACAAAAACCTGCACTTGAATGTTAATAATAGCCTTAATTATAATAGCCCCAAACTAGAATCAAGCTAGATGTCTTCCAATAGGGGAATGGTTAAATAAACTGTGATACATGTTATTATGAAATATACCTCAGAAATAAAAAGAATGAACTACTGATGAAGACAATGACCTGGATGAGTCTTCAGGAAATTTTATTGAGTGAGAAGAGTCAATCTTAAAGCTCACATTCTGTATGAGTCCATGTATATAAAATTTTAAAAATGGTAATATTTTAGAAATGGAGAACAGATTAGTGGTTGCCAGGAGAGTTAAAGTAGGGTGTGTGTGTGTGATTGTAAAAGGCACCATGATAATCCTGTGGTGATGGAAATATGACTATATACTAATAATATCAAGATTCTGGATGTGAACCTGGTGTGGTAGTGCATGCCTGTAATCCCAGCTACTTGGGAGGCTGAGACAGGAAGCTTTCCAGTTTTGGGACCCCCGTGTCAACAACAACAACAACAAAAAGATCCTGGTTGTAATAATGTAATTTGTAAATCATTACCATTGGGAAAACTGGATAAAATCTGTGGATGAGGACCTTTTGGTATTATTTCTTACAACTGCATGTGAATCTACAACTATCTCAGAATAAAAAGTTTTTAAAAGTGTATTATTCACTCCCAAAGAAAAAAGATTTGCCACCACTGGAGGTATTCCAAAGAATATGCTCTGTAAGGAGAGTTTCAAAGTGATTGGGACAGGGATGGCAATATAGGACAGTGTGAAGTCTCCTCAGGAACTCTTGGGAAGAAACACAAGTCCCCCGGATGTAGCAGCTCTGACCTGCTACATCCAGGTGATTTTTCAGCCCCATTACCTTAGCCCATTACTGTTGTATGACTCTGTAACTGAGAAGAATGTGACTTTACAGGACCTTATAGTGTTTCAACTTACTACCTTCTAGCAGTTGAGACTCCTGTCTAACCTGGAGTTACAGTCAGATCCCATAGGTAGAGGACTCAATCCCACAGGACTGCCCCCACTTCAAATGCTGATTCCAAGTCCAAGTATGCCATACTTCTGAATATAATTTGGGGAGTCTTTGAGTTCAATAATTTAAATGATCCTTTGAGTTTAAAAAATTTCTAGAGTGGTTTGCAGAACTCGGGAAAGCACTTCACTTATGTTTACTGGTTTGTTTTAAAGGATGCAACTCAGTAACAGCCAGATGGAAAAGCGGCAAGGTCTTCAGACGTTAAAACTATGGTGCCTATAGCATATCATGTATAGTTTGCATAAAGCTCCCCTGGGAAGAAGCACTGGCAGGAAGCAAAAGAGGGAAGGAAACCAATAGGGCCTTTTCTTTTCTAAGCCTAAGTTTTAAGCAGGAGGTTTGAATGACAGCAAAATTAAGGAACAGCCATATCGCAGAATCTTCCTGAACTAAAGTAAAAAGGCGCAATTTTTCAAAATCTTTGTGAAGATGTCAAAGGCACATTGATTCCTTTGGCCTCTACCAGAAACTTCTCGGAAACCACAAAGTCGTCTCTGGCCCTCACCCACTCTTCCCCCCACCACGTCAGTACTCGTTCCATGTCCCGAGGAGAGAGCACATATGGACATGCTGAGAGTATTTGCTGGCCCGGCAAATTTGCATCCAGCCTGCTTCTTCCTCCCAGGATGGCCTTTGGGGCCACACCAGGGTACCACAGGATGCTTGGTGCTGCTTATCAGTCTGGGATAGAGAGGACAGAGAGAGATTATTTGGAGTAGCAGCCTCCAGAATCCCGCTACTGCACACTTCCCTTTTTCTAGTGAAAGAGAACTTGGTAGAACAAATGAGAAGGACCAAGATGTGAAAACATAGCAGCAATTGGTTAAAAACAAAATGATAGCAATGTAGCAATCCTTAAAAAAAAAAAAAAAAGCAGCAACAAAAGGAAAACGATTAGTAATGTTTCTAAAATAATGATTGACACAAGAAGCGCTGCAACTGAGAAACCATGGATTTATAATTTTATTTATTGAATATTATGCACTAGTCACCATGCTAAGCATTTCATATGGAAGATGTCCTTTAGTCCATTCAGCAAAGCCACAAAGTGGGTAATATAATTTCCATTTGACACGGAAGAAATGAAGACACACAATTAAAAGCCACTTCTCAAAGTCACATAGTACAGGAAGGAGACAGAGTTCAAATCCTGGTGAGTTGATTTCAAAGTCCACTCTCAACACACTCTGCTGACAATTCAAAACAATATTGGAAATGTCAGATGACAAAATATCCTCCTACCAGACGAGGTGGTAGAAGCTTTGTGATTTTTTCCAAGCATTACATGACAGCCAGACTTCTCAAAATGCTGAATTGGTGAATTTCATAATTCTATGGTTTCATGTTCTGTGGTTTAGATCTAGAATGTGCCCCAAAGTCTCATGTGCTTAAGGCTTGGTCTGCAGTGCAGCGATGTTCAGAGAGAGGGCTTTTAGGAGATGATTCCATCATTAAAGCTCTAACCTCATGAGTGGAGTCATCCATTTGATTGATTAATAATTTGAATGAGCTTTTGGGGGGTGGCAGAAACTGTAGGCAGGTGGGGCATGTTTGGAGGAAGTAGGTCACTGGGGTTGTGCCCTTGGGGCTATGACTGTATCTTGTCGTGGCCCCTTCCTCTCTCTCTCTCTCTCTCTGCTTCCAGGCTACCTTGAGCTAAGCAGCTTTCTTCCACCATGTCCTTCCATCATGATGTTTCTGCCTTGGAGCCAGCCAATCAAGGGTAGAAACCTCTAAAACCAAGAGCCAAAATAAACCTTTTCCCCTCCAAGTTGTTTGGTCACAGCAACAAAAAGCTGACTAACACACTAGAGAGCTGCACATTTAAATTAGTGACTACAAACTTGAGTTACCCTTAGTAACTCAGTGAGTTACTGTTAAGGAGTCCTTTCACTCAGGTAAACATTGAAAGTCTCTGGAATTGAGAAGACTTCTGAGGATCCGAATGACTTGCACTTTATGTATTTTGAGCCATTGGGGAAATCTTAAACACTCCAGATCACACTTTGAGAAATCTTGAGAAATACTGACATATAGAACCTAATCAGAATTGTGGGACACTTTCTGGTGGATTCCTCAGGATTGGGTGAAAAAACTCTCCAGAAAGTCAAAAGTCTGGAGGAATTTGCTCAGCTAACACACACACACACACACACACACACACACACCCAAAAAAAAAAAAAAAAAAAAAAAAAAAGAAAGAAAGAAAAAAAGGAAAAGGAAAAAGAAAAGAAAAACATAAGAAAAAGAAAAAATATAGGGATATGGTATACCTGACTGCAGTGATCAGAGAGGTCTCTCTAGGGACATTAATTCAGGACCAGGTCTTATGAATCAATTTAGGTTATCCCTTTTAGGCCTGATGCCTCTGAATTTGCATGTCTGGAAAAGAACTGGGGAAAATGCCTCACCAATAACTTAATTATATTTTCCCCAGTGCCTTGGAGAGACCCTCATGACATACAATATTTAAATATAGATAGTTTCAAGCTCTTGTTAGGAGAGGGTTTCAGTAATTAAAGAAAATAGGAATTTTATTCAGAGTCAACATTTCCCATTTGTAATTATCCTCTTGAAGTCCCTTTGTAATTATTCTTTTTTTTTAAAAGATCTTCTGTATTAGCATATTCCATCTAAATTGTTTAATTAGATGATAGTTTGTTCATATTAGAGATGAATAAGTTTCCCATGTAACCCTAAAAAAGACTGTTTTGTATTTTGAGAAATTACAAAAAAAAAAAAAAAGGGCAAAAAAAGATAGGATTATACAGACATTGCCATGTATGATGCAAATTTCGCATCCATGCTTTAAAACTTTCTGGAATTATCTTACAGGCTTACACCAATTGATCACTTTGCATTTTGCCAGCTGCTCCTAACTAGCCTCTTTGTCAATCCACTGAGCACCTAAAATGTGCTAGACAATTACTAGGATCTGGGACAAGGTGAAGCAAAGATAGCGAGTATCTTAGCTTTCATGAGCTTACAGTTTTGTGGACAAATATTAATCAAATAATCATGCAAGTGAGTGTGTACTTTCAAAGTGCAATGAGTACCAGGGAGCAGACCAACAGTTTCAAAAGAGAGTGGCAAGAATGAGTGTTTGGAGAGAATTCTCCATAGTTTATATCTTTATAAGACATAAATAAGAAGATTCATATAGAAATTGTAGAACTGAAATATAAAATCATAAATAAAAATCCCAACATATGAACCTAACAGAAGAAAAGAATAAATGAACAGGAAGATAGAATGGCAAAAATTCTGAACAGAGAGAAAAGAGACTGAGACAAAACAGAAAAACAGTGCTAAATGATCTGTGGAACTATACAAAAGCCCCAACATTTATGTTATCAAAATCCTGGAAGGAGAGGAGAAGGAGGGTGGTCTGAAAAGTATTCAGAGAAAATTTGACAAACACATCCAGCTAACAGATTCAAGATGAGCAAACCCTAAATGGTAAATCAAAGCAGTCTGTATCAAGACAGTGTAGTCAAACTTCTGAAAACTAAAGGAAAAGACTTGGAAGTAGTGAGAACTTACTTAGAGGGAAAACAATCTGAATGATCGTTTCCTGTAAGAAACTAAGGAAACCAGTGGAAGTGGCACAATATTTTTCAAGTACTGAAAAATAAAGAACTGTCAACTCAGAATTCTATATCCAGCAAAAATATCCCTCCAGGAAGAAGGGAAAATTAAGACATTCTCAGATGGAAGAAAACTAAAAGAATTTGTAACCAGCAGACATACTCCAAAAAATCATGACAGGAAGTTCTCCAAACAAAGAAAATCGTAAGTGAGAAGGGTTTCTAAGCTTCTTTCTTATATTATAGAAGAGACATTTGGTATTTTCTAGGAAGCTTTTGGGTGTGGTGGGGCAGGATGCGAGAGGAAACTAAACTGAAGTTGAGCCAGAATGTTCTGGAGCTGAAAGCTAAACTTAGAACCTTTCAGTCAGGTCCTTCTGATAGAAAAAACATTGGAGAGTTGGACCCTGGGTTCGAGTTACTGACAGGCTGTGAGACTTTCAGCAAATCATGTAATTTGCAATTCAGTTTCAAAACTACAAAGTGGCCCACTTAACAGTATGGGTGCAATAAGCTGAAACATTCTATAAGAGATCCTCGGTAGGCACCCTCAAGTTGTTACAGCAGTGCCACCTGGGGACTTACACACCCTACTTTTCTACTCTATCCTGTTAGCATGGGGTTGCCATTTCCAGTTATCTCATGGTCTAGGATGACTGCTGGAACTCTAGTCCTCTTCTCTGACAGGGAAGTGGGAGGAAAAAGGAAGGGGGGGGGCGGTAAAAGGTCACATCCCACCAAAGAGTCAGCTCCCTATAGCTGATAAGCACAACTTAATATGCCGAATTTAAGCATGTTAGCTACAAGGAGGACAGAGAAGTGTAATCTTTTAGTTAGCCTGACTGTATCCAAAAACACAGGCGTCCGCCAGTAAGAAAGGGCAGTGGGATTGGGGGAGGTAGGATTGGGTAATTTACCAGGGGTTCCCTGGGCAAAGATCTGGTCTGGATGGTCAACGGAGAGAAGTTGTTCAAGAGGTGAGTTATTTTTCCTATAGCAACATGGTGTTTTGATTTTTATTCTGTCAGATGAACATGAACATATTTTGCTTGTAGAAGAGACTTTTTCAAGGCTCTGTTTGGTCCTGTGTAGAAAACTGGAGGTTTATAGGGGAAACAAACAACCCAGCTGGCCACTGGGCACACACAATAAATTATTGCTGGGTTATGGGTAACAGCAAAGTTGGTGTGAGAAGTAATTCTCATTTTTCTTCCTCTTTTATGAACACAAGGCCACAGAAAGTCCTTCACAATGACTGTTGTTTTAGCACCAGGGTTCGGAGTGGCTGACTTGTAGGGAATTTCAGAGTAGAATGTTATTTGCCATTTCTCTTATCTGGAAGATGAAACTGGGACAAGACAGTAATGTGCTAGGTGGGAATTCTAAGGGCTCAAGATCTTTTCTACTTCCTTTTTCTTTATCCTTCATGACCAATTGATAATGGTGATTTGATAATGGTCAATTGATAATGTTGGTGATTTTTTTTTTTTTTTTCTTCAAATGTCTTCTACCTTCCTTCTCTCCTCTCTGGTCACACTGCTAAGGAGTCTGGATTACTGCTCCAGCCCTTTCTAACTAGTTTCCCACACTCCTCTACTCATCCTAAGCTACTCATCCTGCAGAGCAGACAGCTCTTCATCAAATGTATTTTTCATTTCGTTCTCTACTTGCTCAAAATCCTTCAACTACTTCCTCTCTTTACATGCAATTATCCATTTATTTTTATTTTTTGCAACCTTGGGGATCGAGTCAGGGCTTTGTGTGAGGCAGGTAAGTACTCTACCATTAAACCACATCCCCAGCCCCAATTATCCATGTATGAATAGGCCTAACATTAAAAATTTGGGGGTTGAAGGTATAGACTACTCAGATATAGGAGTGTTATATTTCTCTGTAAAATGGCATGCCTATGCATTATTTTCATGTTTATTTAAACTGAATTCTAATTTTTAACACTTATGCCAAAATAAACAGCATGATTTACTGTTTTGTCTTTCAGGTCATTTATTTCCTGTAGTATAGTCCTTTTAGCTTTCCGATGTGGGGTGCTTGTGTCTCTCCTTGGCAGTTGGGTAGATGTTTGTTACTACTTTCCATACTATACTCATTCCTTCATTCACCCACTTGTTAAATATTCTAACAAGTAGGTTTTGGAGAATTGTTTGCTCAGCAGGCCTCACGGTAAGCTGAATTTTTGTTTGTATTTCAGTCAAGGTACTGTTACTGAAGTTGCTGTGGATTGTTCTTGGCTCTTCATCTACTTAGCTAAATTCTTTCACTTTCCAAGGCCCAGCCTAGTTTAAATGTTATGAGGAAGTGATCTCTTTACCTCTCCACCCTTCATATTGGTTCTGCATGTGTACAGCAGTGTGATGCAACTATGTCATCAGAACCAATTGAGTGTAAGTGACAAAAACCCAGTTCAACCTGAGTTAAATCCAAGAGGGGTTATACAGACTCTCATGGCCAAATTGCGGCAAGGCAGGAACTGACCCTTTGGATCAGCCTGAGCTATGTGTGTGGCACCAGTGAACCCAGACCCATGGTAGTTATTACCCCCAGTATTTTTGCCTGAGAGTCTGGGGGTGGGGGTGGGGACTATTCACTCTCAATATTTCTTATGGGCCTTCCATTTAGTTTGAGTCACCCAAATGCCAGTCTGCTTTAGAGAAGTTCATGGAGCTGGTCAATAGGGCTGATCAAGGCAGGAAGACAATTTGGGATGAGCCTCTCATTATAGTTTTGATGTTGAGACTGTAAGGTATAGTGGCTAAGGAGGAAGTTGGGACTAGTTCATTCAAATCCTATTACTCTAGCTTATTAGCTTTGAGATGACCAATAAATTACTTTATTCTTGTGTACCTCAGTTTTCTTGTTGTTGAGTTGGGAATAGTCTGGTACATAGTTAAATCTTAATCATCTTCATGGCTACCGACTGATTAGACGGAGCACAGCAGACATAGGCCCTGATCTTGGAGCAAAGAATGGGAACTCTCTGCAAAGTCTTTGGTTGCTGAAGATGAGGAGATGTTGAGGGTCCTAAGGGAGGGATCTGGGTGACTGAAGTGATTGAGGACACAGTGGGGGCTCAAATTTTGAGTTTTTACCACCAATAAATATTTTAAACAACTGATACCACTACACTTGTGGGACAGGCTAAATATCAGCCCTGGGGACAGCCACTGTATTTCTTTTTTTTTCTTTTTTTTTTTTTTTTTTTTGCGGGGATTGAACCCAGGGCCTTGTGCATGTGAGGCAGGCACTCTACCAACTGAGCTATATCCCCAGCCCCCAGCGACTGTATTTCACAAGCCAGTTGCTGTTGTGTAAGCTGTACATTTCTCAGCCCCAGAAGCACAGTTCACCCTGGGCCATTGTAGATGTGTGTGGTTATAATGACCATTTCCTTGTGAACAGCAGTGAAGTGTCACAAGGAAAGAAAAGAGTCTTCTCTGATTGGCAGTACACTGCCATATGAGATAGTGGGAGGAACAGCTGCTGGGAAGATTACAAATACAACCCACCGAAAGTGCCTAGAATAATGCAGGGGCCCAGTGAGACCTGTGTGTAAGTCAGTTGTCACTCTACCACTGAAGTGATACTGACTCAGTGACAGCACGCCAAAAAATAGTTATTTATCATGCAACGTTGAACTTGCTATATCATGCTGTTTGCCATGTAATGTGAATTAACATTTTAAAAAATAATAATTCTAGGGGCTGGGGAGATAGCTCAGTTGGTAGAGTGCTTGTCTTGTAAGCACAAGGCCCTGGGTTCGATCCCCAGTTCCCCCCCAAAAAAAAAAAAAAAAAAAAAAAAAATTCTAGAGACTGCGGTGGTGGCTCCGTGGTAGAATGTATGCTTAGCAAGCAGCATGCCCTGGATTCAATCCCCAGCACCAATAAAATGTGTAAAAAACAATTCTGTTTTTCTCTTAAATAGTACAAAACCTCAAATATTCAGAAAAATTGTAGGAATTATACATGGAACATCTTGGTGCCCAAAATCTAGATTTTAAATTTAATAGTTTGCTCTATTTTCTTTGTCACTTACTACTTTATCCAATTCATTTCAAAATGCATTTCAAGGTAGGTTGAAGGTATTAGTTGACTTCACTCTTAACCAACAACATGCATATTGTTAGAGTTCAGTATTTATTTGTGTTTCTTTTTTTAAGGGGAAAATCACGTACAGTGAAATGTACAAAGTTCAAATGTGTCATATGATAGATTTTGACAAATGCATAATATGACTGTGTAGCCCAAACCCCATCAATGCACAGAATATTATCATGACCCAGAAAGTTTCCCCCTGCTGCTCTCCAGTCCATGATCGCTGCCACAAACGCTGGAGGTGACTGCTATTCATTAGAGCAGTTTTCCACTATTAACTAGGTTTGTCTGCTCTGAAGCTTTATATCAATGGATTGCTACAGTATTTATTTATTTATTTTTGGGTAAAACTTCTTTCAATCAACATACTAGTTTTGAGATGGATCCAACATTGTGAGTGTATTAGTAGGTCTATTCCTATCAGCTGACGAGTAGTGTTTCATTGTATGAATATAATGCATTTTTAAAAGCTATTCTCTTGCTGATAGACACCTGGGATGTTTCTGATTTGGAAAACCATTTATTATGAATAAAATGGCTGTCTAAGTCAACAATCCTGTGAACAGAGACAGTTTTATTCCTTCCTTTCTGATCTCTTCCTTTCTGTTTTCTAACATTGTGAAAAATCAATGTGATTCATCATATTAACAGATTAAGGGAGAAAAACTATTTGAGCATTTCAATAGACACAAAAGAAGCATTTGACAAAATGCAATTTCCATTATGCTAGAGTCTCACAGCAAATTAAAAACAGAAGGGAACTACCTCAATATGATAAAAAGCATCTTTTAAAACTCCATAATACTCAATGGTAAAATATTAGTCTTTTCCCTATAAGATCAGGTAAAAGGTGCTTTTGTTATCTCTGGTGTAAGCTCCAATTGATCATGATTATTACCATTTTTATATATTTCTACATTTGATTTATTAATATTTCACTGAGGATTTTTTCAAATGTCCATGAAAGATATTATTCTGTAGTATTGTTTTTTAAAAAATTCCTGGACAAGCTTTATCACAAGTCATAGGAGTCTTATAAAATAAGCTAAGAAACATCTCTACTTTCTGTAAGAGTTTGTGTTAATACTCTTGTTAGTTTTCTGTGAATCTTAGAATTCAAGAATTCACCAGTCAAATCAGCTGGATCTGAAATTTTCTTTGTGGGGACATTTTTGATGCCATTCATTTCCTTAATAGATTTGAGAATATTCTTTTCTTTATTTACTTTTAAATCATTTTGGTGTGTTTTATTTTTCAAGGAATTCGTACTTGCATCTAAGTTGTAAATTTTTTATTCCCACAAAGTTGTTCATAGAATTCCCTTTTTGTCCTTTAAATGTATGTTGGATCAATGGTGATATGTCTTCCTATACTATTGTATTATTATTATTATCATCATTATTATTATTTTCACTACTGGGGATTAAACATTCTCAGCCCTTTTTATTTTAATTTTTTAAAATTTTGAGATAAGGTCTTGATAAACTGTTGAGACTGACCTCCAACTTACGATCCTCGTGCCTCAACCTCCCAGTAAGTAGGATTATAGGTGTGTGCCATTGTGTCCAGCTACACCTTCATTCTTGAGAACTTGTTTGGAGATGCTAGCAGGGAAGTGCAACTATTCATATACCCTTGCTGAAGAATGGTTCTCCTCTATCAGGAAAGGTTGTCCTCTTCCACCAAGAGCACAGCTTTGGGAGGGATGCACATACAGCACTGAAGAAGGAAGGGAGCTCTTATCTAGCCAACCAGATCAGTCAAATCAACCCTGGTGATCAATGGGGTGACAGATGTCACAGTCAGATCACTCTCACATCCTACACCTTCATTTCTGATATTGGTATTTTGTGTTTGTGCATGTCCAATTGTTCCAGTTTGTTGAACAAACTGCTTTGCTCCATTGCACCACTCTCTATTCTGTTTCACTATTTGTCCATTCTTTCACCTGGACCATACTGGGTTAATTACTCCAGCTTTACAGTAGGTCTTGACTTCAAGTGATGTCATTGGCAGACGACGTGGTCATCTATGTAGAAAATCTAAAAGAATCAACAAAGAAAGTTGGTTCTTTTCCTTCAATATTGTGTTGGGTATTCAGGGTCTTTTTCTCCTTCATGTAAACTTTAGAATCAGTTTGCTGAAATTTATAAAACAACTTGCTGGGATTTTGATTTTGATTGCCTTTAATTTGCAGATCAAATTAGGAAGGAATGACATCTTAAAAATATTGAGTCTTTCTGTCCACGTTCCATTTATTTAGTTCTTTGATTTCTTTCATCAATTTTGTAGTTTTCATTATATGGATCTTGTACACATTTTGTTAGATTTATACCAAAGTATTTATTTTTTTGGAGGTGGTAATGTAAATGATATTATGTTTTAAAATTCAAATTCTACTTGCTCATTGCTGGTATCTGAAAAAGTGATTGAGGGTAGGGTATAGCTCAGTGGTAGAGCACAAATATAAGGTCCCAGGTTCAATTCTAGCACCAAAACCCAAACCAAACCAAATCAAACCAAACCAAACCAAACCAAACCAAACCAAACCAAACCAAAAGCAACAACAAAACCACAAGACTATTGACTTTCCAATTTAACTTTGTATTATGCAGACTTGCTATAACTGCTTATTAGTTCCAGCAGTTTTGTTGATTCTTTTAGATTTCCTACATACATGATCATGTCGTCTGCCAACATTTTGTTTTTTCCCAGTTTACATACCTTTTATTTCATTTTGTTGTCTTATTGCATTAATTAGAACTTTCACTACAACGCTAAAAAACTGTTGAGAGATGACATTGTTCTTTTTCTGATCTTAGTGGAAAAGCTTCTGGTTCCTCATCAAGTGTGATATTAACTGTAGGAGTGTTGTAGATAATCTTCATTAACTTGAGGAAGTTCTCTATTCCTAGTTTTCCAAGAGTTTTTGTCATGAATGGGTGTTTATTTTGTCAAATGCCTTTTCTTCATCCCTGTGATCATGCAATTATTCTCTTTTAGCTTATTGATTTTTGTTTTTGTTTTTTTTTTAATTTTTAATTTTAATTAAAAATCATAAATTTACATAGGGCAATGTTGTTTGATTCATTTTGTTATTTTTTCCCCGTCCCCCCTCCCCTCCCACCCCTCTTTTCCCTCTGTACATTCCTTTCTTCCTCATTCTTACCACCCTCCTTATCCCTAACCCTAAACCTAACACTAACCCTAATGCTAACCCCTCCTACCCCCCCTTATATGTCCTCATCCGCTTATCAGCGAGATCATTTGTCCTTTAGTTTTTTGAGATTGGCTTATCTCACTTAGCATGATACCCTCCAATTTCATCCATTTGCTTGCGAATGCCATAATTTTGTCATTCCTCATGGCGGAGTAATATTCCATTGTATATATATGCCACAGTTTCTTTATCCATTCATCAACTGAAGGCATCTGGGTTGGTTCCACAATCTGGCTATAGTGAATTGAGCAGCTATGAACATTGATGTGGCTCTATCTCTGTAGTATGCTGATTTTAAGTCCTTTGGGTATAGGCCAAGGAGTGGGATAGCTGGGTCAAATGGTGGTTCCATTCCAAGCTTTCTGAGGAATCTCCACACTGCTTTCCAGAGTGGCTGCACTAGTTTGCAACCCCACCAGCAATGTATGAGTGTACCTTTTTCCCCACATCCTCGCCAACACCTATTGTTGCTTATGTTCTTGATAATCGCCATTCTAATTGGGGTGAAATGAAATCTTAGGGTAGTTTTGATTTGCATTTCTCTTATTACTAGAGATGTTGAACATTTTTTCATATATCTGTTGATTGCTTGTACATCTTCTTCTGTGAAGTGTCTGTTCATTTCCTTAGCCCATTTGTTGATTGGATTATTTGTATTCTTTTTTTTTTTTTTATTCTTTTTTTATTTATTTATTTTTAATTTTTTTAAAATTTTTATTGTAAACAAATGGGATACATATTGTTTCTCTGTTTGTACATGGCGTAAAGGCATACCATTTGTGTAATTGAAAATTTACATAGAGTAATGTTGTTTGATTCATTCTGTTATTTTTCCCTTCCCCCCACCCCTCCCACCCCTCTTTACCCTCTATACAGTACTTCCTTCCTCCATACTTGCCCCCCTCCCTAACCCTAACTCTAACCCTAACACTAACCCTTCCCTCCCCCCCCATTATGAGTCATCCTCCACTTATTAGCGATATCATTCGCCCTTTGGCTTTTTGAGATTGGCTTATCTCACTTAGCATGATATTCTCCAATTTCATCCATTTGCCTGCAAATGCCATAATTTTATCATTCTTTATGGCTGAGGAATATTCCATTGTATATATATATATACCACAGTTTCTTTATCCACTCATCAATTGAAGGGCATCTAGGTTGGTTCCACAGTCTGGCTACTGTGAATTGAGCAGCTATGAACATTGATGTGGCTGTATCTCTGTAGTATGCTGATTTTAAGTCCTTTGGGTATAGGCCAAGGAGTGGAATAGCTGGGTCAAATGGAGGGTCCATTCCAAGTTTTCTAAGGAATCTCCACACTGCTTTCCAGAGTGGCTGCACTAATTTGCAGCCCCACCAGCAATGTATGAGTGTACCTTTCTCCCCACATCCTCGCCAACACCTGTTGTTGCTCGTATTCTTGATAATCGCCATTCTAATTGGGGTGAGATGGAATCTTAGGGTGGTTTTGATTTGCATTTCTCTTATTACTAGAGATGTTGAGCATTTTTCCATATGTTTGTTGATTGCTTGTAGATCTTCTTCTGTGAAGTGTCTATTCATTTCCTTAGCCCATTTATCGACTGGATTATTTGAATTCTTGGAGTAGAGTTTTTTGAGTTCTTTATAGATTCTGGAGATTAGTGCTCTATCTGAAGTATGATTGGCAAAGATATTCTCCCACTCTGTAGGCTCTTTCTTCGCATTGCTGATAGTTTCCTTTGCTGAGAGAAAGCTTTTTAGTTTGAATCTATCCCAGTGGTTGATTCTAGCTTTTATTTCTTGTGCTATGGGAGTCCTGTTAAGGAAGTCTGATCCTAGACCAACACGGTGAAGATTTGGACCTACTTTTTCTTCTATAATCTGCAGGGTCTCTGGTCTGATTCCAAGGTCCTTAATCCATTTTGAGGTTAGTTTCGTGCATGGTGAGAGATATGGGTTTAGTTTCATTCTGTTGCATATGGATTTCCAATTCTCCCAGCACCATTTGTTGAAGAGGCTATCTTTTCTCCATTGCATATTTTTGGCCCCTTTGTCTAGTATGAGAAAATTGTATTTATTTGGGTTTGTGTCCGTGTCCTCTATTCTGTACCATTGATCTACCTTTCTATTTTGGTACCAATACCATGCCGTTTTTGTTACTATTGCTTTGTAGTAGAGTTGAAGATCTGGTATTGCAATACACCCTGTTTCACTCTTCCTGCTAAGGATTACTTTAGCTATTCTGGGTTTCTTATTCTTCCAGATGAATTTCATAATTGCTTGCTCTATTTCTGTAAAGTACGTCATTGGGATTTTAATTGGAATTGCATTGAATTTGTATAGCACTTTTGGTAGTATGGCCATTTTGACAGTATTAATTCTTCCTATCCAAGAACATGGAAGATCTTTCCATCTTCTAAGGTGTTCTTTAATTTCTTTCTTTAGTGTTGTATAGTTCTCATTGTAGAGGTCTTTCACCTCTTTTGTGAGATTGATTCCCAAGTATTTTATTTTTTTCGAGGCTATTTTGAATGGGGTAGTTTTCCTAATTTCTCTTTCTGAAGATTCATCACTTATGTATAAAAATGCGTTGGATTTATGAGCATTGATCTTGTAACCTGCTACTTTACTGAATTCACTTATGAGTTCTAAGAGTTTTCTGGTGGAATTTCCAGGTTCCTCTAAATATATAATCATGTCATCAGCGAACAGGGATAGTTTGAGTTCTTCTTTTCCAATTCGTATCCCTTTAATTTCTTTGGTTTGTCTAATTGCTCTGGCCAGAGTCTCAAGAACGATGTTGAATAGAAGTGGTGAAAGAGGGCATCCCTGCCTTGTTCCCGTTTTTAGGGGGAATGCTTTCAGTTTTTCACCATTTAGAATGATATTAGCCATGGGTTTAGCATAAATGGCCTTTACAATGTTAAGGAATGTTCCCACTATCCCTATTTTTTCTAGTGTTTTGAGCATGAAGGGGTGCTGTATTTTATCAAATGCTTTTTCTGCATCTATTGAAATAATCTTGTGATTCTTGACTTTAAGTCTATTAATATGGTGAATTACATTTATTGATTTCCTGATGTTGAACCAACCTTGCATTTCTGGGATGAAACCCACTTGATCATGGTGCACTATCTTTTTAATATGTTTTTGTATGCGATTTGCTAAAATTTTGTTGAGAATTTTTGCGTCGATGTTCATTAAGGATATTGGTCTAAAATTTTCTTTCCTTGATGAGTCTCTGTCTGGTTTAGGTATCAGTGTGATATTGGCTTCATAGAATGAGTTTGGGAGGGTTCCCTCCTCTTCTATTTTATGGAATACTTTGAGAAGTATTGGAATGAGCTCTTCTTTAAAGGTTTTGTAAAACTCGGCTGAGAACCCATCTGGTCCCGGACTTTTCTTTGTTGGTAGGTTTTTGATGACTTCTTCTATTTCAGTACTTGAAATTGGTCTATTTAAATTGTTTATGTCCTCCTCGTTCAGTTTAGGCAATTCATATGTCTCTAGAAACCTGTTGATGCCTTCAAAATTTTCTATTTTGTTGGAGTATAGATTTTCAAAATAGCTTCTAATTATGTTTTGTATTTCAATCGTGTCTGTTGTGATATTTCCTTGTTCATTCCAAATTTTAGTGATTTGGGTTTTCTCTCGTCTTCTCTTTGTTAGTGTGGCTAAAGTTTTGTCAATTTTGTTTATTTTTTCGAAGAACCAACTGTTTATTTTGTCAATTTTTTGCATTGTTTCTTTTGTTTCAATTTCATTGATTTCAGCTCTGAGTTTAACTATTTCCTGTCTTCTACTACTTTTGGTGCTGTTCTGTTCTTCTTTTTCTAGGGCTTTGAGCTGTAGTGTTAGGTCGTTTATTTGTTGAGTTTTACTTCTTTTATTAAATGCGCTCCATGAAATAAATTTCCCTCTAAGTACTGCTTTCATAGTGTCCCAGAGATTTTGATATGATGTTTCTTTGTTCTCATTTACCTCTAAGAATTTTTTAATTTCCTTCCTAATATCTTCTGTTATCCATTCATCATATAATAGCATATTGTTTAATCTCCAGATGTTGGAATAGTTTCTGTGTTTTACTCTTTCATTTATTTCTAACTTCAATCCATTATGATCTGATAGAATACATGCTAGTGTCTCTATCTTCTTGTATTTGCTAACATTAGGTTTGTGGCATAATATATGGTCTATTTTAGAGAAGGATCCATGTGCTGCTGAGAAGAAAGTGTATTCGCTCTTGGTTGGATGGTATATTCTATAAATGTCCATTAAGTCTAAATTATTTATTGTGTTATTGAGATCCATGGTTTCTTTGTTCAATTTTTGTCTGGAAGATCTGTCCAGTGGTGAGAGAGGCGTGTTAAAATCCCCTAGTATTATTGTGTTATGGTCTATTTGGTTTCTGAAATTGAGAAGGATTTGTTTGACATACATGGATGAGCCACTGTTTGGGGCATAGATGTTTATGATTGTTATATCTTGCTGATTTATGCTTCCCTTAAGAAGTATGAAATGTCCTTCTTTATCCCTTCTGACTAACTTTGGCTTGAAGTCGGAAATGAGAATGGATACTCCAGCTTTTTGCTGATTCCATGTGCATAGTATGTTTTTCCCCATCCTTTCACTTTTAGTCTATGGATATCTTTTTCTATGAGGTGAGTCTCTTGCAGGCAACATATTGTTGGATCTTTCTTTTTAATCCAGTCTGCCAGTCTATGTCTTTTGATTGATGAATTCAGGCCATTAACATTCAGGGTTATTATAGAGAAATGATTTGGTTTCCCGGTCATTTGGTTCATTTTTAAAATTTTGTTTATTTATTTGTTTGACACAACTTGTTTCCTCCTTTATTTGACAATTCCTTTAGGATAATTCCTCCCTTTGATGATTTGCTGCTTTGTTTTTCATCTCTTCCTCATGGAATATTTTGCTGAGAATGTTCTGTAATGCTGGCTTTCTTTTTGTAAATTCTTTTAGCTTTTGTTTATCATGGAAGGATTTTATTTCATCGTCAAATTTGAAGGTAAGTTTTGCTGGGTATAAGATTCTTGGTTGGCATCCATTTTCTTTCAGGGCTTGAAAAATGTTGTTCCAGGCCCTTCTAGCTTTTAGGGTCTGGATTGAAAAATCTGCTGATATCTGTATTGGTTTCCCCCTGAATGTAATTTGGTTCTTTTCTCTCACAGCCTTTAAAATTCTGTCTTTATTTTGTATGTTAGGTATTTTCATTATAATGTGCCTTGGTGTGGGTCTGTTTGTAAGTTTGTGTATTTAGGAGTCCTATAAGCCCCCCCCCCCTTCCTCTTGTTGTTTTGACTTGATTTTCCATTTCATTCTTC